>NC_140987.1:14108923-14561989 GCF_052327205.1 Somniosus microcephalus | reverse complement strand
CACTGTTGGAGGGGCAGTACTGAGGGAGCACTGCACTGTCAGAGGGGCAGTACTGAGAGACTGCTGCACTGTCAGAGGGGCAGTACTGAGAGAGTGCTGCACTGTCGGAGGGACAGTACTGAGGGAGTGCTGCACTGTCGGAGGGGCAGTACTGAGAGAGTGCCGCACTGTCGGAAGTGCAATACTGAGGAGTGCTGCACTGTCAGAGGGGCAGTACTGAGAGAGTGCTGCACTGTCGGAGGGGCGGTATTGAGAGAGTGCCGCACTGTCGGAGGGGCAGTACTGAGGGAGCGTCGCACTGTCGGAGGGGCAGTACTGAGGGAGCACTGCACTGTCAGAGGGGCAGTACTGAGAGAGTGCTGCACTGTTGGAGGGACAGTACTGAGGGAGTGCAGCACTGTTGGAGGGGCCGTCTTTCGGATGAGATGTTAAACTGAGGCCCCGTCTGCTCTCTCAGGTGGATGTAAAAGATCCCATGGCACTATTTCAAAGAAGAGCAGGGGAGTTCTCCAATATTTATCCCTCAATCAACGTCACTAAAATAGATTATCTGGTCATTTATCACATTGCTGTTTGTGGGAGCTTGCTGTGCGCAAATTGGCTGCCATGTTTCCCACATTACAACAGTGACTACACTTCAAAATGGTACTTAATTGGCTGCGAAGGGCTTTGGGACATCCTGAGGTCGTGAAAGGCGCTATAGAAATGCAAGTAATGCAAACTGCTGCTGAAAACAGTTTCTCCCCTGGATTAATGTCATGTTGAACTGTTGTGTGCAGAATTTAACCATGAGCCTTTCACAGTGTGTGAGCCGGTTAATGTAACCCAGACATTAGGGTGCAGGGTCGGGGTGGAGGTGGGTTCAGGGGCGGGGTGGGGGCGGGGGTGGGGGGCGGGTTCAGGGTGGGGGGTGGGGTGGGGGTGGGTCCAGGGTCGGGGTGGGGTGGGGGTGGGTTCAGGGTCGGGGCGGGGGTGGCTCAGGGTGGGAGTTGGGGGTGGGGGGTTGGGAGCGGGGTGGGGATGGGGGCGGGGGTGGGGGTCGGGGGCAGGGTGGGGGCGGGTTCAGGGGCGGGGTGGGGTGGAGGTGGGTCCAGGGTCGGGGTGGGGTGGGGGTGGGTTCAGGGTCGGGGCGGGGTGGGCTCAGGGTGGGAGTTGGGGGTGGGGGGTTGGGAGCGGGGTGGGGATGGGGGCGGGGGTGGGGGTCGGGGGCGGGGTGGAGGTGGGTTCAGGGGCGGGGTGGGGGGTGGGGTGGAGGTGGGTCCAGGGTCGGGGCGGGGGTGGGTTCAGGGTGGGAGTTGGGGGTGGGGGGTTGGGAGCGGGGTGGGGATGGGGGCAGGGGTGGGGGTCGGGGGTGGGGATGGGGGCGGGGGCGGGGGTCTGGGGGCGGGGTGGGAGTTGGGGGTGGGGGTGGGTTCAGGGTGGGAGTTGGGGGTGGGGGGTTGGGAGCGGGGTGGGGATGGGGGCGGGGGTAGGGGTCGGGGGTCGGGGTGGGGGCGGGGTGGGGGTCGGGGGTCGGGGTGGGGTGGGGATGGGGTCGGGGGTCGGGGTGGGGATGGGGTGAGGGCGGGGGTGGGGGTCGGTGGTCAGGGTGGGGGCGGGGGTGGGGGTCGGGGGTCGGGGTGGGGGCGGGGGTGGGGGTCGGGGGTCGGGGTGGGGGCGGGGGTGGGGGTCGGGGGTCGGGGTGGGGGCGGGGATGGGGTCGGGGTCGGGGTAGGGGCGGGGGTGGGGGTCGGGGGTCGGGGTGGGGGCGGGGATGGGGTCGGGGTCGGGGTAGGGGCGGGGTGGGGGTCGGGGGTCGGGGTGGGGGTGGGGATGGGGTCGGGGTCGGGGTGGGGGCGGGGTGGGGGTCGGGGTCGGGGTGGGGGCGGGGATGGGGTCGGGGTCAGGGTGGGGGCGGGGGTGGGGGTCGGGGGTCGGGGTGGGGGCGGGGATGGGGTCGGGGTCGGGGTAGGGGCGGGGTGGGGGTCGGGTGTCGGGGTGGGGGCGGGGATGGGGTCGGGGTCGGGGTGGGGGCGGGGGTGGGGGTCGGGGGTCGGGGTGGGGGCGGGGATGGGGTCGGGGTCGGGTAGGGGCGGGGTGGGGGTCGGGGGTCGGGGTGGGGGTGGGGATGGGGTCGGGGGTGGGGATGGGGGTGAGGGCGGGGGTGGGGGTCGGGGTCGGGGTGGGGGGCGGGGGGTGGGGGTCGGGGGTCGGGGGTGGGGGTCGGGGCGGGGTGGGGGCGGGGGTGGGGGTCGGGGGTCGGGGGTGGGGGTCGGGGGTCGGGGTGGGGGTCGGGGGTGGGGGTCGGGGCGGGGTGGGGGCGGGGGTGGGGGTCGGGGGTCGGGGTGGGGGTCGGGGGTCGGGGTGGGGGTCGGGGGTCGGGGGCGTTAATCAGACACAACCAAAAGAGTAAGAGAAATAGGCTGCGAAATGGACAGTGTATGATAGACAGGGAACACAAAGCAGGCCAGAGGCTGGGAATTCTGCGGCGAGTGTCTCACCTCCTGACTCCCCAAAGCCTTTCCACCATTTACAAGGCACAAGTCAGGAGTGTGATGGAATACTCTCCACTTGCCTGGATGAGTGCAGCTCCAACAACACTCGAGAAGCTCGACACCATCCAGGACCAGCAGCCTGCTTGATTGGCACCCCATCCACCACCTTAAACATTCACTCCCTCCACCACCGGCGCACCGTGGCTGCAGTGTGTACCATCTACAAGAATCATAGAATCATAGACAGTTACAGCACGGAAGGAGGCCATTTCGACCCATCGTGTCCGCGCCGGCCAACAAAGAGCTATCCAGCCTAATCCCACTTCCCAGCTCTTAGTCCGTAGCCCTGCAGGTTAGAGCATCCCAAGTACTTTTTAAATGTGGTTAGAGTTCCTGCCTCTACCACCCTTTCAGGCAGTGAGTTCCAGACCCCCACAACCCCCTGGGTGAAGGAATTTCCCCTCAAATCCCCTCTAAACCTTCCCCCAATTACTTTAAATCTGTGCCCCCTGGTTTTTGACACCTCTGCTAAGGGAAATAGGTCCTTCCTATCCACTCTATCTCGGCCCCTCATAATTTTATACCCCTCAATAAGGTCGCCCCTCAGCCTCCTCTGTTCCAAGGAAAACAGACCCAGCCTATCCAGTCTTTCCTCATAGCTAAGATTCTCTACTCCCAGCAACACCCTTGTAAATCTCCTCTGTACCCTCTCTAGTGCAATCACATCTTTCCTGTAATGTGGTGACCAGAACTGCACGCAGTACTCTAGCTGAGGCCTAACTAGTGTATTATACAGTTGAAGCATAACCCCCCCTGCTCTTGTATTCTATGCCAGGGCTAATAAAGGCAAGCATTCCGTATGCCTTCTTAACCACCTTATCTACCAGGCCTGCTACTTTCAGGGATCTGTGGACATGCACTCCAAGGTCCCTTTGTTCCTCTACACTACTCAGTGTCCTACCATTTAATTTGTATTCCCTTTCCTTGTTAGCCCTCCCCAAATGCATTAGCTCACACTTTTCCGGATTGAATTCCATTTGCCACTGTTCTGCCCAGCTGACCAATTTATTGATGGGCCAGAAATTCGCGGCCAAAGGCGTGAGTGCGCTCGGGGTACTCACGCATCTGGCCGTTGGAAATGCCGGCGTTCAGCATGAACAGCACATGCGGGGAACGCCGGCATTTCCAGACCTCGAGCGCGTGCGACTGCACAGGCAGCGCTTGCGCAGTGAACTTCGTAGATTTCATTCATGAAATCCGTGAGGGTAAGTCCTCAGAAGTTACACTTGAAAAAAGCAAGTGTAAAGTGGTTCATTGGCTGCGGAGGAAGAAACATTTTATCGTGGAGCTTCTGAAATGCAATATTTTTGTTTGGGAAAGGGAGGGAAGTTATTTTAAGAAATTTTAAGTAAGTTTTAAAGTTAAAATTTTTTTTTTTAAAAGGGTTTTCAGAACGGTAGGTAGAAGGAGCAATTGTGGCTGTGTGAATGGAATGTGAGAATGAGTTATGTATGTATGTCCACATATATTCCTTTACGTATATGTATGTATGTTTTATATTCCTTTACTAATGTGTATGAATGTATGTTTTTAATTATGATTTTCCAATAAGTTACTTTCTCTGAAAGTCATAATTAAATAATACATTCATACACATAAGTAAAGGAATATATACATAACACGCAAAGGAATATATACAGACATACATACTTTCAGAAGCTCCACGATAAGGAATATCTTCCTCCGCAGCCTCTGGAGCAACTGTACCCATGCTTTTTTCATGTGTAAGTTGTAATGACTGGACCTCACTGAAAGCAGTAATGAAAGCGGCGAATTATACTGCGCACGCGCTGCCTGTGCAGTCGCACGCGTTCTGCCTCTGAACCCCTTCGTTCAGAGGACATGAAATGCCGGTTTTCCCCAAAAGCACTGTGCATGCTGAAAACCGGCATTTCATCCGGCCAGATGCGTAATTACCCCGACCGTACTCGCGCAGTTGGAAGGGAATTACTGGGCCAACATTTTACATGTCAATAAAATGAAAAATTTAACAATTGCACGACTTGCCCCCTCGCATCTGCGACTGAGGGTCCAAGGAGGTGCATTGCGCAAGAGGTCATCATCGTACGTATCCTCACACTGTTCCCTTTGGGGAACTGTATGAAGTGGTGGAAGGATTTATGGCCGTGATTAACGCTCATTCCGTGACCGTAACCATCTTTGAACCAGCCATTAGGGTGGTTAGTCCTATGGCGGGAGGGTTTTACGGGCTCCCACAACCCATCTGAGGGGGGGGGCCACCAACACCCACGGACGCAAGTATCCCGCTGGATGTCCACCCAGAATTTAAAGTTGGAACTCCGACTCCACTTGCCGGGACTGTCTGGAGTGGGGTTCAAAACCCTACTCCTTCTGGCCCAGCGGCGGGGATGCTTACTGCTACGCAAAAGGCCCACTCCGCACAAAAGGTGACACCCATATGTTTCCTGTGCCTTTTCCCTCCCCGTGACTGGAGCCCTATGCTGCCATTTCACGTTGCTAATCGGATTGGGCCTTTGTCATAGCGGTAGGATCCCCGCCGCTGGGCCAGATCAGGGTAGGGTTTCGAACCCCGCTCCAGACAGTCCCGGCAAGTGGAGTCGGAGCTCCGGCTCTAAATTCTGGGTTGACATCCAGTGGGATATTTGCGTCCGTGGGTGTGGGTGGCCCCCCTTCCTTGTATAGCTTGTGGGAGCCCGTAAAACCCTCCCGCCATAGGACTAACCTCCCTAATGCCTGGTTCAAAGATGGTTACGGTCACGGAATGAGCGTTAATCATGGCCATAAATCCTTCCACCACTTCATACAGTTCCCCAAAGGGAACAGTGTGAAGACACGTATGACGACGACATTGCTAAATAAATAAATGGAATTAAAAAAATTCTTTTAGGGCTTTTAAAAGTCTTTAAATTGCTTTAATTCTCTTTAAAACTACTTCAGATTACTCAAAATAATGTAAACTTTTTAAAAAGTTTATAAAAGTTACCAAAATCTTCAAAAAACTTCCAAAAACCTATTTAAACTGCTGCTTTGCATGTAGAAATGCTTAGCAGCTTGACAGAAACATTGGGGGCGTGTCCAGTGAAACTGAGACCTCAAGGGGCGTGTCTCACTTACACTGCACGCTCCTGGCTTCGCGCTGGCTGCACTCCTGGGCGGCGTGACGTCATACGCTGCCCGGGATTCTTCTTTTTCATTCACCAAGTCCAGGCGCCCCTGGAGCTGATCGTCAGTAGCGCGGGGTAAGTGTAAATACGGGGCTTGCACGCGCTGCAAGCCCCGTTCTGGAATTTCTGGGCCAATATCTTCCTGCAGTCTACAGCTTCCTTCTTCAGTATCGACCACACAGCCAATTTTAATATCATCTGCAAACTTCTTAATCATACCCCCAATATTCAAGTCAAGATCGTTGATATATACCACAAAAAGCAAGGGACCTAGTACTGAGCCCTGCGGAACCCCACTGGAAACAGCCTTCCAGTCACAAAAACACCCATCAACCATTACCCTCTGCTTCCTGCCTCCGAGCCAGTTTTGAATCCAACTTGACACTTTGCCCTGGATCCCATGGGCTTTTAACTTCGTGACCAGTCTGCCATGTGGAACCTTATCAAAAGCCTTGCTAAAGTCCATATACACTACATCAAACGCACTACCCTCATCTACCCTCCTTGTTACCTCCTCAAAATATTCAATCAAGTTTGTCAGACATGACCGTGCTGACTATCCTAGATTAATCCGTGTCTTTCTAAATGAAGATTTATCCTGTCCTTCAGAATTCTTTCCAATAATTTTCCCACCACCGAGGTTAGGCTGTACTGCAGCAACTCGCCAAGGCTTCTTCGGCAGCTGTAGGGGGTTTCTCTTGCTCTTTCTGGTCTCCTGCCAGGCTTCGTGCAATAATTACCCTTGAGTGGTTCGACCCACTCCCCCTACGGTTCTAGACCTTGGACTTAGGTGCAGAGAACAGTAGTGCAGAGAAAGAACTCAATAGACCAGGTTGAATAGCACGAAATGGATGCTTTTATTTTTAAACAGTTTGAAGCATTACAAAATACATGTCATAGGCACAGATTAAAGTTACTACAATCATGCACAAATTTATGAACTTGACTCTATGGAAATAGGGAACACACGGCACATCGAAAAAGGGGAAACACATTACGATTTCCCTTAACTCCCTCCCCTATACCTAAACTAAGTTTCGACCTGGGGAACTTGGGATCATGCTCACCACTCTCGAAATCGCGAGAAAGGGGGGTTCGCAGCCTTTTTGGCACCGCTTTCCGTCGTCACGTGGATTTGGAAACTTCTGGCGCAGTCGATATTCTCTCCTCCCTCGAGGCGGTGGGGTAGACCCAGCCTCGATGAGCGCTCGTTAAGGTTGAGATCCGCTAAGTCGATTTGGGTTCATGGAGCAGACCCAGATGCAGGCTATGCACTTGGGAGAATCTTGTGGCATCGATCGCCGGTTCTCCAGAGGGTTTCTTCTCCGTCGGCCTGGGTCGTCGATGATCTCCCGACCCCAGTACCCGGGCCACCCTCGTCGTCTTCTCGTCATGGCCGAGCCTTGTTTGGCTGAACACCGACCACGTTGTCCTTTTACCGAAACCGTCCGTCTTTAAAAAGACGAAAACGTTTTCATCGATCTGCCGAAGTGGAGAGGCGCCGATCCGGGCACCGTCCGCCCTTCGTTCGTTCCTCGTAGAAGAAAGTTCTTGAAGAAATGGAAGCCTGAAGTCGCCCAACAAGAAGCCGTGGCAGTGAAGAAGAAGTTGTTCAAGTAACCCGAAGTCCGAAGTAACTTAGATGGACTTTCAATCCATAGTTATACTCTTTTGGGACAGTCTTATCTCCCGCCAAATCATAGTCCTGTCTTTGTATTAATTTTGGCGGGCAGAAATCTCTGCAGGGGCGCTTTGTCTTGTAACGGAGCCGGTGATAACTTAAACTGGCCTTCCTGGCCGATAATGTCTTTCAATGTCTTTTGCATTGTCACCGTGGCTCGGTTCGCATATTGATCGGTCCGGACATTTTCCTTGATGGCTGCTAAACGGTTTTTCCTTTGTACGATAAATGGGTATAAGTGTTTTTACATTGTCCGCCCATATCTTGATGGGCCCCATCCTGTACTTATAATCCATTGAATATGTATGCTGTTGCTCTGAGTTTCGGTTCCCAGAGACTGGCTTTCGTGGGCTCACTGTCTTCAATCCACAAGCCTGTCTGGCTTGCAGTAACAGAAATAAAATGGTTCATAAACTGATCACGGGGCCTGGCGGCCATTTTGTATGCCCTTTTATCAAAGGTTTTTTCTGTGCAAGCTTACTTTGGTCAATAAACAGTCTTATTTTATCCAGTTTTCTTGCGTGATTTTTGCTGAAAATTGCGAATCTTACAGGCCCCCCTGTGATACTGATAGCTTGCTTAAAGTATCAATAATCCTTGATGAGCAAATTTTCCCTGATTCCCCACATCCAAACATTCCTGGCACTTAACTATCTATGCCCCTCACGACACATGCAGTTCCCATTTCCGGAGAAAATGAAAATTACCTCATGCACATTTGGAATCATAGACAGCAAATCTTAAACTATAACACCTTCACCTGTCAGATGGGCAGGGGTTGATACCCTTTTGCGCCATCTGCATGCATCTTTTATTAATCCAAAAAACTTAAGAACAACTAATAACATAACAATACTTATTTCCTTATAACCCAAAACAATCAAAAAAAAAAAAATTTTAAATGGAGGGACGCTTAATCTTATACTAGCAGCTTAGAGTGGGGTATCTGCTTCCCCCATCCGCACATAGCGTTCTCTCCATTCTCCTGTGTTCTCGTGCCTCTGGAGGCGTTTGCCTCTTTTGCAATGCACGAAGAGCAAATATATCACAATCAAAACCTGACATACTACTAGGATATGGGATGCTATTCTAATCCAGGCGGGGACCTCTATGTTGGTGAACAAGTCCCACCATGGTGGGATGGTTATGTCCAATATGTCTTTTCCTATCTCTAAAGTCTTCTGCTCCAGTGTGTAGAAATGTTTCTGCGAAATTATAACGGCTTTTAAAATCTTGGTGAGGTGTTCGGGAAGAGGGGGAATGACATAACCAAAATGCGCGACAAATCGTTGTAAGTCTGTGAAATTCTCTTTGATAGTGATGTGTACGGTGGAGGGCGCAGGAATGGGAACAATTCGTTGTTGTGCCACTTGAACCTCGGCCCTGGGTTTGAAACAGAAACTGCTATCACCGACCGAACACCACTCGTGTTGTCCATATCGGTACTGAGGCGCTGCAGTGGTGACGCAGTATGTCCCACCCCCGATATATGCTACCTGTGGGGGCACATGGTCCTCTGCCATTGCCTCCATGGTGCAATTCACCGGCTTCGCGCTAGCGGGTCTGAACCCGCACTGTGGTTTCAAAAAGGCATTCAAGTGCTGGGGACACAGGATGATGTGTGCTCCCCGGCTCCGACATCCCGAGAGGTCGGTGCCTGTCATCGTACGCTCCCATCTGATGACGTAAGGCGGGACCACTGCGTAACGAATGTGTGCGCCCCCCTGAATGACTCCAATGTTCTCTACTCTGTATACCGGGGCGGGCTTTGCTGCGGGACCCAACACCGGCATTCTTACTACTATTCCCATAATAGTGTGATTCGAATGTCCGCAGTCCACTGGAACTGGGTATGCTTCTGCGGCTAGTCTGAGCTGGCACGGGCTTAATGCATTCTCAAAAGGGTGGAGCGCTTGCAAGTGCTTGTTGCTGATCCAGGACGGGACCAAACCCTGTTTTAAATCCTCAAGATTACTGCGGCCCTCGCCCAATAACCACGCCCCGTACAGCACACAGGCCTCGTTTTGCGCAGCTTGATCGGACGCATTCCGATCCTCCTTAATGAGTGCATTTACCGTTCTCGCGTGTTTCTCCAGCTCAGCAATTATGTCCTTAAAGTGTAGTGTCATGGCCTGGTCCTCATGCAACTCAGAACCCACGACCTTGTTTTCGTCTGTCAATATGTTCCTTAACTGGGCTTTTAAACCGTTGATCTGTGTCTGCAGCTCCACGTTATCTAGAGCGTTGACAACAGATGTCCCGGTATTAAAAGCAGTGAATATGTCATTTACAGTACCCCTTCTTTGCCTCCCGACTCGATCCAAAACTTCTGGCGGTGTGGTGTATAATTTGTCTCTGTCGATGTCGGCAAAGTCAAATTCGTAAAATTGTCTAAACATACTGGTTAACAGGACCTGGTATAATTGTTCCGTTTCTTTGGGACACCACTCCGGCAATCTTACCTCAGTGAGATTTAAAATCACTGAGGCCACCGCGTAGTGTACCCCTTGGTACAGCACCTGACCGGTGGGTACCAATACTAAACCGTTCCCGGGTCCCTTGGTGGTGGTTGGGCACCCTCCTTTCTGGGCTAGTGCTACCGGAAGCGTGGGCAGGGGCTTGCGTGGGCGGGTGATGAGTTCAGTGGCGTTCACCGGAATAGGGGAGTATGGGGCTCCGCACGCTCGAGTGCTAACATCCCATCTCATCCCCTTCCCTTCATCCTGCCACTGCCTCTGGAAGAAGATGGACACGCCCTTGGGGCAGACGCGTCTCGAACCCCACATACAGACATATATTCCCTCATCCGGTTCCCACCATTTGTCCCAACACACACGTAATTGTCCGTGAGTTCCCGTAATAGTCCGATGGGTATTATTACCCAGTCGCTCCCACTCGACCGTAGAGTTTCTCATGTCCTTTCCCAGCTTTCGTAGCCACCACCATCGCCTTGGTGGTACGTTCCCATTGCACACCAGACAAATCCTCTTTCCCACGGTGACGCTGACTCTGGGCGCTAGGATCCTCACTCGAGGGCACGTTAATGAAGTCTCTTGGTAGGCAAAACCGAAATTGCTGGAATATTCCGTAGAATTCGTTCCCAGCCAACCTGGCCATCTCCCTTGGTGGAAGTAGGTGGCGGTTTCCTCTACCTCTCGCTCCCCCGTCCCATCCGTTGCGATGGGGGCCGTGTCCCCGGAGCACCCGAAAATGATGACGTCCTTGGTGCGGCCTCGGTAGGCCCACCCGCACCCGATCGCCATGAACGCGACGACAATCCTTTCCATCGTATCCCAGGTTTCTGTAACCAACAAAATGATGTAGCCGGGCTCCCGATAGGTGCTGGCCTAAATTAATTGGACGCGCGGGTTCCTGGACCCCGCTCCCTAACAAACACACATACCAGGCAGACCTCAAAATTGTACTCTTAACACCATATACTTTACATTCCTTAAACTATGACCATAATTACCTATCTTAACTTATGTACAGCGCCGCCCTCCGTGGGGCGGCTTTCCGAATCCCTGTGAGGTCTGTCGTGCGCCACACCCTGCGGTGGGGCTGCATTGATCTTTGGCCTTGATCCCCCGCAGCCTGTCGCTGCTGAACGGGGATCATGTCTTCCTGGGGCTGCTTTAAACCGTGGTTGGGGAGGATGGGGAGAATCTGGCCAAAATTTTCTGGGCTGGGGCGCTCGAGCCGACCTACGAGGGGCTGCTTTGGGTTGGGCTCCCGGGGCCGATGGACCTGGGGTCGTGACTGTTACCGTTACAGCCTGTGGTTCCTCCACAGCTGCCGGCTCCAGCTCCCCTCCCTCAGGCTCCGCCCCCCCGGGGTCGGGATCTGTGGCTTCCGACTCCACCTCACCTGTCCCTACAGGTAACGAGTCTCCACCCCCACTCCCTACCTCCCCCAAGCTTGAGTCGAGGGCGGGACTGCCGTCCTCTGACTCTTCCTCCTCCGTGATTGGGTCTAAAGCGAGGTTGAGCTGTTCGGGCTCTCCCCTGCCTAAATCCCATTCAAAAGATGAGACCTCCCACTCCAATGGGATGGCCTCTCCCTTCACGCAGGCTACTGCTCCAGCTTGTGTGGTCTGTGACTCTGTTACAGGCTGAGGATCTTTGTTCTCAGACCTGGTCCCCTTTGGTGGCCCTTGTGTACCCGGTTTAAACAGTTTACACTGGTTGATGTGAAACCATTTGGTACGTCGGGGCGTCTTCACTGCATAAACCATGGGGCTGGCTTTGTCTACAATGCTGTATGGCCCCATGTACAGTGGTTCAAAACTCCCTACCCTGGCGTAGTTTCGGACCATGACCTGGTCCCCGACTACCCACTCTTGTTGTTTCCGAGGTTCCAACAACAGTTTATTTCCCTGGTGCTGTCTTCCCATGTTCCCAGCCGCCTGCCCATAAATCTGTCTCAGGCGCTCCAAGAGGGTTTGGGCGAATTTGTCCCGTTTCACCTCTCGGAGCTGGCCCTCAGTGAGCACCGGGGCTAGCACATGGGTGGGTGTTCGCATGATCCTTCCAGTCATTAACTCGTGCGGGGAATACCCCGTGCTTTTGGACTGGCTGGCTCGGATCCCCATGAGGACTAAAGGCAGGACCTCCGCCCATTTCTGGGGCGAGCCCATTGTCTCTTTCCTCAGCTTTTCCTTGAGGGTCCGATTCATACGCTCAACAATCCCGGATGACTGGGGATTGTATGCTACGTGCCACTTTCCCTCAATGCCCAAGAGCCTGAGGGCGTTCTGCATTACTTGACCGGTGAACTGACTCCCTTGGTCGGACTCTACAAAACGGGGGAGTCCCCACCGTGAGAACACTTCCCGAATCAAGATCTTAGCAGTACCCAGTGCCGTAGCTGTTCTGCACGGGAAGGCTTCTACCCATTTGGTGAACACATCTACCAGGACAAGGCAGTACTTATAGCCTCCCTGGGCGGCGGGCAGGGGCCCTATGTAGTCGACCTGAATCGACTGCCATGGTCCCTCTACCCTCCTGATGTGCCCCATGGGCACCTTCCTTTTGTGGGGGTCTGGGTTGTTAGCAGCACACACAAGACAGCTTGCGCAGAACTCGCGGACATCGTCCCGAAGTCCCGGCCACCATCCCGCCTGCTCCACCCGTTGCCAGGTGACCTCAGGTCCGGGGTGTCCCGCTCCTGGACCCTCGTGGGCCAATTGCAGGAATTCCCTTCGGTGCTGCTGCGGCACAACCCACTGCTCCTTTCGGAACAGCATACCTTCTTTGACTGTGAGGGCTGCCGTACTGTACGGACCTTCTACCTGTTTGCCCTCTGTGATGGCTTTTAGGACTGCTTTTAGGGCGGGATCCAGGGTTTGGACGGTCTTTAGGTCTGGGGGCGGTGTCACCCCTGTGTTCCCGGGAATTCCCTCCCTGCCTTGGATCGCCGCCACGGGTCCGGGTTCGTATGGGTCCCAGAGAATGCCGTTGCGGGCACCCTCCCTGGCTAGCGCATCCGCCTGCTGGTTGCCCTGACTGCGGGGTTCTGTAATGGAGTGAGCCTTCACCTTATGGATGAACACCTCTCCTTTCTCCCCCACAGCTGCTAGGATCTTCTCCAGCAAGGGCTTAACTGTTAAAGGCCGCCCGTCCGCGGAGGTGTACCCGCGTCGGGACCAGATGGCGAGGTACTCTGTACACGAATTGCACGTGAACATGCTGTCTGAGCAAATCGTGTATGGGGTTGGGAAAATCTCGGGGTGGGTAACCACGTACGCCACCGCGGACAGTTCAGCCTGCTGCGCGCTCATAGTGCTGGGGAGCTTAATTGCCAGGGCAATGTTTGCCGCAGGGTCATAAACTCCACACCCTGTGAGTCGCTTGCCGTCAGCTACAGTGCTAGAACCGTCTACGTAGATCTCGCGGCCCGTGGGATGTATCCCGGCCCGTAAACCTATGTTAACTTCCCATACCCCTTCTACGGAACATTGATGGGCTGTCCCGGGATATGCCATATTGGCTGCGAGCCTTGGCGTGCAGAGGCCTTTAACTTTGAGATCCATCTGGGAAAGGAGGAGGGTCCAGCGCGCAATCCGAGCGCTGCTTATGGTCCCATCCTTAATCCTCCCGTCCAGAAGCATCTTCGTGGGGGTGTGATGGGTGAGGAGCGTAATGGGAGAGGTCCCTGTGAAGATCACTGATCTGTTCACAGCCCAATGCGTGGCCAGGAGATGCCGTTCGCAATTGGAGAAACTCCTCTCCACATCCGTGAGCACCCTGGAGGAATAAACTACTGGTCTTAGCTTGCCGTGCCGCTCTTGGAGCAGCACTGCGCTCAGGCTGTCCCCACTAGCGGCTACCTCCAGAAAGAACTCCTCTCCCCCATCTATGGCCCCTAGGGCTGGCGCGGTCTGCAGATCTCTTTTCAACTTCTCGAATGCTGCCTGGCACCCCTCGTCCCAAGACCACTCGACTCCCTTGTGTAAGAGTCAAAGTAGCGGGGCCGCTGTGGCAGTATAGTCCTCGATGAAATCTCTGCAGTACCCGGTCAATCCCAAAAAGGACCTTACGCCCGTTACTGTGTTGGGAATCGGCAGATCTTGTATAGATTCCCGTCTGGCCTTATCTATGGCTCTTTCCCCAGCGCGGATGGCCAGACCCAGGAATTTAACTTCCTGCTGGCCGATCTGGGCTTTCTTTGGGTTTACTTTGAAACCCTTCCTTTCTAACAGTTCCAACAATTCGGCTAACAGTGGGCCGTGCTGCTCCCTTGTATCTGTGAACAGGAGTAAGTCGTCCACATACTGCACTATCTGGTTGGGCTGGCTGAACTCTTTCAAACTCCCCGCCATGCACTGATGGAAAATGCTGGGGCTGTTGTGAAAACCCTGTGGTAAGCAGTTCCAGGTGTACTGTTGCCCTTTGAAAGTAAAGGCAAACTTGTACTGGTCCTCCCGCCGCAGCGGAATGGACCAAAAACCGTTCGAGATGTCCAGCACCGTGAATGTGGTCGCCGATGCTGGAATACTCCCTATTAAGTCTGCAACTGCTGCTACCGTGGGCGCGCAGGCTGGGATATTACTATTGAGGACTCTATAGTCCACCGTGGCTCTCCACGAATTGTCCGGTTTCTTTACCGGCCATAATGGGGAGTTCACGTGGGTGGCTATCGTCCTCAATACGCCCTGCTGTACCAATGAAGATATTGCTGTCTCCATGTCGGGTTCTGCCTCCTTGGGGAAATTATACTGCTTTTGGGGTCGGATCATGGGGTCCCCGTCTACGCTGACTTCGAACCCAGTGACTCTCCCGCAGTCGTGCTTGTGGGTGGCGAACGCGGTCAGATTTTCTGACACACGCGCCTGCAAGTCCGTTGGGACGTTTGTTATCATGAGCTCGAGATCGTAACCTCCTGATGGCTTCATAGTGCACAGGGCCCCCTTTTCTTCCTTCCCCGGGATTACGACTACCTTACCTAAACCGCCCTCGGCTCCCCAGAGACAGTGATTTCTCAGGTCCACGAGGATCCCGTGTTCCACCAAGAAATCAGCCCCGAGGATGCCTTTCCCCCCCCCTCTTTCCACTTCAATAGGATGCACGTCCATGTGGTGTGGAGCGCTCCCAACTGAATGGAGAGCGGGAGGGAGTGCGCGCCAGCCTGTGCTCTACCTGTGAAACCCGCTACTAAATATGGAGCCTGGGCGGACAGAGGTGAGGCAAAAGGTTTGTCCGTGTGGATCACGGTACACGAAGCTCCCGTATCCAACAGGTAACTACCCCTTTGTTTCTCCACCTCCATCTCCACCACAGGTCTTCTCCAAGCGTCATAGCGGAGCGGACACAAGTAGATGGGCTGTGCGGGCGTCAGTCATTTAGGTGTTTCGGCTGGGGTCTCGGGGGCGATAGGGCTGTTAGCAACCGCTACCTTCCCCTGCCAGGTCATCAGAGACCGCATAGTCTCCAAGACTGACTCGATCGCAGCGGGGTCCACAACCGCACCACCCCCTTTATTCGGGGCAGAGGCTACGGTTGGGTTCTGGACTGGTGTTGGGGCAGCGGCCTGCACTTGTGGTTGTGCTGGTGTTGGGTAAACTCTCGGGCCGTTGGCGACTCGGGCTTGGGCTTGATCTTGGGCTGCGGCGAACGCTCTCTCCCTCTTATCCTTCCAAGGATTCCTACAGTCCTTGCGCCAATGACCCTCCTTCCCACACCCGTAACAACTGCTATTTGCTTGGGGATGGCGATTTCCCTCCTGACGCCATTCCTTTTTAGCAGAGGCTGCGGGTCTCACCTCATGCACCTTTCCTTTCACAACAGGCGTTTTCTTGCCCTTGTTGTTTCTATAACTGATCGTGAGCTGATCTAGTACTACTTCCTCCGTGGAGCGGGCGTTAGTGGGGTCAAACCATGCTTTGGCCTGTTCCTTCACTACTGGCAGGCAACCTGCTACCAGGCACCGAAGCCAGTGAGCCCTTTGTTCGCCATCCAGCCCGGCCCGGGCCGGCCCGCCCGGGCAGCTGCGCCGATACACTGGCCACAACCTGTCGGCGAAAACCCGTGGGGGTTCTCCCTCTAGCTGCACTGTCTTTTCTAAACGGAGGAACGGAGTTCCGTCCCCCTCTCCCATGATCTCCAGAATCTCATCCCGTAGCAACTCATAGTCCCAGGCCCTCTCTTGCTCTCGTCAGGGAGACACTGGAGGAGCGAACTGTCCAGGGAGAACAGCAGCATTTTAGACTGTTCAACCCCGTCGCAGTCATTGACTGCTGCGGTCTGCTCCACGTCCCTGAAATGCACGGAGGGATCTCCTGACTCGGAGAGTTTTGGGATGTGACTTATCATCTCTCTTAGCTGTCGTGCGCTATGAGGCATTATGATCTGACTCTCAAGGGGTCCGTCATCGCCATTTTCTTCATTTGGACCGATCCTCCGGTGTCTCGTTGGACACATTGGCGCCGACCCCGACTCTACTGTCTGGGGTTGCTCTACCTCAGGGCTCTCTTCCTCTACCGTCTCCGTCTCCTGTCCCGGAGTCCAAGACTCCTCATAGGCAGGAGGCGCAGAAGGTTCGGGGGTTGGTACCCCAACTGCCTCTTGTGGAATCGGTCTTTTGGATTCCTTGGCTAGCAACAGCTGACTCGCTGGTGGATTTATGAGACACACCAACCCGTTTGCCTTCGCTAGGGCCTTTCTCAGGTCCTCTAGCTCCCGGCGGCAAGCGCTGTGGTCGGTGTTCTCAGATCTATCCTCCATGGCCATCTTATATGCTGCCCTGGCTCCCAGGAGCTTTTCCTCTTGGGCATCTACTTGTTTGGCTAGACGGGAACACCTCTCTCTCATTCTACCTTTATTGGCCTTGGCCTCAACGACCTGACATTTTAAATATTCTACCCGGGTTTCGTGGCAGCGAATTACAGAGCGGCGTTCCTGGTTCAGCGCGTCAAGCGATTCAATCAGTTTTTGACCTCCCGCAACCTTTTCCTCTACGTCTTTAAGCAAGCCGTTGATCTGGACTGTCTGTGCTGCAACTACCTGGTCCAAAAGCTGGACTTGCTTCTTGTAGCACATCAGCCAGACCGCCTTTTCTACAGATTTCTTATGCTCTCTACCCGCTGTCCACTTGATGGCTGCGTCTAGCGGGCGCCTATCCCTTAGTAGATCAGATATCCATTGTTTTGTGAGGTTGACTTTTCCGAAAACATAATCTGCTATTCTTTCATCCATCACATTTCGTTTATTCAGATCTTGATCTAACACACTACTTTCCTGCTGCCAAGGTCCTGCCGTGGTCGCCATTTCTGTAGGGGGTTTCTCTTGCTCTTTCTGGTCTCCTGCCAGGCTTCGTGCAATAATTACCCTTGAGTGGTTCGACCCACTCCCCCTACGGTTCTAGACCTTGGACTTAGGTGCAGAGAACAGTAGTGCAGAGAAAGAACTCAATAGACCAGGTTGAATAGCACGAAATGGATGCTTTTATTTTTAAACAGTTTGAAGCATTACAAAATACATGTCATAGGCACAGATTAAAGTTACTACAATCATGCACAAATTTATGAACTTGACTCTATGGAAATGGGGAACACACGGCACATCGAAAAAAGGGGAAACACATTACGATTTCCCTTAACTCCCTCCCCTATACCTAAACTAAGTTTCGACCTGGGGAACTTGGGATCATGCTCACCACTCTCGAAATCGCGAGAAAGGGGGTTCGCAGCCTTTTTGGCACCGCTTTCCGTCGTCACGTGGATTTGGAAACTTCTGGCGCAGTCGATATTCTCTCCTCCCTCGAGGCGGTGGGGTAGACCCAGCCTCGATGAGCGCTCGTTAAGGTTGAGATCCACTAAGTCGATTTGGGTTCATGGAGCAGACCCAGATGCAGGCTATGCACTTGGGAGAATCTTGTGGCCTAGATCGCCAGTCCTCCAGAGGGTTTCTTCTCCGTCGGCCTGGGTCGTCGATGATCTCCCGACCCCAGTACCCGGGCCACCCTCGTCGTCTTCTCGTCGTGGCCGAGCCTTGTTTGGCTGAACACCGACCACGTTGTCCTTTTACCGAAACCGTCCGTCTTTAAAAAGACGAAAACGTTTTCATCGATCTGCCGAAGTGGAAGAGGCGCCGATCCGAGCACCGTCCGCCCTTCGTTCGTTCCTCGTAGAAGAAAGTTCTTGAAGAAATGGAAGCCTGAAGTCGCCCAACAAGAAGCCGTGGCAGTGAAGAAGAAGTTGTTCAAGTAACCCGAAGTCCGAAGTAACTTAGATGGACTTTCAATCCATAGTTATACTCTTTTTGGGACAGTCTTATCTCCCGCCAAATCATAGTCCTGTCTTTGTATTAATTTTGGCGGGCAGAAAGCTCTGCAGGGGCGCTTTGTCTTGTAACGGAGCCGGTGATAACTTAAACTGGCCTTCCTGGCCGATAATGTCTTTCAATGTCTTTTGCATTGTCACCGTGGCTCGGTTCGCATATTGATCGGTCCGGACATTTTCCTTGATGGCCGCTAAACGGTTTTTCCTTTGTACGATAAATGGGTATAAGTGTTTTTACATTGTCCGCCCATATCTTGATGGGCCCCATCCTGTACTTATAATCCATTGAATATGTATGCTGTTGCTCTGAGTTTCGGTTCCCAGAGACTGGCTTTCGTGGGCTCACTGTCTTCAATCCACAAGCCTGTCTGGCTTGCAGTAACAGAAATAAAATGGTTCATAAACTGATCACGGGGCCTGGCGGCCATTTTGTATGCCCTTTTATCAAAGGTTTTTCTGTGCAAGCTTACTTTGGTCAATAAACAGTCTTATTTTATCCAGTTTTCTTGCGTGATTTTTGCTGAAAATTGCGAATCTTACAGAAGGTGCTAGTGAGCCTTCCCTTTGAACCACTGCGGTCCGTGTGGTTTGAGGTGAGCTGTCAGCCGTACATTAGCACATTTACATAGCCCGAGCGACTCTCGGCCAGACCAGAGACCGGGTGTCGCCAGATGGCACTGCCCGCTGATGCCCTCCCGAAAGTCCAATGTCAGGGTCTGGGCTCAGGTGATGGAGGATGGGCGCTGGGGAGGTATTCGTTCTCGTGGAACCACAGCCCAGGGTGAACCACGGGGAGTGGGGAAGGAAGGGATAGGAGAGCGCACGGGCCTATATTGTTACTGGACTACTAATCCAGGGAACCCGGGGTCCATTTTGACTCCCTCCGCCTGGCGTTAGCGGGACATTAACGGCCTCAAAATGGGGCCATCGCAATTTTGAAAGGGGCCTACTGCCAGGTGTCCAAAGCGCCTGCCTGTTTGAGGCGATAGACCGAGGTTTTTAGGATTTTGAAAGGATTTGATAGGGTAGATAGAGAATGGGTGGGGGAGTCCAGAACAAAGTGCCATAAACTTAAAATCAGAGCCAGGCCGTTCAGGAGAGAAGTTAGGAAACACTTCTTCACACAAAGGGTGATAGAAGTGTGGAACTTTCTCCCACAAAAAGCAGTAGCTGCTAGTTCAATTAATAATTTTAATTCAGAAATGGATAGGTTTTTGCTATTCAAGGATATTAAGGGATATGGAGCCAGGGCAGGTAGATGGAGTTAAGATACAGATCAGCCATGATCTCATTGAATGGTGGAACAGGCCCGAGGGGCTGAATGGCCTCCTCCTGTTGCTATGTTCCTATGATAGGCCCCCTATGGAAATCAGAGTCCTATGAGATAAACAGGAGCTGGGTCGAGGCCGGGTCATGGGTGAGTCGGGGGTGGGTGGAGTGTGGGTCGAGGGTGGGTTGGGGGTAGGTCGGGGGGGGTCGAGGCCAGGTCGTGGGTGGGTCGAGGGTGGTTTGGGGGTGGGTCGGGGTGGGTTGGGGGTGGGTCGAGGCTGGGTCGTAGGTGGGTCGAGGGTGGGTCGGGGCCGGGTCGGGGGTGGGTCAGGGCCGGGTCGAGGGTGGGTTGGGGGTGGTTCGGGGGTGGGTCGGGGATGGGGTCGGGGCTGCATCATGGCTGGGTTGTCCTTTAGGGAAGGAAATCTGCTGTCCTTACCCAGCCTGGCCTATACGTGACTCCAGGCCCACACCAACGTGGCTGTCTCTTAACTGCCCTCTGAAATGGACCAGCGAGTCCATCAGTTTGTAACAATCTGCTACAGCTCTGTAACACGGACTGCAGCGGTTCAAGAAGGCGGCTCACCACCACCTGCTCAAAGTCAACTCGGGATGGTCAATAAATGCCGGCCTTGCCAGCGACGCCCACATCCCGAGAATGATTAATAAAAGATTAAAAAGATTAATTAAAAAAGAACGTAACTCTCGCTCCAAAGTGCTCATACCAGCTGAATCTGTGGAACAGAGATGTGGCAGACATTATGGTCAGGATCGATGTAACTGTGGTTGTGTGCCTGGGTTTTTAATTATTGATTTATGAGGCAGAGTCAGTACTCAAATTCCCTTATTACCTTAGCCGTGTCAGCCGTGGCTCTGAGTCAGAAGGTTGTGGGTTCAAGTCCCACTCCAGAGGCTTGAGCACAAAAATCCCAGCTGACACTCCCAGTGCAGTGCTGAGGGAGTGCTGCACTATCTGAGGTGCCGTCTTTCGGATGAGACGTTAAACCTGCTCTCTCTGGTGGACACAAAAGATCCCATGGCCACCATTTCGAAGAAGAGCAGGGGAGTTATCCCCGGTGTCCTAGGGCCGATATTTATCCCTCAACCAACATCACTAAAACAGATGGGCCTAGAAATTCACTGGTGCCCCCTTTTGCCAGGGCGCTGGAAGTAGTCGCGGCCACCCGCTGCAAATTCAGCTTCAGCGCCCCAAAGGGAAGCGCGGCGCTACTCGAGGCGCCCCGCATCCCTCTTGGGGCGCTGCAACTGATGTTCGCAGCGCAACGTGCCGCAGCGCCACACACTGCAGCACGGCGCGTTGCGGTACTGCAGGCCTTCCTCCCCTTCTTAAAGGGGATGGCTCTGCTGCAGCGCGATCGACGATCGCGAGTGCCGGCAAAAGAGCCCGGCACCGAGGAGAAATGCCGGGCTCTTGGAACACAGCCGGCACTCCGCGGGGGGGGGGGGGATTTTGGAGGCCGGGGACGGCGGCGCGGAGAGGTGCTGGCAGGCCGCCAGCAAAAAGAATGGCCGCTCAGAGCCTCTACCGCCGCAGGTAGGCCCCCCTGAACCGGTCACAAATTGCGACCGGCGTTAAAGCAGGGGGCGCTACCAAATTTGACGATCGGGGCGGTAGCGGGGCGCTGCGCACACTGATGACATCATCAGTGGCGGCGCAGCGCTAACGGCTAGCGCCGTCATTAGCGTCCCGCTAAATTTAGCGGGAGGCGTGGCCAGTGGCGCAAAACCCACTACGTGCCCTCTTTGGGTGCTAATGGGTGGCGCAGCCCACTGAATTTCTGGGCCATGATCTGCTCATTATCACATTGCTGTTTGTGGGATCTTGCTGTGTGCAAATTGGCTGCTGCGTTTCCCACATTCCAACAGTGACTGTGCTTCAAAAGTACTTCATTGGCTGTAAAATGCTTTGGGACACCCTGAAAGGCCACCTTCTTGAACTTTTGCAGTCGGTGTGGTGAAGGTACTCCCACAGTGCTGTTAGGGAGGGAGTTCCAGGATTTTGACCCTATGATGATGAAGGAATGGCGATATATTTCCATGTCAGGATGGTGTGTGACTTGGAGGGGAACTTGGAGGTGCTGGTGTTCCCATGCGCCTGCTGCCCTTGTCCTTCTAGGTGGAAGAGGTGACGGGCTTGGGAACTGATTGGTCTGGAGCTTGGCAGCAGTCCTGGGGGAGGAGGAGGGGGTTGGGCTCCTCACGCATTGCGTTGTGAGGCAACACAAAATAACGTGGCCCCGTTGAAATAGCGTGCACGCAGATCCCGGCCCACCGCAGCAGTCTGACTGCGATCCGACCCTGCTTGCTGGAGGCCCAGTTTCTATTGAAATACTAACGGTGTGCGAATGGCGCTCGCCGCTATTAATGTGCAAAGCGTGGCAAGGAAGAGATACCCCGTGAGCTGCGAATCGCCACAGGTTGCCGGACGATTTGCGTTAGCCTCCCGCAAACGGCATTTCGCCCTCAACATCCCCGTGAGTTTCGTGAAGTTGCTGCTTTTGTGCATTAATTACCCGTTAAGCTTGCCGTGGAAAGTTACGCCTAGTAATTAATAGCGTAAGTGTAACATTTGCATATTGATTTATCATTGGCCCGCAGGCATCTGTAAGGAATACCTATTATATTCACATGTGATCGCATGCTGAGTTGTCATTGGCCTGCAGGCATCTGTATGGACTGCTATTGTTTAGAAGACCCAGGGGGTCCTGACTCCATCTTGTCCACACGGTGCTGTACTGCTGTGAGTCAGATCAGACCTGATGCTTCATTAAAATAGTTTAAACTGTAATACTCTGTTGTCCTGCAATTTATTAACTTTGTACAAAGTGTGCAAAACAAGACATGGTGTCAGAACAGGGATTTGAAATGGACATCGTTGGAGGTCCCTTACCTCGAATGAATTGGGAATCTTTGAACTTACCTAGAGAATGGCGCAAGTTCAAGCAACACGTGGAATTAATGTTCTCGGGTCCGTTGAAAAGAAAAGGAGAGGAAGAAAAATGCAGCTACCTACTCCTGTGGGTCGGAGAAAAAGGGAGAGACATTTTTAACACATGGTCTCTCACCGCGGATGAAGCAAAGGTACTGAAAAGTTATTTTGACCGTTTTGAAGCATATGTGATGCCCAAGACAAATACGATATTCGCTAGGTACAAGTTTCAGGAGAAAGTACAAGGAGCTAGTGAGTCGTTTGAACAGTTTGTGACTGAGTTAAAACTGCTGGTAAAAGACTGTGCATATGCAGATAAAGATGAGATGGTCAGAGACCGCATCGTGTTTGGAATACATTCAGCTAAAGTGAGAGAGAAACTTTTGAATGTTGGGTCCGGGCTAATGCTGGACAAAGCTATGGACATAGCTAGATCGCACGAGATAGCCCAAGCACAGTTGAAAACCATAACCGGCACCATGAGCAGCTCGAGTGAACAGACAGTGCACGCAGTTAATAGATACACACCAAAGAACACCACCCAGAGAGCGTGTTTCAGAACAGAAAGAACAGCGAGAGTTCTAAAAATGGGCGACACAGACATAAAACGCTTCAAAAACTGTGGATATTGTGGAAACAACTGGCATGGAGAAAAGGAGTACTGCCCTGCCAAAGGAAGGCAATGTGCTAAATGTGGTAAACGGAACCAATTTGCCAAAGTTTGCAAGACTGTTTTCAGGAAAATGGTACACACAGTGAGTGACAGCCAAATGCCAGATAGAGAGCCAAATGCAGAGGAACTGTTTATTGATTCTGTGTCACAGAAAAAACAGATTTCAGAGACTGAGCAAGCTTTTGCCGATATTGAGATAGGAAAACAGGTCAAAGAGCTTAAGTTTAAACTAGACACTGGATCTCCGGTTAATGTAATTCCTCTGAGTGAGTATCACAGCTTGAAGGATGAGTGTGAGCTACAGCCCACCTCACGCAGACTGACCAGCTATGGGGGTGAGCAGCTCATTGTAAAAGGCACATGCGTGATGAAATGCAAGTACAAAGAAAGCGACATGATGTTGAACTTTTACATTATTGACACTCAAGCACCTCCAGTGCTAGGTCTAAAGGCATGTTTAGACATGGACCTTGTCAAGCTAGTACTATCATTGACAGCACCAGTTGATAAGCAGACAGTCATGGAGGAGTTTGCTGACGTTTTCAAAGGAATTGGACTATTCCCAGGTGAATGCACTATTCACCTTGACCCAGCAGCAACCCCTGTGGTTTGCCCACCGAGAAGGATACCCCTTGCTCTGTGTAGTCGCCTGAAGGAGGAGCTGCAGAGCATGGAGAATACAAAAATCATCGTCCGGGAAACAGAACCGACAGAGTGGGTCAATGCGTTAGTAGTGGTTGAGAAACCACGTACAGGTAAGCTCAGAGTCTGTCTCGACCCCAGAGATTTGAACAAGGCTATCAAACGCCCTCACTACCCTCTACCAATGCTAGATGACATCACACCCAAGCTAGTTGGAGCACGCTACTTCAGTGTAATGGATGCACGATCAAGATACTGGAATATCAAGCTCACGCAAGAGTCATCTAAGCTAACAACGTTCAACACACCATTTGGACGCTACCGATTTCTGCGTTTACCATTTGGTCTTATCTCAGCTCAGGATGAATTCCAGCAGAAGATCGACGAAACCTATGAAGGCCTCGACGGAGTAGTCGCAATCGTAGACGACATTCTCATCTATGGCAGGAATAGAGAGGAACATGACAGGAACCTCCGTGCGATGCTACAAAGATCACGGGAGAAAGGTATCCGGCTCAACCCCGAGAAAAGCATAATCGGATCCACCGAGATCAGTTATTTCGGGCATTGCCTCTCAACTGATGGCATTAAGCTGGATCCAGAGAAAATCTCCGCCATCAAGAAGATGGAGCCGCCGAAGAACCGCGCAGAGCTAGAGACAGTACTAGGCATGGTTAACTACTTAGCCAAGTTTGCCCCGAACCTCTCCGAAATCAATGCATCCATGCGTCAGTTGCTCAAACAATCCAATGAGTTCCTGTGGGACAAACAACATGACACAGCATTTCAGAAAATGAAAGACCTAATCACCAGAGAACCAGGACTAGTTCTTGCCTACTTCGACCCCAACAAAGAGCTCAGGCTACAAGTGGACGCGTCAAAGTACGGACTAGGCACAGTATTACTGCAAGAAGGAAAGCCCATCGGCTACGCTTCCAGATCTCTCACAGACAGTGAAATCAACTATGCTCAAATCGAGAAAGAGCTATATGCAATTCTGTTTGGATGTAAGCGTTTCCACCAGTACGTCTATGGCCGACAAGTCATTGTGGAATCCGACCACAAGCCCCTCGAGTCAATCATGAGGAAACCACTAGCTGCAGCACCACCAAGGCTACAGAGAATGATCCTTCAGCTACAGAAGTATGACTTCACAATCATTCACCGTCCAGGCAAAGACATTCCTGTCGCAGACACGCTCTCCAGAAAGTCTCTTAGCTACCAGGACAGCAGCCTTAGTGAAGGCATGGATGTGCAGGTGCACATGGTGTACAACAGCTTACCTGTGAGTGACTCAAAACTGAAGGAGATCCGAGCAGAAACAGAGAAAGATGCACAACTCACACTGCTGAGCAAAGTCATACATGAAGGATGGCCTGAGGAAAGGAGGAAATGCCCTCAGATCATATCTGAATTCTGGAACCACAGAGACGAACTGTCACAAATCAATGGAATCATCTTCAAAGGGGAGAAAATCATCATTCCTACCAGTCTCAGAGAAGAGATGTTGACAAAAATTCATGCTGGACATATGGACATGGAAAAATGCAAACAAAGAGCACATGACATTATGTTTTGGCCCGGAATGTGCAAACACATTGAGGACATTGTCGGAAAATGTTCCATTTGCCTAGAACACTGCCCATCAAATGTCAAAGAGCCCATGATACCTCACCGTATCCCAGGCAGGCCCTGGCAGGTCGTCAGCTGCAAGCAAGTGCATGCAAAACATGTACAGAGACAGCAACACCAAAAGAGATACTATGACAGGTTAGCTAGACTACTGCCGTCGCTGCACAATGGAGAATCTGTCAGAGTCCAGGAGCATGACTACTGGAAGCCAGCAATCATCATCCAGCCAGCTGACACTGAGCGATCGTATCATGTCCGCACCCCAGAAGGACAGGTGTACCGCCGCAATCGCAGGCACCTCCTGGACACCAGGGAACAACACCGTCATTCCGACGAGAGGATCAGCTCCATACCACACAAGGTTGGGACGAGAGGTCAAGCCTAGAGTTATCCTTGACTTGTGAACTGTTAAAGGGTGTAGGCGGATCGCTGCCCTAAAAGAAAACTGTACATCGTTATTGAAATGTTGAGATGTTTTCAGTGCTAGTTAAATGCTGAGTTTACTGAAATGTTGATGCTACTGAGAACATTATGTAGAAGGTTCAAAAGTAATGCATAACATTTTTCTTTTAAAAGGGGATGTAACATTTGCATATTGATTTATCATTGGCCCGCAGGCATATCTATTATATTCACATGTGATCACATGCTGAGTTGTCATTGGCCTGCAAGGCATCTGTAAGGACTGCTATTGTTTAGAAGACCCAGGGGGTCCTGACTCCATCTTGTCCACACGGTGCTGTACTGCTGTGAGTCAGGTCAGACCTGATGCTTCATTAAAATGGTTTAAACTATAATACTCCGTTGTCCTGCAATTTATTATTTTTGTACAAAGTGTGCATAACAAGAGAGTAAGCACCCTTTTAATGATGTGATAGTTGCTAATGACTGCCAGTCAACCTCTCTGGCCCAGAAAGTGGACTGTTATAAGTGTGGAGTCTCATTCCTATAGGTTGTGAATTGTTGTTGGAGATTTTAAAAATTTCAAATTTAGTTATTTAAAAAAACAAATTCTTACTGTTTCTTTTTCTCCCTCTCTTAATCAATTCTTTCTTTCTCTCTCTTCATTTCCCACACATAGCAATGTGATAATGACCAGTCAATCTTGTTTTCAGTGATGTTGGTTGAGGGATAAATATTGGCCAGGACACCAGGGGAGAACTCCCCCCTGCTCCTCATCGGAATAGTGGGATCCTTTAATTCCACCCGAGAGGGCAGACGGGGCCTCAGTTTAACATCTCAGTCAAAAGACGGCACCTTCCTCAGGACTGCACTGGGAGTGTCAGCCTGGATTTTCTGCTCAAGTCTCTGGAGCAGGACTTCAACCCTCAACTTTCTGACTTGGAGGGGAGCATGCGACCCACTGAGCCAAGAGACGGCTAGGCACGCTTTATCTGTTTGCTCTCCAGTGAAGCAGCATGCCAGGTGTAAACCCACCGTGTGACTCCTTGACAGGCTGTCTCCCTGTCTCACCTCCATGAGGTGCTGAGTGGATTCAGCGATGCAGGCATGACTCATTCACTCTTGTTTAGTCGCACTTTTTGCATTTGTGATATGAAACATCACAGTCGCTTGCTTTTCTTCCAGTTGCCATTTCATAGAATGATGCAGCACGGAAGGAGGCCATTCGGCCCATCGTGCCTGTGCCTGCTCTTTGAAAGAGCTCTCCAATTAGTCCCACTCCCCTGCTCTTTCCCCAAAGCCCTGTAAATGTTTTCCTTTCAAGTATTTCTCCAATTCCCTTTGGAGCGTTATTATTGAATCTGCTTCCACCGCCACATGATCTCTCCGACAATGTGGAAAACTGCCCAGGTATGTCCTGTCCACAAAAAGCAGGACAAATCCAATCCAACCAATCCCCGCCCCATCAGTCTACTCTCAATCATCAGCAAAGTGATGGAAGGTGTCATCGACAGTGCTATCAAGCGGCAATTACTCACCAATAACCTGCTCACTGATGCCCAGTTTGGGTTCCGACAGGACCACTCGGCTCCAGACCTCATTACAGCCTTGGTCTAAACATGGGCAAAGGAGCTGAATTCCAGAGGTGAGGTGAGAGTGACTGCCCTTGACATCAAGGCAGCATTTGACCGAGTGTGGCATCAAGGAGCCCTAGTAAAACTGAAGTCAATGGGAATCAGGGGGAAAACGCTCCACTGGCTGGCGTCATACCTAGCACAAAGGAAGATGTTTGTGGTGATTGAAGGTCAATCATCACAGCCCCAGGACATCGCTGCAGGAGCTCCTCAGGGCAGTGTCCTAGGCCCAACCATCTTCAGCAGCTTCATCAATGACCTTCCCTCCAACATAAGGTCAGAAGTGGAGATGTTCGCTGATGACTGCACTGTGTTCAGTTGCATTTGCAACTCCTCAGATAATGAAGCAGTCCATGCCCGCATGCAGCAAGACCTGGACAACATTCAGGCTTGGGCTGATAAGTTGCAAGTAACATTCGCGTCACACAAGTGCAGGCAATCACTATCTTCAACAACAGAGTCTAACCACCGCCCTTTACATTCATAAGAACATAAGAAATAGGAGCAGGAGTCGGCCATTCGGCCCTTCGAGCCTGCTCCGCCATTCAATGAGATCATGGCTGATCTTCTGCCTCAACTCCATTCACCGGCCCTATCGCCATATCCCTTGATGCCCTCACTAGTCAGAAATCTATCGACTTCTGTTTTGAATATATCCAATGACTGAGCCTCCAAAGCTCTCTGGGGTAGAGAATTCCAAAGATTCACCACCCTCTGTGAAGAAATTTCATCGCCTCTCAGTCCTGAATGGCCTACCCTTTATCCTGAGGCTGTGACCCCTGGTTCTAGACTCCCCAGCCAAGGGAAACATTCTCCAGCATCCATCCTATCAAGCCCTGTAATATTGTGTATGCTTCAATGAGATCCCCTCTCATGCATCTGAATTCAAAAGAATACAGGCCTAGTTTACTCAATCTCTTCTCATACGACAGTCCCGCCATCCCAGGAATCAATCTCGTGAACCTTCGTTGCACTCCCTCTACGGCAAGTACATCCTTCCTTAGGTAAGGAGACCAAAATTGTACACAGTACTCCAGGTGTGGTCTCACCACAGCCCTATATAATTAGGGCCTTGGTGGGACCACACCGCCTTCTCAAGGACAATTAGGGATGGGCAATAAATGCCGGCCTTGGCAGCGATGCTCACATCGCATAAACAAAAATATTAAAAGAAGCTGCCGTGCGGTCAATGATTTTACTGTTCCGTGGCTGGGCTCTACATCAATCAAGATTCCAGCACATTTTCTGTAATGAATACACTTTTGTTCCCAAGAGGCTGAGCTTCACTTAATGCCCAATGGATTTTTTTCCAGCTGTTGAAGGTTTGATAAAGTCGGCCAATATCCATCGAGCATAACTTGGGGTTTTTTTTCTCTCGATTATTCTTTAAAAGCACCGGGGCCGAAATTGCTGCGGTGTTCTCCCGGTCTCGGGACTGAGGGTTTCCTGTGGGCCTGCCTCTGGGGACGGGGCCTGATTGGGCTCGCCCACCCGTTGGGATTGGCCCGCAGCCTCTAGGAATTGAACATTAATCTCCAGGACGCGGCTGTGAGCAAAACACCCAGAGAGAAAAATCATCAGGGGCATTAAACAAAAATCATCAGGGGCATTAAACAAAAATCATCAGGGGCATTAAACAAAAATCATCAGGGGCATTAAACAAAAATCATCAGGGGCATTAAACAAAAATCATCAGGGGCATTAAACAAAAATCATCAGGGGTGTTAAACAAAAATCATCAGGGGCATTAAACAAAAATCATCAGGGACATTAAACAAAAATCATCAGGGGCATTAAACAAAAATCATCAGGGGTGTTAAACAAAAATCATCAGGGGTGTTAAACAAAAATCATCAGGGGCATTAAACAAAAATCATCAGGGGCATTAAACAAAAATCATCAGGGGCATTAAACAAAAATCATCAGGGGCATTAAACAAAAATCATCAGGGGCATTAAACAAAAATCATCAGGGGTGTTAAACAAAAATCATCAGGGGCATTAAACAAAAATCATCAGGGGCATTAAACAAAAATCATCAGGGGCATTAAACAAAAATCATCAGGGGCATTAAACAAAAATCATCAGGGGCATTAAACAAAAATCATCAGGGGTGTTAAACAAAAATCATCAGGGGCATTAAACAAAAATCATCAGGGGTGTTAAACAAAAAACATTAGGGGTGTTAAACAAAAATCATCAGGGGTGTTAAACAAAAATCATCAGGGGCATTAAACAAAAATCATCAGGGGCATTAAACAAAAATCATCAGGGGTGTTAAACAAAAATCATCAGGGGGGTTAAACAAAAATCATCAGGGGCATTAAACAAAAATCATCAGGGGCATTAAACAAAAATCATCAGGGGCATTAAACAAAAATTATCAGGGGCATTAAACAAAAATCATCAGGGGCATTAAACAAAAATCATCAGGGGCATTAAACAAAAATCATCAGGGGCATTAAACAAAAATCATCAGGGGCATTAAACAAAAATCATCAGGGGGGTTAAACAAAAATCATCAGGGGCATTAAACAAAAATCATCAGGGGGGTTAAACAAAAATCATCAGGGATATTAAACAAAAATCATCAGGGGTGTTAAACAAAAATCATCAGGGGCATTAAACAAAAATCATCAGGGGCATTAAACAAAAATCATCAGGGGGGTTAAACAAAAATCATCAGGGATATTAAACAAAAATCATCAGGGGTGTTAAACAAAAATCATCTGGGGTGTTAAACAAAAATCATCAGGGGCTTTAAACAAAAATCATCAGGGGCATTAAACAAAAATCATCAGGGGTGTTAAACAAAAATCATCAGGGGTGTTAAACAAAAATCATCTGGGGTGTTAAACAAAAATCATCAGGGGTGTTAAACAAAAATCATCTGGGGTGTTAAACAAAAATCATCAGGGGCATTAAACAAAAATCATCAGGGATATTAAACAAAAATCATCAGGGGTGTTAAACAAAAATCATCTGGGGTGTTAAACAAAAATCATCAGGGGTGTTAAACAAAAATCATCTGGGGTGTTAAACAAAAAACATCAGGGGTGTTAAACAAAAATCATCAGGGGTGTTAAACAAAAATCATCTGGGGTGTTAAACAAAAAACATCAGGGGCTTTAAACAAAAATCATCAGGGGTGTTAAACAAAAATCATCAGGGGCATTAAACAAAAATCATCAGGGGTGTTAAACAAAAATCATCAGGGGTGTTAAACAAAAATCATCAGGGGCATTAAACAAAAATCATCAGGGGTGTTAAACAAAAATCATCAGGGGCATTAAACAAAAATCATCAGGGGTGTTAAACAAAAATCATCAGGGGCATTAAACAAAAATCATCAGCGGTGTTAAACAAAAATCATCAGGGGCATTAAACAAAAATCATCAGGGGCATTAAACAAAAATCATCAGCGGTATTAGAAACATAGAAACATAGAAGATAGGAGCAGGAGTAGGCCATTCGGCCCCTCGAGCCTGCTCCGCCATTCAATGCGATCATGGCTGATCATCCAAATTCAGTACCCGGTCCCTGCTTTCTCCCCATACCCCTTGATCCCTTTAGCCTTAAGAAATATATCCAACTCCTTCTTGAATATATTTAATGTATTGGCCTCTACTGCCTTCTGTGGTAGAGAATTCCATAAGTTCACCACTCGCTGGGTGAAGAAATTCCTCCTCATTTCTGTCCTAAATGGCCTACCCCTTATCCTTAGACTGTGACACCTGGTTCTGGAATCCCCGACCATCGGGAACATCCTTCCTGCATCTAGTCTGTCCAGTCCTGTCAGAATTTTATAAGTTTCAATGAGATCCCCTCTCATTCTTCTAAACTCCAGCGAGTACAAGCCCAATCGACCCAATCTCACCTCATACGTCATTCCTGCCATCCCGGGTATCAGCCTGGTGAATCTTCGCTGAACTCCTTCCATGTCAAGTACATCCTTCCTCAGATAAGGCGACCAAAACTGCACACAATACTCAAGATGTGGTCTCACCAAGGCCCTGTACAACTGCAGCAAGACATCCTTGTTCCTGTACTCAAACCCTCTCGCTACGAAGGCCAACATACCATTTGCCTTCTTAACCGCCTGCTGCACCTGCATGCTTACCTTCAGCGACTGGTGCACAAGGACACCCAGGTCTCGTTGCACTTCCCCTTCTCCCAATCTATTGCCATTCAGATAATAATCTGCCTTCCTGTTTTTGCCACCAAAGTGGATAACCTCGCATTTATCCACGTTATATTGCATCTGCCATGCTTTTGCCCAATCACCCAACCTGTCCAAATCATCCTGGAGTTTCTCGGCATCCTCCTCACAGCACACACGCCCACCCAGCTTTGTGTCGTCTGCAAATTTGGAGATATTGGCCTAGAAATTGGGTTTTGGCTTAGCCAGGGCTTTAGCGCCGGAAGTTAGTGCCGGCGCTAAGTCCCCCTGCGCGCGCCAAAAATTCAGTAGCGACGCGCCCAAACGGCTGCCGGCGCTACTGAAGGGTCTTAGCGCCTGGAAAAAGGGCGCTAACTGCCGTTTAGCGCCGCAATTCCAGCGCTGCGGCACCCGATGTGGTGCGGCAGGCTGGGGAAGTGCAGGCCTCCTCCTTCCGTTAAGGAGGAGCTGCCTGCACCCGGCCGCGGCCCGCGCAAATCTGTTTAAAAATGAGCCCGGCACCTCGGACAAGTGCCGGGCTTGCATCTGTTCCGGGGGGGGGGGGGGAGAAGTCCGGGGAGGGAGCTGCGGGCAGGCGGCCGGCGGGAAAGCGGCCGGCCGCCGCGGGGCCTTTAATGCGCCGGCGCAAACACATGTTGGACTCTGTTGCCAGAGTCTTAGTTGCGGCTGCCACGGGCGAGGCGGCCGCAACTGAATTTCGGCGCTGGGGCCCGTCGGCATGGCAACCGGGACGCTGCGCACACCGATGACGTCATCGGTGCCGGCGCAGCGCTACCGGTGCAACGCCGCTTTAGGGCCCCAGGGAATTTTTCAACTGGCCATAACTCTGGCGCTAGTCCCTCTAGCGCCTCAAAAGCGGCGCTAAGGCTAGTGAATTTCTAGGCCATTACATCTAGTTCCCTTGTCTAGATCATTAATATATATTGTGAATAGCTGGGGCCCAAGGACCAATCCCTGCGGTACCCCACTAGTCACTGCCTGCCACTGGGAAAAAGACCCGTTTATTCCAACTCTTTGCTTTCTGTCTGCCAACCAGTTCTCTATCCAAGTCAATACCTTGCCCCCAATCCCATGTGCCTTAACTTTACACGCTAATCTCTTATGCGGGACCTTATCGAAAGCCTTCTGAAAGTCCAAACACACCACATCCACTGATTCTCCCTTATCTATTTTACCTTCTGTATACCCATGTTGACTTTGTCCGATCCTGTCACTGTTTTCCAAGTACTCTGCTATTACATCTTTTATAATGGACTCTAGCATTTTCCCCACTACCGATTGTCACTACCGGTCTGTAATTCCCCGTTTTCTCTCTACCACCTTTTTTGAATAGTGGGGTAACATTAGCTACCCTCCAATCCATGGGTACTGTTCCAGATTCCATCGACTGCTGGAAGATGATCAGCAAAGCATCAACTATTTCTAGGGCCACTTCCTTAAGTACCCTAGGATGTAGATTATCAGGCCCTGGGGATTTATCGGCCTTCAGTTGCATCAATTTCCCTAACACCATGGCCTAGAAATTCAGTTGCGTTCGCCAGCCGTTAGCGCCTTAGGAGGAGTAGATCTCGAGCGCTAGGCACTTAGCGGCCGGGCGCAGAACGATTTGCGCCTACGCCCAACTTCAGTAGACATTTAGCGCCGGCGCAAAGTGTTTGCGCGCGCTCAGCTGCGCGCGCAACTTATGACGTCATTTCGTCGTGCAACGCCCTTTGTGCGCCCCAAACCGGAACTTCAGTCGCGCCCGCCCAATGTGGGCGTGGCGGTCTTAAGAACTGTGAAGTGGAATGCAGCAGAGGCCCTGCAGGCCTCGGGGAGCGCTAATTAAAGGGCACTTAGACTGAACTATAAAGGCCAGCCATTTTGCTGCAATGACTTTAGTGCAACGGATTTCTGGACAGAGACCAAGGAAGACACCTTACTGATTTGGGCCAACATAGGAGAGGTATTTTTGGCTTCTGGCCAGAGCTTGGAAATTTGACTCATTGTGATTTCACTGTTTGCAAGTATATTATGGGGGCTGCATGGGGTTCCAACCCTCAGTTCCAGCATTATGTGCGAAGGGCTCGCAGACGCTGTGTGAGAGGGGCAGCCATGTCTAGACGCAGAGGGGGCATCAGGCGTCGGCAACGTAGGCCTTACCCACTCAGGGAATACCGCCAGCAGGTGTCCTATCTCACCATGACTGCCGCGCAGTGTGTTAAGAGGCTGCGCTTCAGAAGGGAGGTGGTTGCAGAGATCTGCCAGCTGCTTCACAGAGATCTGCGTCCACAGCTGATGTGCAGGACGTCTCTGTCGGTGGAAGTGAAGGTCACGGTGGCTCTGAACTTTTATGCAAGCGGCTCCTTCCAAGCCGCTGCTGGGGACATAGCGAACATCTCCCAGTTCGCCGTGCATCGCTGCATCCGGCAGGTCACCGATGCCCTTTTCACAAGGAGACACCAATTCATCTCCTTCCCCATGACCCTAGAGAGGCAGGAGCAGCGTGCAGTCGGATTTGCGAGGATCGCCGACTTCCCCATGGTGCAGGGCGCCATTGACTGCACGCATGTGGCTTTGCGGGCACCTATCGACAATGCCGAGGATTACCGCAACCGGAAGGGCTACCATTCCCTCAATGTACAGCTGGTGTGTGACCACAGGCAGCGCATCCTAGCTGTCAATGCCCGCTTTCCAGGCAGCAGCCACGATGCATTTATCCTGCGACAGACTACTGTGGCTGACATGTTCCAGGCACAGCCTCCCCCAAGAGGATGGCTTATCGGGGACAAAGGCTATCCTTTGTGTACATGGCTCATGACCCCGCTCCGCGCGCCCAGGACCCCTGCTGAGGAGGCATACAACGAAAGCCATCAAGCCACAAGGAACATCATAGAGCAAACGATTGGCGTCCTCAAGCAACGGTTCCGCTGCCTGGATCGCTCCGGCGGATCTCTGCAGTATTCGCCGGATAGAGTCTCCCAGTTCGTCGTCGTTTGCTGCATGCTGCACAACCTGGCTAACCGCAGGACTCAGGCACTGCCACCTCACGTTGGACCACCACCTCAGGAGGACGAGCAGGAGGACCATGAGGAGGAGGAGGAGGAGGAGGAGGAGTACCAGCCCAGGAGGGAGCCACAAGGTCCAAGGGCCGTCCGTCGGCAGCTTATTGAACGACACTTCTAGGCCCCCTGTCAGGGAATGGCTTGCGGCAATGAACGCACATGAATGCAGCTGCTCCGCAAGCCCTCAGCCGGTTAACGCAACAACCACTTGAAACATCACACATGGACAAGCTGAATAAAGAAAAAGCTTTATTGAACAAACTCAGGGCCCTTCCCACATGAAACCCAAAAACAGACAACACCCCCGAAAAACACTCAAATACATATCTCACTCCCACAACCTGGGGAGGAATAACAAAACTTGTCCATCCAAATGGCCTTCATCCTCGGCCTTACCAAAAGAACCCCCCCCCATAGCCAAGGCAACCATCCCCATATAAAAAAACATTTGCCAACACACTCTACTTTGTGTGCCGAGAGGGCGGGTCCTTGTCCAGGCTTTTCCGGCCCCTGGCCGACCTGCTGCTCCACCTCAACCTGGGCCCTGTGGGTGCTGCAAGGCTGGGGGAAGGCTCCTGAGGGGCACATTGCGTGACGGCAGATGCCCTTCGGGGTCGGCCTAGACGAGCTCTGGCCCTCGAGGGGCCAGTTGCTGACTGCTGCAGCTGTGGCTGGGCAGCATCAGTCCCTCCAGCAGCTCGTCGCAGCTTCGCTGGGGGAGTGGCAGTGGCGGCTGCAGCAATGGGGGCAAGCTGGCTGATGCCAGGCGCTCGCTGCTCGCCTGAGACACTGGCACTCGGACGGGCTGGCACTGCAGCAAGCGCAGCAATCTGGTGAAGGCCAGACCGCTGTGCTGCTGCAGCGCGGCGGGTGCCCTGGCGATGCCTGCCTGACACAGGGAGTGTGGCAGCAGTGAGTGCCCGTACTGCCCTGGTCTGTGCCCGCATCAGACCAGCCAGTGACTGCACGGCACCACTGATCAACTGTCCACTCGCTGCCTGTGCTGCCCTGAATTCGTCCTGACTCGCGTCCTGTGCTGCCCTGAATTCGGCCCGACTCGCGTCCTGTGCTGCCCTGAATTCATCCCGACTCGCGACCTGTGCTGCCCTCAATTCGGCCCGACTTGCGTCCTGTGATGCCCCGAATTCGGCCCGACTCGCGCCCTGTGATGCCCCGAATTGTTCGAGACCCCTGGCCTGTGCTGCTGCGAGTTGTTCAAAACCCCTGGCCTGTGAGGCCCCGAAATCGGACACACTATGAGCCAGGGACTCGATGGCCTCAGGCAACCGTGCCACAACCCCCATGAACTCGGTGTGCCGACGATCCGAGTCCGCGGACATTTGATCAAGGAGGCGCACCTCCTGGGCGAGGACCGTCTCCGGACTGGAGGCCGGACTCTCCCTCTGGGGAGAAGGCCGCCGAGCTGGCCGACCCTTCCCGCGTGGCTGGACGCCACTGGGCCCAGCAACTACACTCCCCTGCAACACTTCCCCCCTCTGGGGAGAAGGCAGCCGAGCTGCCCGACCCTTCCCGCGTGGCTGGACGCCACTGGGCCCAGGAGCTACACTCCCCTGCAACACTTCCCCTCTCTGGGGAGAAGGCAGCCGAGCTACCCGACCCTTCCCGCGTGGCTGGACGCCACTGGACCCAGGAGCTACACTCCCCTGCAACACTTCCCCCCTCTGGGGAGAAGGCAGCCGAGCTGCCCGACCCTTCCCGCGTGGCTGGACGCCACTGGGCACAGGAGCTACACCCCCCTGCAACACTTCCCCCTGGCTCTCCTCCAGGGAAGATGTGTCCCCTCCATTGCCATCCCCTGGCGCGGATGAGGGTTCCCCCGATGTGCCGCCTTCCTCTTGCTCCTCCTCGTCCTCCTCTTCCGAGGGACTGACACTCGCAGCTTCAGGGACCTCCTCCTCACCAGCTGAAAGCAGGAAGGCACAAGAGTAGCTTTAGAGTGAGGACAGGGCGTCAGCGAGGGAGGCATGAGTGGTGGCATTCTGCGCATTGGTCGGACAGTGGCAAAGGATGTAGATCTGAAGCGCAAGGGGAACGAGAGAGGTCCAAACGGTCATGTCCTTACCATTGGGGCCCAGCACAGGGTCGGCATCTCCAATTGCAATGGGGCCAATTACCCGGGCACCCATGAGTTGACCCACGCGCTCCTCCAGGTCACTGAGCTGCTGGAACTGGGCACGGCCTCCCCCGGTGACAGTCCGGCTCTTCAGATTCTGGGCCAGCTTGGCCTGCAAGAGAAAGGACGGCCTCTAAGTACAGTGTGGTGCCCTGTTGTTGTGTGCACTGCCTCCCATGGTCGAATAGCTTGGCCAGTGTGGTGTCCTGTTGTTGTGTGCACGGCCTCCCATGGTCGAATAGCTTGGCCAGTGTGTAAAGTGCAGAAAGTGCAATTGATGTTCATGCCAGTGCCATAGCTGCTGGATGAGGGCTGGCCATTAGGCCTTTGAGGTCCCTTTGCCCATAATGTGAGGTGCACATGCAAGGATGAGGAGGACACTGGAAAGGGTACTCACCCTGACAATCCGAGTGAGGTCGTTAAACTTTTTCCGGCATTGGACACCAGTCCTGGGGACATCGCAGGTGGCTGTGACCCTCTGGGCGATATCCCTCCAGACTCTCCTGTACACCCTCTTGGGAGGCTTCTTGCCACTGTCCAGGAACAAGATATGGCTTCTCTTCTCCAAAGCCCTAACCAGCACCTTTAAATCATGGGCAGAGAAGCGCTGCGCTCGCTCACGGGCCCTCTGCATCCTTCCTGGCGCTATTTCTCTCCAGCAGCAGTGTTTAGGCCTAGCTGGAGGGCTGCAGTATCCAGGGTGTGGCAGCAGACCAAGTCGACCCTTCCCCCTTTAAGAGCTGGCCGGCGCCAGGGTGTCTGCTGTCAATCAAAACATGACCGCACCTGCGCTGCGCCCGGCCTCGGCGGTATCAGTCTGCACCTCCGGCTTAGCGCCTAAAGATAGCCGTGCAACGCCAGTTTTAGCGCTCGAGCAAACTCCTTGGCCAAAGCTACTGAATATCGGCGAAGTGGCCTCCACTTTCCGGCGGGCGCAAACTTTAGCGGCCGCCCGACTTTACCGCCCCAAAAGTGGCTATACTGAATTTCTAGGCCCATTTCCCTACAAATACTGATTTCTTTCAATTCCTCCCTTTCATCAGACCTTATGTTCCTCGACATCTCTGGGAGGTTATTTGTGTCCTCCTTTGTGAAGACAGAACCAAAATATGTATTTAATTGGTCTGCCATTTCTTTGTTCCCCATTATAAATTCCCTTGATTCTGTCTGCAAGGGACCTATGCTTGACTTCACCAATCCTTTTCTCTTCACATATCTATAAAAGCTTTTACAGTCAGTTTTTATGTTCCCTGAAAGCTTACTCTCATATTCTATTTTCCCTTTCTTAATTAATCCCTTTGTCCTCCTTTGTTGAATCCTAAACTGCTCCCAATCATCAGGTTTACTGCTTTTTCTGGCCAATTTATATGTCTTCTCCTTGGATCTTATGTTATCCCTAATTTCCCTTGTGAGCCATGGTTGAGCCACCTTTTTTGTTTTATTTTTATGCCAAACTGGGATGAACAAATTCTGTAGTTCATCCATGCGGTCTTTGAATGTTTGCCATTGCCTATCCACCGTCAACCCTTTGAGTGACAGTCCCCAATCAATCCTACCCAACTCGCGCCTCAGACCATCGTAGTTTCCTTTATTTAAATTTAGGACCCTAGTCTCTGAGTCAACTACTTCATTCTCCATCTTAATGAAGAATTTGATCATATTGTGATCAATCCGACCCAAGGGGCCTCGTACAACAAGATTGCTAATTAATCCTTTCTCGTTACATAATACCCAGTCTAAGATGGCCTGATCTCTGGTTGGTTCCTCGACATATTGGTCCAGGAAACCATCCCTTAAACACTCCAGGAATTCCTCCTCCACAGTATTGTTACTAATTTGGTTAGCCCAATCTATATGTAGATTAAAGTCACCCATGATGACTGCTGTGCCCGTATTGCACGCTTCTCTAATTTCCCTTTTAATGCCATCCCCAACCTCCACATTACTGTTTGGAGGTCTATATACCACTCCCACTGATGTTTTCTGCCCTTTGGTATTTCTCAGTTCTACCCATACAGATTCCACATCATCAGAGCTAATATCCTTCCTTACAATTGTGTTAATCCCTTCTTTTACCAGCAATGCTACCCCACCTCCCTTTCCTTTTTACCTATCTTTCCTGAATATTGAATACCCCTGGATGTTGAGTTCCCAGCCTTGGCCACCCTGGAACCATGTTTCCGTAATCCCAATCAAATCATATTCGTTTACCTCTATTTGCACAGCTAATTCATCCACCTTATTACGAATGCTCCTCGCATTAAGACATAAAGGCCTAGAAATTGGGTATAGCCCCGTTTGGGGTGCTAGTTCTAGCAAAGCACAAAGCCTAGTGCCAGTTGCGAGTTAGCGCCACCTGGCGCGATATTGGGTCGTTGCGCCCCTGAGGGTGATTGCGGCGCTAAATCAGGCACTGCACGAGGCTCTTAAGGCGCTAACCCAGGGGCGCAACCCAATTTAGCAGCAGCGGGGCACAGCGCAGGTGCTTTCAATAATCACTTTCCCTGAGACACACTGGCGCCGGCCAGCTCTTAAAGGGGCATGTCAATTGGCATCACCAGACACACTCACTGCCTTGTAGGCCTTCAAAGCGGTGGGAGCCTACCTGTGGCGCACCAGCCTAGCAAGAAATGGAAAGGGTGAGGCAGAGGGCGGAGTGCCTCACTGATGGGGCATTGGATGCTTTGGTTGGCGCAGTGGAATCAAGGCCAAGGAAGATGGTCGGAATGTCATTTATGTTTCGGACAGTCTCCCGGGTGTGAGAGTCAGTTATGTGTCAGTGTATGAGTTTTGCTTTCTGTTGCCATAGCTTTCTCATGTTTGAAGGAACCACATTTTGTGTAATGAAACACTTTCTTCATTTACAATGGCCATGCCTTCTATTTACATGCATCTTGCCCTTCACAGGCTTGGGGGTATCAGACCGGTTCCATTCATGTTCTTGGAATGGCAGCAAGCATTCCGTGAGAGGGGCCTAGAAGCTACTTCTGATCAGCCTCTGACGCGCAGCCTGAGAAGAGCCGCTCGCGTAGAAGTTCAGGCCAGCAGGCATCTTCTCAGCCACCAACAGAGATGTCCTGCACCTTATCTGAGGCTGCAGATCTGGCTGAAGCAGCTGGCACAGCTCAGTCACCACCTCCTTTCTAAATCGCAGCCTTCTGACACACTGTTCCTCCGGCATGTTCATGTAGGAAAACTGCTGTCGGAAAACCCTGCCAGCGTAAGGTCTGCTGTGGTGACGTCTGTTGGCCCTCCTCCATCTGGCCATGCCTGCCCCCCTCTCCCAGCATCTCATAGCCCTTTCCAGATGATTCAGCAGCAGGACGTTCCCCTCCAATGCAGCCCCCATAATAAGTGCCCACAGGAAGGTTCCCCGTTGTCAAGGCTCACCAACAGCAAGGTGATGGTGGAAGGCTGAAGATCGTCTGCCTGCGCTGGCTCAGTGGTCAAATGGCTCTCAGTGTGCAGCTCAGCAACTCTTTGTAGCTCTCGAGGAAGTTGTGCACCAAAAATGGCTGCCGCTTTTAAACCACACCAGTCCCCTTTAAATAACGCTCCTCCAGCCCGAGAGTGACTTGGTATGGTCTGTAATGATATCAGCAAAAAGTGATGGTATTTGCCTGTTTGATTATGATGCCTTACCAGCATATTTGCCTGATTGATTGCTTGTGCCTGACCAGCAGAGGGCATGTGAGAGACAAGCAGTTTAGTTTTGCTTTCGTTTTAGATGGATCACTAAGATGGTGTCTCCTGTAATGCTGTATAAAGAGTTGAACATACTTTAGATAAAAAGACATCTCTTTCATGAATGTGTCGTCATTGAACCCACATACAAATCGATACATGGTGTCAGGAGTGATTGAAAGAGATGAAGAGGAAAAATCTGAAGTTAAATCAGCTCTCCACATATTAGCAAGCCAAAAGAGAACATCGTTACTTACCATTGGAGAATAGCTAACGAAGTGAAAAAATGGAAGGTTTACACCCACCGGCGAAGCTTCAGTTGACAGGTAATGTGGCTGAAAATTGGAGGAGGTTCAAACAACATGTGGGGTTGTATTTAGCGGCAATCGGAGCTGACGAGAAAAGTGATAAAAATAAATCGTCAGTGTTCTTACATGTCGTGGGTGATGAAGCGCTGGAGGTGTATAATAACTTCACATTCGCTGCTGATGGAGACAAAATGAAGCTAGATAAAATAATGGAACAGTTTGAGGCCTACTGCATACCTAAACGTAACGTGACGTTTGAGAGGCACACATTTTTCACGTGTACAGAAAATGGGTGAGACTATTGATCAGTATGTGACTGAACTGAGAAACCGAAGCAAAACATGTGAATTTGGGGGGACTGACAGACTCGCTGATAAAAGACAGACTGGTGTGTGGTATTCCAGATAACGGTCTAAGGGAAAGACTGCTAAGAGAGCAAGATCTAGACCTGGGAAAAGCCATAGCACTGTGTAGGGCTACAGAGACTGTGAAGTCGCAGGCAAAGGAGCTGTTCAGTGACAGTAGCTGCAACGTGGATGCAGTGAGTAAGAACGGACACAAACCGTTTAACAAAAAGAGCGCCAATGTGAAAAAAGAGGCGTGGCCAGCGAACAAAAATGAAAGGGGCAATCGAAAGTCATGCAGTCGATGCGGTACACAGCATCCACCAAAAAAGTGTCCAGCATATGGTAAAACATGCAATAGTTGCAACAAAAACAACCATTATGCCCGTTGCTGTAAGAACCAAGAGCAACAAAGCAAGGTCCATACCGTAGATGAAAGCGAGATAGAGGAGTTCTATGTAGATGTTGTGTCTGAAAACAAAGAAGAAAAAAGAGACTGGATGTTGACACTAAAAGTGAATGACATACATATTCCATTTAAATTGGATACTGGAGCACAAGTTAATGTGATATCAGAGACTGATTTTAAGAAAATTAGACCCAGACCAAAGATATATGGAATAAAAGTGAAAGTGACAGGATACTCAGGTACTGATATACCAGTGAAAGGAAGATGCATTGTCAAAGTAACACACAAGGGCAGAGAGCACACGCTAGCATTAATCGTGATGCCAAAGGATGTGCAAGCCATACTAGGTTTAAAAGCCTGTGAGAGACTGAACCTGGTAAAGAGAGTCCTCGTTGTGGAAAGCGAAGGAGAGACAGTCTATGATGAACTCATGAAAGAGTACAAAGACCTATTTAAGGGTCTAGGCTGCATTCCAGGAGAACACACGATCAGAGTAGATAAAAGTATGACACCGGTTATACATCCATGCAGAAAAGTTCCGTTTGCTCTTCAAAAGCAACTGAAGGCAGAGTTGGACAGGATGGAAAGCCTGAACGTGATTCAGAAGATAGATGAGCCAACTGAGTGGGTGAGTTCCCTCGTCGTAGTGGACAAAAAGAATGGAAAGCTCAGAATTTGCCTGGATCCAAGAGATCTAAACAGAGCAATAAAGAGAGAGCACTTCAAGCTTCCTACACGTGAGGAAATCATGGCACAGTTTGCAAATGCAAAGTATTTCAGCAAGTTAGATGCATCATCAGGATTTTGGCAGATGAAATTGGATGAAGCAAGTTCAAGACTGTGCACGTTCAACAGTCCATTTGGCAGATACAGATTCCTAAGGTTACCATTTGGCATTGCCTCAGCTCCTGAAGTGTATCACAAAACAATCCATATGATCTATGAGCACCTGGAGGGAGTTGATACATCAATGGATGACATCATAGTATGGGGAACCACGAGAACTGAGCATGACGAGAGACTGAAAAAAGTGCTGGAAGCAACAAGGAAAACAAACCTGAAGCTGAATAGAGAGAAATGCCAGCTCGGGGTGACAGAACTGACATTCGCGGGAGATATCCTTAGCAGTGAGGGCATCAGACCAGATCCCAGAAAGGTGTCCGCCATTGAGAATATGCCAAAGCCACAATGCAAAAAGGACGTGCAGAGGTTTAATGGAATGATCAACTACATGGGTAAATTCATATCCAACCTCTCAGAAAAGATGGCGCCACTGAGATGACTAACTGAAAAGAACATAGAATGGGAATGGAATCATGAGCATGAGAAGTCATGGAGTGATCTAAAGAAACTGCTCACAGAGGAACCAGTTCTGAGGTTTTATGACCCAGTGAGACCCATCAAGATATCATCAGATGCATCACAGAGTGGGCTCGGTGCCGTTCTTCTGCAAAAATATGACTACTGGCAACCTATTGCATATGCATCGCGCTCAATGACAGACGCGGAGACGCGATATGCTCAAATAGAAAAGGAGCTGCTCAGCATCACATACGCCTGTGAAAGATTTCACCAGTTTGTGGCAGGACAAGCAATCAGTGTAGAGACTGACCATAAGCCCTTGATTGCATTGTTCCAAAAGCCACTAAATAGCTGTCCGCTTAGAATACAAAGAATGATGATCAGGCTGCAACGCTATACACTGAATGTTGCGTACACACCGGGTAAACTGATGTATACAGCAGACACGTTGTCCAGAGCTGTTGACCCAAGTGAGCCCGCAAACACCAAAATGGATGAAAAAGTGAACGCCTATGTGGACATGATCACAAGTGCACTGCCCATAGCAGATGCAAAATTGGAGCTCATAAAGACTGAGACAAACAAAGATGAAACACTGAGACGACTGAGGAAAAGCATCTTGGATGGATGGCCCAACATGAAGCAAGACTGCTCACCTGACATGGCAGAGTACTGGAACTGCAGGGCGGAACTATCAGTGGTTGAAGACATCATCTACAAAGGAAGTAAAATAGTTATCCCAAAGGGTCTGAGAAAAGAGATGCTAAAAAGGATCCATGGAGGACATCTGGGAATCGAAAAGTGTAAGAAAAGAGCACGAGAGGTGATGTACTGGCCACGAATCAACCAAGATGTGACAAATGAGGTGTCAAACTGCACAATATGCCTGAAATATCGAGCAAGCAATCTGGTAGAACCACTAAAGTCACACCCAGCGCCAGACAGACCTTACCAGAAGGTAGGCGCTGACCTATTCGTATGTTAAGGGAAGGACTATCTTGTAGTCACAAACTATTACTCCCTGTATCCAGAGGTTTGTAGACTGTACACCACCACTGCAGATGCTGTGGTAACATGTATGAAAGCCATATTCTCCAGACATGGCGTGGCAAGCGAGGTCTTCACAGACAATGGACCCCAGTTTTACAATGCAAGTTTCCGACACTTTGCCAAAGAGTGGGACTTTGTCCACACAACGTCAAGTCCTCACTTTCCACAGTCCAATGGACTAGTGGAAAAATCGGTCCAGACAGTGAAAAGACTGATGTACAAGGCAAAAGACAGTGGAACTGACTTCTACCAGAGCATGCTTGTATACCGCACAACGCCGCTCGAGTGTGGTATGTCACCAGCCCAACTCCTTATGGGACGTCGGCTAAGGTCAAACCTACCCATCCCGGAGAACCTCCTGAAAACAAAAGAGGGGGAGAAAGTGAGGAAGTTCAAAGAACAACAGAAAGAAAAGCAAAAGTACTACTATGACAGAGGAACACAAAACCTACCTGAACTCCACACTGGTGACCAAGTAAGGTTCAAAGGCAAAACAAACACATGGACTCAGAAGGGAACTGTCCTGAGTGAAGTTCAACCAAGATCATACACCATTCAGACAGATGAGGGTGCTGTTCTGCGAAGAAATCGTCGAGATCTTCTCAGGGGACCAGCCACAGCAGGTCAAAAGACTGATACTGTTGAAGAACCTGATCACACAGCAGGTCAAAAGACTGATACTGTTGAACAACCTGATCACACAGCTGAGAAACCACCATCAGAGGCAACAACTCAGATTCAAGGACAATCAATCAGAAAATCCTCAAGACACGTGAAGCTTCCCGAGAGACTCATTGAGCAAATTTAAGGACTATTGTTATAGAAGGAAGTAATGTTATCTTATTCTTTCTTCAAGTTCTAGTGTATTGACATATTTCAGGTGAACACACAAAGCAAGGTTAAAAAACCTTGATCATGATAATGATAATGTAAGTTCATTAAGTGTTACAGTTAAAATGCAGATTAATACAAAGAAAACATGTTGTTAGTTAAAAGTAAAATACTTTTGTTTTAAGAAAGGGAGATGTAATGATATCAGCAAATAGTGATGGTATTTGCCTGTTTGATTATGATGCCTTACCACCATATTTGCCTGATTGATTTCTTGTGCCTGATCAGCAGAGGGCATGTGAGAGACAAGCAGTTTAGTTTTGCTTTCATTTTAGATGGATCACTAAGATGGTGTCTCCTGTAATGCTGTATAAAGAGTTGAACATACTTTAGATAAAAAGACATCTCTTTCATGAATGTGTCATCATTGAACCCACATACAAATCGATACATGGTCCAGGTAAGCTGTCAGTATTAGCGCCAGGCGCTACGGAGGGGGTCGCCACTGAATTTCCAGTCCGGGGCGCCCAAAAAGCGTTGCACACTCAAATGACATCATACTCAGCCTGCGCCCATGAGCGGGCGCTAAGATTTAGCGCCGGCGCTAAATGCATGCTCAATATGGGGCGAGGCCTTGCGCCCGCCTGGAAGTTGGCTAGCGCCCCACTTCTCGGCCTCTTTAGGCATTAATCAGTGGCGCTACCAACCGAATTTCTCCCCCAAAGGCTTCAGGCCTGTGTTTTTAACGCTCTTACACCTATTAGTATTATTATTTACTGTGGCCATGTTTGATTTAAACAGTTGATTTCTCTGACTGCCACTTTTGTTTTTCTCCTTCCTATCTTTTGCTTTTATCCTCGTTTCCCTTTCCTCTGTCCCCTTGCTCAGGTTCCCAACCCCCTGCCATTGTAGTTTAAACCCTCCCCCAGAGCACTAGCAAACACATCCCCTAGGACATCGGTCCCGGCCCTGCCCAGGTGCAAACCGTCCAGTTTGAACTGGTCCCACCTCCCCCAGAACCGGTTCCAATGTCCCAGGAATTTGAATCCCTCCCCCTTGCACCATTCCTCTAGCCATGTATTCATCTGAAATAGCCTTCTATTTCTACTCTGACTAGCACGTGGCACTGGTAGCAATCCTGAGATTACTACCTTTGCGGTCCTATTTTTTAATTTACCTCTTAACTTCCTATATTCCGCTTTTAGGACCTCATCCAGCTTTTTACCTATATCGTTGGTACCTATATGCAACACGACAACTGGCTGTTCACCCTCCCCTTCCAAGATGTTCTGCAGCCGCTCTGAGACATCCTTGACCCTTGCACCAGGGAGGCAACACACCACACCATCCTGGAGTCTCGTTTGCGGCTGCAGAAACGCCTATCTATTCCCCTTACCATAGAATCCCCTATTACTATAGCTCTACCCGTCTTTTTCCTACCGTCCTGTGCAAAAATCATCAGGGGTGTTAAACAAAAATCATCAGGGGTCTTAAACAAAAATCATCAGGGGTGCTAAACAAAAATCATCAGGGGGCATTAAACAAAAATCATCAGGGGCGTTAAACAAAAATCATCAGGGGCGTTAAACAAAAATCATCAGGGGCGTTAAACAAAAATCATCAGGGGCGATAAACAAAAATCATCAGGGGCGTTAAACAAAAATAATCAGAGTTGTTAAACAAAAATCATCAGGGGCATTACACAAAAGTCATCGGGGGTGTTAAACAAAAATCATCAGGGGTGTTAAACAAAAATCATCAGGGGCGTTAAACAAAAATCATCAGGGGCATTAAACAAAAATCATCAGGGGTGTTAAACAAAAATCATCCGGGGCATTAAACAAAAATCATCAGGGGTGTCAAACAAAAATCATCAGGGGCGTTAAACAAAAATCATCAGGGGCGTTAAACAAAAATCATCGGGGGTGTTAAACAAAAATCATCAGGGGCATTACACAAAAATCATCGGGGGTGTTAAACAAAAATCATCAGGGGCATTAAACAAAAATCATCAGGGGTGTTAAACAAAAATCATCCGGGGCATTAAACAAAAATCATCAGGGGTGTCAAACAAAAATCATCAGGGGTGTTAAACAAAAATCATCAGGGGTCTTAAACAAAAATCATCAGGGGTGCTAAACAAAAATCATCAGGGGGCATTAAACAAAAATCATCAGGGGCGTTAAACAAAAATCATCAGGGGCGTTAAACAAAAATCATCAGGGGCGTTAAACAAAAATCATCAGGGGCGATAAACAAAAATCATCAGGGGCGTTAAACAAAAATAATCAGAGTTGTTAAACAAAAATCATCAGGGGCATTACACAAAAGTCATCGGGGGTGTTAAACAAAAATCATCAGGGGCGTTAAACAAAAATCATCAGGGGTGTTAAACAAAAATCATCCGGGGCATTAAACAAAAATCATCAGGGGTGTCAAACAAAAATCATCAGGGGCGTTAAACAAAAATCATCAGGGGCGTTAAACAAAAATCATCGGGGGTGTTAAACAAAAATCATCAGGGGCATTACACAAAAATCATCGGGGGTGTTAAACAAAAATCATCAGGGGCATTAAACAAAAATCATCAGGGGTGTTAAACAAAAATCATCAGGGGTGTTAAACAAAAATCATCAGGGGCGTCAAACAAAAATCATCAGGGGTGTCAAACAAAAATCATCAGGGGTGTTAAACAAAAATCATCAGGGGCGTCAAACAAAAATCATCAGGGGTGTGAAACAAAAATCATCAGGGGCATTAAACAAAAACCATCAGGGGTGTTAAACAAACATCATCAGGGGTGTTAAACAAAAATCATCAGGTGCATTAAACAAAAATCATCAGGGGCATAACACAAAAATCATCAGGGGTGTTAAACAAAAATCATCAGGGGCATTAACCAAAAACCATCAGGGGTGTTAATCAAACATCATCAGGGGTGTTAAACAAAAATCATCAGGTGCATTAAAAAAAATCATCAGGGGTGTTAAACAAAAATCATCAGGGGTGTTAAACAAAAATCATCAGAGGTGTTAAACAAAAATTATCAGGGGTGTTAAACAAAAATCATCAGGGGGGTTAAACAAAAATCATCGGGAGCTTTAAACAAAAATCATCAGGGGTGTTAAACAAAAATCATCAGGGGTGTTAAACAAAAATCATCAGAGGTGTTAAACAAAAATGATCAGGGGTGTTAAACAAAAATCATCAGGGGCGTTAAACAAAAATCATCAGGGGCATTAAACAAAAATCATCAGGGGTGTTAAATAAAAATCATCAGGGGTGTTAAACAAAAATCATCAGGGGCATTAAACAAAAATCATCAGAGGTGTTAAACAAAAATCATCAGGGGTGTTAAATAAAAATCATCAGGGGTGTTAAACAAAAATCATCAGGGGCATTAAACAAAAATCATTGGGAGCTTTAAACAAAAATCATCAGGGGTGTTAAACAAGAATCATCAGGGGTGCTAAATAAAAAATCATTAGGGTTGTTAAACAAAAATCATCGGGGGAGTTAAACAAAAATCATCAGGGGTGTTAAACAAAAATCATCAGGGGCATTACACAAAAATCATCGGGGGTGTTAAACAAAAATCATCAGGGGCGTTAAACAAAAATCATCCGGGGCATTAAACAAAAATCATCAGGGGTGTCAAACAAAAATCATCAGGGGTGTTAAACAAAAATCATCAGGGGCGTTAAACAAAAATCATCAGGGGTGTTAAACAAAAATCATCAGGGGCCTTAAACAAAAACCATCAGGGGTGTTAAACAAACATCATCAGGGGTGTCAAACAAAAATCATCAGGGGTGTCAAACAAAAATCATCAGGGGTGTTAAACAAAAATCATCAGGGGCGTCAAACAAAAATCATCAGGGGTGTGAAACAAAAATCATCAGGGGCATTAAACAAAAACCATCAGGGGTGTTAAACAAACATCATCAGGGGTGTTAAACAAAAATCATCAGGTGCATTAAACAAAAATCATCAGGGGCATAACACAAAAATCATCAGGGGTGTTAAACAAAAATCATCAGGGGCATTAACCAAAAACCATCAGGGGTGTTAATCAAACATCATCAGGGGTGTTAAACAAAAATCATCAGGTGCATTAAACAAAAATCATCAGGGGTGTTAAACAAAAATCATCAGGGGTGTTAAACAAAAATCATCAGAGGTGTTAAACAAAAATTATCAGGGGTGTTAAACAAAAATCATCAGGGGGGTTAAACAAAAATCATCGGGAGCTTTAAACAAAAATCATCAGGGGTGTTAAACAAAAATCATCAGGGGTGTTAAACAAAAATCATCAGAGGTGTTAAACAAAAATGATCAGGGGTGTTAAACAAAAATCATCAGGGGCGTTAAACAAAAATCATCAGGGGCATTAAACAAAAATCATCAGGGGTGTTAAATAAAAATCATCAGGGGTGTTAAACAAAAATCATCAGGGGCATTAAACAAAAATCATCAGAGGTGTTAAACAAAAATCATCAGGGGTGTTAAATAAAAATCATCAGGGGTGTTAAACAAAAATCATCAGGGGCATTAAACAAAAATCATTGGGAGCTTTAAACAAAAATCATCAGGGGTGTTAAACAAGAATCATCAGGGGTGCTAAATAAAAAATCATTAGGGTTGTTAAACAAAAATCATCGGGGGAGTTAAACAAAAATCATCAGGGGTGTTAAACAAAAATCATCAGGGGCATTACACAAAAATCATCGGGGGTGTTAAACAAAAATCATCAGGGGCGTTAAACAAAAATCATCCAGGGCATTAAACAAAAATCATCAGGGGTGTCAAACAAAAATCATCAGGGGTGTTAAACAAAAATCATCAGGGGCGTTAAACAAAAATCATCAGGGGTGTTAAACAAAAATCATCAGGGGCCTTAAACAAAAACCATCAGGGGAAACAAACATCATCAGGGGTGTTAAACAAAAATCATCAGGTGCATGAAACAAAAATAATCAGGGGCAGAACACAAAAATCATCAGGGGTGTTAAACAAAAATCATCAGGGGCATTAACCAAAAATTATCAGGGGTGTTAAACAAAAATCATCAGGGGCGTTAAACAAAACTCATCAGGGGCATTAAACAAAAATCATCAGGGGTGTTAAATAAAAATCATCAGGGGTGTTAAACAAAAATCATCAGGGGCATTAAACAAAAATCATCAGAGGTGTTAAACAAAAATTATCAGGGGTGTTAAACAAAAATCATCAGAGGTGTAAAACAAAAATCATTAGGGTTGTTAAACAAAAATCATCGGGGGAGTTAAACAAAAATCATCAGGGGCGTTAAACAAAAATCATCCGGGGCATTAAACAAAAATCATCAGGGGTGTCAAACAAAAATCATCAGGGGTGTTAAACAAAAATCATCAGGGGCGTTAAACAAAAATCATCAGGGGTGTTAAACAAAAATCATCAGGGGCCTTAAACAAAAACCATCAGGGGTGTTAAACAAACATCATCAGGGGTGTTAAACAAAAATCATCAGGTGCATGAAACAAAAATAATCAGGGGCACAACACAAAAATCATCAGGGGTGTTAAACAAAAATCATCAGGGGCATTAACCAAAAATTATCAGGGGTGTTAAACAAAAATCATCAGGGGCGTTAAACAAAAATCATCAGGGGTGTTAAATAAAAATCATCAGGGGTGTTAAACAAAAATCATCAGGGGCATTAAACAAAAATCATCAGAGGTGTTAAACAAAAATTATCAGGGGTGTTAAACAAAAATCATCAGAGGTGTAAAACAAAAATCATCAGGGGTGTTAAACAAAAATCATCAGGGGCGTTAAACAAAAATCATCAGGGGCGTTAAACAAAAATCATCAGGGGCATTAAACAAAAATCATCAGGGGTGTTAAATAAAAATCATCAGGGGTGTTAAACAAAAATCATCAGGGGCATTAAACAAAAATGATTGGGAGCTTTAAACAAAAATCATCAGGGGTGTTAAACAAAAATCATCAGGGGTGCTAAATAAAAATCATTAGGGTTGTTAAACAAAAATCATCGGGGGAGTTAAACAAAAATCATCAGGGGAGTTAAACCAAAATCATCGGGGGTGTTAAACAAAAATCATCAGGGGCGTTAAACAAAAATCATCAGGGACATTAAACAAAAATCATCAGGGGCGTTAAACAAAAATCATCAGGGGCATTAAACAAAAATCATCAGGGGCGTTAAACAAAAATCATCAGGGGCGTTAAACAAAAATCATCAGGGGTGTTAAACAAAAATCATCAGGGGCGTTAAACAAAAATCATCAGGGGTGTTAAACAAAAATCATCAGGGGCGTTAAACAAAAATCATCAGGGGCGTTAAACAAAAATCATCAGGGGCGTTAAACAAAAATCATCAGGGGCGTTAAACAAAAATCATCAGGGGCGTTAAACAAAAATCATCAGGGGCGTTAAACAAAAATCATCAGGGGCGTTAAACAAAAATCATCAGGGGCGTCAAACAAAAACCATCAGGGGTGTTAAACAAAAATCATCAGGGGCGTTAAACAAAAATCATCAGGGGCCTTAAACAAAAACCATCAGGGGTGTTAAACAAACATCATCAGGGGTGTTAAACAAAAATCATCAGGTGCATGAAACAAAAATAATCAGGGGCACAACACAAAAATCATCAGGGGCATTAAACAAAAATCATCAGAGGTGTTAAACAAAAATTATCAGGGGTGTTAAACAAAAATCATCAGAGGTGTAAAACAAAAATCATCAGGGGTGTTAAACAAAAATCATCAGGGGCGTTAAACAAAAATCATCAGGGGTGTTAAATAAAAATCATCAGGGGTGTTAAACAAAAATCATCAGGGGCATTAAACAAAAATCATCAGAGGTGTTAAACAAAAATTATCAGGGGTGTTAAACAAAAATCATCAGAGGTGTAAAACAAAAATCATCAGGGGTGTTAAACAAAAATCATCAGGGGCGTTAAACAAAAATCATCAGGGGCATTAAACAAAAATCATCAGGGGTGTTAAATAAAAATCATCAGGGGTGTTAAACAAAAATCATCAGGGGCATTAAACAAAAATCATTGGGAGCTTTGAACAAAAATCATCAGGGGTGTTAAACAAAAATCATCAGGGGCGCTAAATAAAAATCATTAGGGTTGTTAAACAAAAATCATCGGGGGAGTTAAACAAAAATCATCAGGGGAGTTAAACCAAAATCATCGGGGGTGTTAAACAAAAATCATCAGGGACATTTAACAAAAATCATCAGGGGCGTTAAACAAAAATCATCAGGGGCATTAAACAAAAATCATCAGGGGCGTTAAACAAAAATCATCAGGGGTGTTAAACAAAAATCATCAGGGGTGTTAAACAAAAATAATCGGGGGCGTTAAACAAAAATCATCAGGGGTGTTAAAGAAAAATCATCAGGGGCGTTAAACAAAAATCATCAGGGGCGTTAAACAAAAATCATCAGGGGCGTTAAACAAAAATCATCAGGGGCGTTAAACAAAAATCATCAGGGGCGTTAAACAAAAATCATCAGGGGCGTCAAACAAAAACCATCAGGGGTGTTAAACAAAAATCATCAGGGGCGTTAAACAAAAATCATCAGGGGCATCAAACAAAAATCATCAGGGGCGTTAAACAAAAATCATCAGGGGTGTTAAACAAAAATCATCAGGGGCGTCAAACAAAAATCATCAGGGGCGTTAAACAAAAATCATCAGGGGAGTCAAACAAAAACCATCAGGGGTGTTAAACAAAAATCATCAGGGGCATAAAACAAAAATCATCAGGGGTGTTAAACAAAAATCATCAGGGGCATAAAACAAAAATCATCAGGAGCTTTGAACAAAAATCATCAGGGGTGTTAAACAAAAATCATCAGGGGTGTTAAACAAAAATCATCAGGGGTGTTAAACAAAAATCATCAGGGGTGTTAAACAAAAATCATCAGGGGTGATAAACAAAAACCATCAGGGGCGTTAAACAAAAATCATCAGGGGCGTTAAACAAAAATCATCAGGGGTATTAAACAAAAATCATTGGGAGCTTTAAACAAAATTCATCAGGGACTTTAAACAAAAATAATCAGGGGCGTTAAACAAAAATCATCAGGGGCATTAAACAAAAATCATCAGGAGCTTTGAACAAAAATCATCAGGGGTGTTAAACAAAAATCATCAGGGGTGTTAAACAAAAATCATCAGGGGTGTTAAACAAAAATCATCAGGGGTGTCAAACAAAAATCATCAGGGGTGTTAAACAAAAATCATCAGGGGCGTTAAACAAAAATCATCAGGGGTGTTAAACAAAAATCATCAGGGGCCTTAAACAAAAACCATCAGGGGTGTTAAACAAACATCATCAGGGGTGTTAAACAAAAATCATCAGGTGCATGAAACAAAAATAATCAGGGGCACAACACAAAAATCATCAGGGGTGTTAAACAAAAATCATCAGGGGCATTAACCAAAAATTATCAGGGGTGTTAAACAAAAATCATCAGGGGCGTTAAACAAAAATCATCAGGGGCATTAAACAAAAATCATCAGGGGTGTTAAACAAAAATCATCAGGGGCATTAAACAAAAATCATCAGAGGTGTTAAACAAAAATTATCAGGGGTGTTAAACAAAAATCATCAGAGGTGTAAAACAAAAATCATCAGGGGTGTTAAACAAAAATCATCAGGGGTGTTAAACAAAAATCATCAGGGGTGTTAAACAAAAACCATCAGGGGCGTTAAACAAAAATCATCAGGGGCGTTAAACAAAAATCATCAGGGGTATTAAACAAAAATCATTGGGAGCTTTAAACAAAATTCATCAGGGACTTTAAACAAAAATAATCAGGGGCGTTAAACAAAAATCATCAGGGGCATTAAACAAAAATCATCAGGGGCATTAAACAAAAATCATCAGGGGCATTAAACAAAAATCATCAGGGGTGTTAAACAAAAATCATCAGGGGTGTTAAACAAAAATCATCAGGGGTGTTAAACAATAATCATCAGGGGCGTTAAACAAAAATCATTAGGGGTGTTAAACAAAAATCATCAGGGGTGTTAAACAAAAATCATCAGGGGCATTAAACAAAAATCATCAGGGGCATTAAACAAAAATCATCAGGGGTGTTAAACAAAAATCATCAGGGGCGTTAAACAAAAATCATCAGGGGTGTTAAACAAAAATCAACAGGGGCATTAAACAAAAATCATCAGGGGCGTTAAACAAAAATCATCTGGGGTGTTAAACAAAAATCATCAGGGACATTAAACAAAAATCCTCAGGGATGTCAAACAAAAATCATCAGGGGCATTAAACAAAAATCATCAGGGGCGTCAAACAAAAATCATCAGGGGTGTTAAACAAAAATCATCAGGGGCGTTAAACAGAAATCATCAGGGGCGTCAAAGAAAAATCATCAGGGGCGTTAAACAAAAATCATCAGGGGCGTCAAACAAAAACCATCAGGGGTGTTAAACAAAAATCATCAGGGGTGTTAAACAAAAACCATCAGGGGTGTTAAACAAAAATCATCAGGGGTGTTAAACAAAAATCATCAGGGGCGTTAAACAAAAATCATCTGGAGTGTTAAACAAAAATCATCAGGGATATTAAACAAAAATCATCAGGGGTGTTAAACAAAAATCATCAGGGGCATTAAACAAAAATCATCAGGGGCGTTAAACAAAAATCATCAGGGGCGTTAAACAAAAATCATCAGGGGTGTTAAACAAAAATCATCAGAGGTGTTAAACAAAAATTATCAGGGGTGTTAAACAAAAATCATCAGGGGGGTTAAACAAAAATCATCGGGAGCTTTAAACAAAAATCATCAGGGGTGTTAAACAAAAATCATCAGGGGTGTTAAACAAAAATCATCAGGGGTGTTAAACAAAAATGATCAGGGGTGTTAAACAAAAATCATCAGGGGCGTTAAACAAAAATCATCAGGGGCATTAAACAAAAATCATCAGGGGTGTTAAATAAAAATCATCAGGGGTGTTAAACAAAAATCATCAGGAGCATTAAACAAAAATCATCAGGGGTGTTAAATAAAAATCATCAGGGGTGTTAAACAAGAATCATCAGGGGTGCTAAATAAAAATCATTAGGGTGGTTAAACAAAAATCATCGGGGGAGTTAAACAAAAATCATCAGGGGTGTTAAACAAAAATCATCAGGGGCATTACACAAAAATCATCGGGGGTGTTAAACAAAAATCATCAGGGGCGTTAAACAAAAATCATCCGGGGTGTTAAACAAAAATCATCAGGGGCGTTAAACAAAAATCATCAGGGGTGTTAAACAAAAATCATCAGGGGCCTTAAACAATAACCATCAGGGGTGTTAAACAAACATCATCAGGGGTGTTAAACAAAAATCATCAGGTGCATGAAACAAAAATAATCAGGGGCACAACACAAAAATCATCAGGGGTGTTAAACAAAAATCATCAGGGGCATTAACCAAAAATTATCAGGGGTGTTAAACAAAAATCATCAGGGGCGTTAAACAAAAATCATCAGGGGAATTAAACAAAAATCATCAGGGGTGTTAAATAAAAATCATCAGGAGTGTTAAACAAAAATCATCAGGGGCATTAAACAAAAATCATCAGAGGTGTTAAACAAAAATTATCAGGGGTGTTAAACAAAAATCATCAGAGGTGTAAAACAAAAATCATTAGGGTTGTTAAACAAAAATCATCGGGGGAGTTAAACAAAAATCATCAGGGGCGTTAAACAAAAATCATCAGGGGTGTTAAATAAAAATCATCAGGGGTGTTAAACAAAAATCATCAGGGGCATTAAACAAAAATCATCAGAGGTGTTAAACAAAAATTATCAGGGGTGTTAAACAAAAATCATCAGAGGTGTAAAACAAAAATCATCAGGGGTGTTAAACAAAAATCATCAGGGGAGTTAAACAAAAATCATCAGGGGTGTTAAACAATAATCATCAGGGGCATTAAACAAAAATCATCAGGGGCATTAAACAAAAATCATCAGGGGTGTTAAATAAAAATCATCAGGGGTGTTAAACAAAAATCATCAGGGGCATTAAACAAAAATCATTGGGAGCTTTAAACAAAAATCATCAGGGGTGTTAAACAAAAATCATCAGGGGTGCTAAACAAAAATCATCAGGGGCGTTAAACAAAAATCATCAGGGGTGTTAAACAAAAATCATCAGGAGTGTTAAACAAAAATCATCAGGGGTGTTAAACAAAAATCATCAGGGGCGTTAAACAAAAATCATCAGGGGTGTTAAACAAAAATCATCAGGGGCGTTAAACAAAAATCATCAGGGGCGTTAAACAAAAATCATCAGGGGCGTTAAACAAAAATCATCAGGGGCGTTAAACAAAAATCATCAGGGGCGTTAAACAAAAATCATCAGGGGCGTCAAACAAAAACCATCAGGGGTGTTAAACAAAAATCATCAGGGGCGTCAAACAAAAATCATCAGGGGCGTTAAACAAAAATCATCAGGGGCGTCAAACAAAAACCATCAGGGGTGTTAAACAAAAATCATCAGGGGCATAAAACAAAAATCATCAGGGGTGTTAAACAAAAAACATCAGGGGCATAAAACAAAAATCATCAGGGGTTTTAAACAAAAATCATCAGGGACATTAAACAAAAATCATCAGGAGCTTTGAACAAAAATCATCAGGGGTGTTAAACAAAAATCATCAGGGGTATTAAACAAAAATCATTGGGAGCTTTAAACAAAATTCATCAGGGACTTTAAACAAAAATAATCAGGGGCGTTAAACAAAAATCATCAGGGGCATTAAACAAAAATCATCAGGGGCATTAAACAAAAATCATCAGGGGCATTAAACAAAAATCATCAGGGGTGTTAAACAAAAATCATCAGGGGAGTTAAACAAAAATCATCAGGGGTGTTAAACAATAATCATCAGGGGCATTAAACAAAAATCATTAGGGGTGTTAAACAAAAATCATCAGGGGTGTTAAACAAAAATCATCAGGGGCATTAAACAAAAATCATCAGGGGCATTAAACAAAAATCATCAGGGGTGTTAAACAAAAATCATCAGGGGCGTTAAACAAAAATCATCAGGGGTGTTAAACAAAAATCAACAGGGGCATTAAACAAACATCATCAGGGGCGTTAAACAAAAATCATCTGGGGTGTTAAACAAAAATCATCAGGGACATTAAACAAAAATCCTCAGGGATGTCAAACAAAAATCATCAGGGGCATTAAACAAAAATCATCAGGGGCGTCAAACAAAAATCATCAGGGGTGTTAAACAAAAATCATCAGGGGCGTTAAACAAAAATCATCAGGGGCGTTAAACAAAAATCATCAGGGGCGTCAAACAAAAACCATCAGGGGTGTTAAACAAAAATCATCAGGGGTGTTAAACAAAAACCATCAGGGGTGTTAAACAAAAATCATCAGGGGTGTTAAACAAAAATCATCAGGGGCGTCAAACAAAAATCATCAGGGGTGTTAAACAAAAATCATCAGGGGCGTTAAACAAAAATCATCAGGGGCGTCAAAGAAAAATCATCAGGGGCGTTAAACAAAAATCATCAGGGGCGTCAAACAAAAACCATCAGGGGTGTTAAACAAAAATCATCAGGGGTGTTAAACAAAAACCATCAGGGGTGTTAAACAAAAATCATCAGGGGTGTTAAACAAAAATCATCAGGGGCGTTAAACAAAAATCATCTGGGGTGTTAAACAAAAATCATCAGGGATATTAAACAAGAATCATCAGGGGTGTTAAACAAAAATCATCAGGGGCATTAAACAAAAATCATCAGGGGCGTTAAACAAAAATCATCAGGGGCGTTAAACAAAAATCATCAGGGGTGTTAAACAAAAAACATCAGGGACATTAAACAAAAATCATCAGGGGTGTTAAACAAAAATCATCAGGGGTGTGAAACAAAAATCATCAGGGGCATTAAACAAAAATCATCAGGGGTGTTAAACAAAAATCATCAGGGGCGTTAAACAAAAATCATCAGGGGCGTCAAACAAAAACCATCAGGGGTGTTAAACAAACATCATCAGGGGCGTTAAACAAAAATCATCAGGGGCATTAAACAAAAATCATCAGGGGCGTTAAACAAAAATCATCAGGGGCGTTAAACAAAAATCATCAGGGGCATTAAACAAAAATCATCAGGGGCGTTAAACAAAAATCATCAGGGGAGTTAAACCAAAATCATCAGGGGTGTTAAACAAAAATCATCAGGGGCGTTAAACAAAAATCATCAGGGACATTAAACAAAAATCATCAGGGGCGTTAAACAAAAATCATCAGGGGTGTTAAACAAAAATCATCAGGGGTGTTAAACAAAAATCATCAGGGGCGTTAAACAAAAATCATCAGGGGTGTTAAACAAAAATCATCAGGGGCGTTAAACAAAAATCATCAGGGGCGTTAAACAAAAATCATCAGGGGCGTTAAACAAAAATCATCAGGGGCGTCAAACAAAAACCATCAGGGGTGTTAAACAAAAATCATCAGGGGCGTTAAACAAAAATCATCAGGGGCATCAAACAAAAATCATCAGGGGTGTTAAACAAAAATCATCAGGGGTGTTAAACAAAAATCATCAGGGGCGTCAAACAAAAATCATCAGGGGCTTTAAACAAAAATCATCAGGGGCGTCAAACAAAAACCATCAGGGGTGTTAAACAAAAATCATCAGGGGCATAAAACAAAAATCATCAGGGGTGTTAAACAAAAATCATCAGGGGCATAAAACAAAAATCATCAGGGGTGTTAAACAAAAATCATCAGGGACATTAAACAAAAATCATCAGGAGCTTTGAACAAAAATCATCAGGGGTGTTAAACAAAAATCATCAGGGGTGTTAAACAAAAATCATCAGGGGTGTTAAACAAAAATCATCAGGGGTGTTAAACAAAAATCATCAGGGGCATTAAACAAAAATCATCAGGGGAGTTAAACAAAAATCATCAGGGGTGTTAAACAAAAATCATCAGGGGTGTTAAACAATAATCATCAGGGGCGTTAAACAAAAATCATTAGGGGTGTTAAACAAAAATCATCAGGGGTGTTAAACAAAAATCATCAGGGGCATTAAACAAAAATCATCAGGGGCATTAAACAAAAATCATCAGGGGTGTTAAACAAAAATCATCCGGGGCATTAAACAAAAATCATCAGGGGTGTCAAACAAAAATCATCAGGGGTGTTAAACAAAAATCATCAGGGGCGTTAAACAAAAATCATCAGGGGTGTTAAACAAAAATCATCAGGGGCATTAAACAAAAACCATCAGGGGTGTTAAACAAACATCATCAGGGGTGTTAAACAAAAATCATCAGGTGCATTAAACAAAAATAATCAGGGGCATAACACAAAAATCATCAGGGGTGTTAAACAAAAATCATCAGGGGCATTAACCAAAAACCATCAGGGGTGTTAATCAAACATCATCAGGGGTGTTAAACAAAAATCATCAGGTGCATTAAACAAAAATCATCAGGGGTGTTAAACAAAAATCATCAGGGGTGTTAAACAAAAATCATCAGAGGTGTTAAACAAAAATTATCAGGGGTGTTAAACAAAAATCATCAGGGGGGTTAAACAAAAATCATCGGGAGCTTTAAACAAAAATCATCAGGGGTGTTAAACAAAAATCATCAGGGGTGTTAAACAAAAATCATCAGGGGTGTTAAACAAAAATCATCAGGGGTGTTAAACAAAAATCATCAGGGGCATTAAACAAAAATCATCAGGGGTGTTAAACAAAAATCATCAGGGGCGTTAAACAAAAATCATCAGGGGCGTCAAACAAAAACCATCAGGGGTGTTAAACAAACATCATCAGGGGCGTTAAACAAAAATCATCAGGGGCATTAAACAAAAATCATCAGGGGCGTTAAACAAAAATCATCAGGGGCGTTAAACAAAAATCATCAGGGGCATTAAACAAAAATCATCAGGGGCGTTAAACAAAAATCATCAGGGGAGTTAAACCAAAATCATCAGGGGTGTTAAACAAAAATCATCAGGGGCGTTAAACAAAAATCATCAGGGACATTAAACAAAAATCATCAGGGGCGTTAAACAAAAATCATCAGGGGTGTTAAACAAAAATCATCAGGGGTGTTAAACAAAAATCATCAGGGGCGTTAAACAAAAATCATCAGGGGTGTTAAACAAAAATCATCAGGGGCGTTAAACAAAAATCATCAGGGGCGTTAAACAAAAATCATCAGGGGCGTTAAACAAAAATCATCAGGGGCGTCAAACAAAAACCATCAGGGGTGTTAAACAAAAATCATCAGGGGCGTTAAACAAAAATCATCAGGGGCATCAAACAAAAATCATCAGGGGTGTTAAACAAAAATCATCAGGGGTGTTAAACAAAAATCATCAGGGGCGTCAAACAAAAATCATCAGGGGCTTTAAACAAAAATCATCAGGGGCGTCAAACAAAAACCATCAGGGGTGTTAAACAAAAATCATCAGGGGCATAAAACAAAAATCATCAGGGGTGTTAAACAAAAATCATCAGGGGCATAAAACAAAAATCATCAGGGGTGTTAAACAAAAATCATCAGGGACATTAAACAAAAATCATCAGGAGCTTTGAACAAAAATCATCAGGGGTGTTAAACAAAAATCATCAGGGGTGTTAAACAAAAATCATCAGGGGTGTTAAACAAAAATCATCAGGGGTGTTAAACAAAAATCATCAGGGGCATTAAACAAAAATCATCAGGGGAGTTAAACAAAAATCATCAGGGGTGTTAAACAAAAATCATCAGGGGTGTTAAACAATAATCATCAGGGGCGTTAAACAAAAATCATTAGGGGTGTTAAACAAAAATCATCAGGGGTGTTAAACAAAAATCATCAGGGGCATTAAACAAAAATCATCAGGGGCATTAAACAAAAATCATCAGGGGTGTTAAACAAAAATCATCCGGGGCATTAAACAAAAATCATCAGGGGTGTCAAACAAAAATCATCAGGGGTGTTAAACAAAAATCATCAGGGGCGTTAAACAAAAATCATCAGGGGTGTTAAACAAAAATCATCAGGGGCATTAAACAAAAACCATCAGGGGTGTTAAACAAACATCATCAGGGGTGTTAAACAAAAATCATCAGGTGCATTAAACAAAAATAATCAGGGGCATAACACAAAAATCATCAGGGGTGTTAAACAAAAATCATCAGGGGCATTAACCAAAAACCATCAGGGGTGTTAATCAAACATCATCAGGGGTGTTAAACAAAAATCATCAGGTGCATTAAACAAAAATCATCAGGGGTGTTAAACAAAAATCATCAGGGGTGTTAAACAAAAATCATCAGAGGTGTTAAACAAAAATTATCAGGGGTGTTAAACAAAAATCATCAGGGGGGTTAAACAAAAATCATCGGGAGCTTTAAACAAAAATCATCAGGGGTGTTAAACAAAAATCATCAGGGGTGTTAAACAAAAATCATCAGGGGTGTTAAATAAAAATCATCAGGGGTGTTAAACAAAAATCATCAGGGGCATTAAACAAAAATCATCAGGGGTGTTAAATAAAAATCATCAGGGGTGTTAAACAAAAATCATCAGGGGCATTAAACAAAAATCATCAGGGAGCTTTAAACAAAAATCATCAGGGGTGTTAAACAAGAATCATCAGGGGTGCTAAATAAAAATCATTAGGGTTGTTAAACAAAAATCATCGGGGGAGTTAAACAAAAATCATCAGGGGTGTTAAACAAAAATCATCAGGGGCATTACACAAAAATCATCGGGGGTGTTAAACAAAAATCATCAGGGGCGTTAAACAAAAATCATCCGGGGCATTAAACAAAAATCATCAGGGGTGTCAAACAAAAATCATCAGGGGTGTTAAACAAAAATCATCAGGGGCGTTAAACAAAAATCATCAGGGGTGTTAAACAAAAATCATCAGGGGCCTTAAACAAAAACCATCAGGGGTGTTAAACAAACATCATCAGGGGCGTTAAACAAAAATCATCAGGTGCATGAAACAAAAATCATCAGGGGCGTTAAACAAAAATCATCAGGGGTGTTAAACAAGAATCATCAGGGGTGCTAAATAAAAATCATTAGGGTTGTTAAACAAAAATCATCGGGGGAGTTAAACAAAAATCATCAGGGGTGTTAAACAAAAATCATCAGGGGCATTACACAAAAATCATCGGGGGTGTTAAACAAAAATCATCAGGGGCGTTAAACAAAAATCATCCGGGGCATTAAACAAAAATCATCAGGGGTGTCAAACAAAAATCATCAGGGGTGTTAAACAAAAATCATCAGGGGCGTTAAACAAAAATCATCAGGGGTGTTAAACAAAAATCATCAGGGGCCTTAAACAAAAACCATCAGGGGTGTTAAACAAACATCATCAGGGGCGTTAAACAAAAATCATCAGGTGCATGAAACAAAAATAATCAGGGGCACAACACAAAAATCATCAGGTGTGTTAAACAAAAATCATCAGGGCTGTTAAACAATAATCATCAGGGGCGTTAAACAAAAATCATTAGGGGTGTTAAACAAAAATCATCAGGGGTGTTAAACAAAAATCATCAGGGGCATTAAACAAAAATCATCAGGGGCATTAAACAAAAATCATCAGGGGTGTTAAACAAAAATCATCAGGGGCGTTAAACAAAAATCATCAGGGGTGTTAAACAATAATCATCAGGGGCGTTAAACAAAAATCATCAGGGGCATTAAACAAAAATCATCAGGGGCGTTAAACAAAAATCATCTGGGGTGTTAAACAAAAATCATCAGGGACATTAAACAAAAATCCTCAGGGATGTTAAACAAAAATCATCAGGGGCATTAAACAAAAATCATCAGGGGCGTCAAACAAAAATCATCAGGGGTGTTAAACAAAAATCATCAGGGGCGTTAAACAAAAATCATCAGGGGTGTCAAAGAAAAATCATCAGGGGCGTTAAACAAAAATCATCAGGGGCGTCAAACAAAAACCATCAGGGGTGTTAAACAAAAATCATCAGGGGTGTTAAACAAAAACCATCAGGGGTGTTAAACAAAAATCATCAGGGGCGTTAAACAAAAATCATCAGGGGCGTCAAACAAAAACCATCAGGGGTGTTAAACAAAAATCATCAGGGGTGTTAAACAAAAATCATCAGGGGTGTTAAACAAAAATCATCAGGGGCGTTAAACAAAAATCATCTGGGGTGTTAAACAAAAATCATCAGGGATATTAAACAAAAATCATCAGGGGTGTTAAACAAAAATCATCAGGGGCATTAAACAAAAATCATCAGGGGCGTTAAACAAAAATCATCAGGGGCGTTCAACAAAAATCATCAGGGGTGTTAAACAAAAAACATCAGGGACATTAAACAAAAATCATCAGGGGTGTTAAACAAAAATCATCAGGGGTGTTAAACAAAAATCATCAGGGGTGTTAAACAAAAATCATCAGGGGTGTTAAACAAAAATCATCAGGGGCGTTAAACAAAAATCATCAGGGGCGTTAAACAAAAATCATCAGGGGTGTTAAACAAAAATCATCAGGGGTGTTAAACAAAAATCATCAGGGGCGTTAAACAAAAATCATCGGGGGTGTTAAACAAAAATCATCAGGGGCGTTAAACAAAAATCATCAGGGGCGTTAAACAAAAATCATCAGGGGTGTTAAACAAAAATCATCAGGGGTGTTAAACAAAAATCATCAGGGGTGTTAAACAAAAATCATCAGGGGCGTTAAACAAAAATCATCAGGGGCGTTAAACAAAAATCATCAGGGGCGTTAAACAAAAATCATCAGGGGCGTTAAACAAAAATCATCAGGGGCGTTAAACAAAAATCATCAGGGGCGTTAAACAAAAATCATCAGGGGCGTTAAACAAAAATCATCAGGGGCGTTAAACAAAAATCATCAGGGGCGTTAAACAAAAATCATCAGGGGCGTTAAACAAAAATCATCAGGGGCGTCAAACAAAAACCATCAGGGGTGTTAAACAAAAATTATCAGGGGCGTTAAACAAAAATCATCAGGGGCATCAAACAAAAATCATCAGGGGCGTTAAACAAAAATCATCAGGGGTGTTAAACAAAAATCATCAGGGGCGTCAAACAAAAATCTTCAGGGGCGTTAAACAAAAATCATCAGGGGCGTCAAACAAAAACCATCAGGGGTGTTAAACAAAAATCATCAGGGGCGTTAAACAATAATCATCAGGGGTGTTAAACAAAAATCATCAGGGACATTAAACAAAAATCATCAGGGGTGTTAAACAAAAATCATCAGGGGCATTAAACAAAAATCATCAGGGGTGTTAAACAAAAATCATCAGGGGTGTTAAACAAAAATCATCAGGGGCGTCAAACAAAAATCATCTGGAGTGTTAAACAAAAATCATCAGGGGTGTTAAACAAAAATCATCGGGGGTGTTAAACAAAAATCATCAGGGACATTAAACAAAAATCATCAGGGGCCTTAAACAAAAATCATCAGGGGTGTTAAACAAAAATCATCAGGGGCGTTAAACAAAAATCATCAGGGGTGTTAAACAAAAGTCATCAGGGGTGTTAAACAAAAATCATCAGGGGCGTTAAACAAAAGTCATCAGGGGTGTTAAACAAAAATCATCAGGGGTGTTAAACAAAAGTCATCAGGGGTGTTAAACAAAAATCATCAGGGGCGTTAAACAAAAGTCATCAGGGGTGTTAAACAAAAATCATCAGGGGCATTAAACAAAAACCATCAGGGGTGTTAAACAAAAGTCATCAGGGGTGTTAAACAAAAGTCATCAGGGGTGTTAAACAAAAATCATCAGGGGCGTTAAACAAAAGTCATCAGGGGTGTTAAACAAAAATCATCAGGGGCGTTAAACAAAAATCATCAGGGGTGTTAAACAAAAACCATCAGGGGCGTTAAACAAAAACCATCAGGGGTGTTAAACAAAAGTCATCAGGGGTGTTAAACAAAAGTCATCAGGGGTGTTAAACAAAAATCATCAGGGGCGTTAAACAAAAATCATCAGGGGCGTTAAACAAAAATCATCAGGGGTGTTAAACAAAAACCATCAGGGGCGTTAAACAAAAACCATCAGGGGTGTTAAACAAAAACCATCAGGGGCGTTAAACAAAAATCATCAGGGGCGTTAAACAAAAATCATCAGGGTCGTTAAACAAAAATCATCAGGGGCGTTAAACAAAAATCATCAGGGGCGTTCAACAAAAATCATCAGGGGCATTAAACAAAAATCATCAGGGGCGTTAAACAAAAATCATCAGGGGCGTTAAACAAAAATCATCAGGGGCGTTAAACAAAAATCATCAGGGGCGTTAAACAAAAATCACCAGGGGTGTTAAACAAAAATCATCAGGGGCATTAAACAAAAATCATCAGGGGTGTTAAACAAACATCATCAGGGGTGTTAAACAAAAATCATCAGGGACATTAAACAAAAATCATCAGGGGTGTTCAACAAAAATCATCAGGGGTGTTAAACAAATATCATAAGGTGTGTTAAACAAAAATGTCCGTTTCTTCTTCATTTTCTTTCAAGACTTTATTTATTGGAGATGGGAAAGAAAGTCAAGGATCACCCAATCAGGTAATGGCGAGCCTGTTGGCTTTCTGATTGGCCGTAGCAAGGCGGAGGATGGACGTGTCAGGCAACCAATCGGCCAGTGTTGGGAGGGTGGAGGCAGGGCGGTTAGAGGAGGGACGTCAGTCATGAGACCTCCGGGAATACATCCAACCAGAGCTGGTAATCGGGATACGGGGCTGGGGATTCCATGCTGGGATTTCCTAAACCCTCGGCCTCGCGGGGACATGGGGTATGTTTAGGGGCCGGAGAAACCCGGTTGCGAGAGGCGTTCCAGAGGAAGGCCTCACCATGGGATGGGGGGTGGGGAGGGGGGAGTGGAGGGGGGGAGTGGAGGGGGGAGATCAGAGAGGGGGAGAGCGGAGGGGGGAGAGTGGAGGGGGAGAGCGGAGGGGGAGAGTGGAGGGGGAGAGTGCAGGGGCGAGAGCGGAGAGGGGAGAGGGGAGAGGGAGAGCGGAGGGGGGGAGTGGAGGGGGGAGATTGGAGGGGGAGAGCGGAGAGGGGGAGAGCGGAGAGGGGGAGAGCGGAGGGGGGAGAGTGGAGGGGGGAGAGCAGAGAGGGGGAGAGCGGACGGGGAGAGCGGAGAGGGGGAGAGCAGAGGGGGAGAGCAGACGGGGAGAGCAGAGAGGGAGAGCGGAGGGGGAGAGCGGACGGGGAGAGCGGAGAGGGGGAGAGCAGAGGGGGGAGATCGGAGGGGGGAGTGCGGGGGGGGAGAGCGGAGGGGGGAGAGCAGAGAGGGGAGAGCGGACGGGGAGAGCGGAGAGGGGGAGAGCAGAGGGGGGAGAGCAGGCGGGGAGAGCGGAGAGGGGGAGAGCAGAGGGGGGAGAGCGGAGGGGGGAGTGCGGGGGGGGAGAGCGGAGGGGGGAGAGCGGAGGGGCGAGAGCGGAGGGGGAGAGCGGACGGGGAGAGCGGAGAGGGGGAGAGCGGAGGGGGGAGTGCGGGGGGGAGGGCGGAGGGGGGAGAGTGGAGGGGAGAGCGGAGGGGCGAGAGCGGAGGGGCGAGAGCGGAGGGGGAGAGCGGAGGGGGGAGTGCGGGGGGGGAGAGCGGAGGGGGGAGAGCGGAGGGGCGAGAGCGGAGAGGGGGAGAGCAGAGGGGGGAGAGCGGAGGGGGGAGTGCGGGGGGGGAGAGCGGAGGGGGGAGAGCGGAGGGGCGAGAGCGGAGGGGGAGAGCGGACGGGGAGAGCGGAGAGGGGGAGAGCAGAGGGGGGAGAGCGGACGGGGAGAGCGGAGAGGGGGAGAGCAGAGGGGGGAGAGCGGAGGGGGGAGTGCGGGGGGGGAGAGCGGAGGGGGGAGAGCGGAGGGGCGAGAGCGGAGGGGGAGAGCGGACGGGGAGAGCGGAGAGGGGGAGAGCGGAGGGGGGGAGAGCGGGGGGGAGGGCGGAGGGGGGAGAGCGGAGGGGAGAGCGGAGGGGCGAGAGCGGAGGGGGAGAGCGGAGGGGGAGTGCGGGGGGGGAGAGCGGAGGGGGGAGAGCAGGCGGGGAGAGCGGAGAGGGGGAGAGCAGAGGGGGGAGAGCGGAGGGGGGAGTGCGGGGGGGAGAGCGGAGAGGGGGAGAGCAGAGAGGGGAGAGCGGACGGGGAGAGCGGAGAGGGGGAGAGCAGAGGGGGGAGAGCAGGCGGGGAGAGCGGAGAGGGGGAGAGCAGAGGGGGGAGAGCGGAGGGGGGAGTGCGGGGGGGGAGAGCGGAGGGGGGAGAGCGGAGGGGCGAGAGCGGAGGGGGAGAGCGGACGGGGAGAGCGGAGAGGGGAGAGCGGAGGGGCGAGAGCGGAGGGGGAGAGCGGACGGGGAGAGCGGAGAGGGGGAGAGCAGAGGGGGGAGAGCAGGCGGGGAGAGCGGAGAGGGGGAGAGCAGAGGGGGGAGAGCGGAGGGGGGAGTGCGGGGGGGGAGAGCGGAGGGGGGAGAGCGGAGGGGCGAGAGCGGAGGGGGGAGTGCGGGGGGGGAGAGCGGAGGGGGGAGTGCGGGGGGGAGGGCGGAGGGGGGAGAGCGGAGGGGGGAGTGCGGGGGGGGAGTGCGGGGGGGAGAGCGGAGGGGGGAGAGCGGAGGGGGGAGAGCGGAGGGGGGAGTGCGGGGGGGAGGGCGGAGGGGGGAGAGCGGAGGGGAGAGCGGAGGGGCGAGAGCGGAGGGGAGAGCGGAGGGGGGAGAGCGGAGGGGGGAGTGCGGGGGGGAGGGCGGAGGGGGGAGAGCGGAGGGGAGAGCGGAGAGGGGGAGAGCAGAGGGGGGAGAGCGGAGGGGTGAGTGCGGGGGGGAGGGCGGAGGGGGGAGAGCGGAGGGGAGAGCGGGGAGGGGGAGAGCAGAGGGGGGCGGGCGGAGGGGGGAGTGCGGGGGGAGAGCGGAGGGGGGAGAGCGGAGAGGGGGAGAGCAGAGGGGGGTGGGCGGAGGGGGGAGTGCGGGGGGAGAGCAGAGGGGGGAGAGCGGAGGGGGGAGTGCGGGGGGGAGGGCGGAGGGGGGAGAGCGGAGGGGAGAGCGGAGAGGGGGAGAGCAGAGGGGGGCGGGCGGAGGGGGGAGTGCGGGGGGAGAGCGGAGGGGGGAGAGCGGAGGGGGGAGTGCGGGGGGGATTGCGGAGGGGGGAGAGCGGAGGGGAGAGCGGATGGGGAGAGGGGCTCCCACACACCTGCCCCAGGCCTGACCATTGGGTCCTCACACTGTAGGGCCAAGGGTGCATGAAATCCTGGTCTATAGAAACCCCGCCTCAACTTCACGCCTCCCCCCACCCCCCCATGCCCAGCCCCCACTCAGCATCGGTGCGTTCGCAGGGCGACCGACGTAGGCTTCAACCCAAAAACAAGGCCGCAGTTTTGGAGGCCCCCTATTGGAATGGGCACCCATGGGCCCCACGCAGGGGAGGTGACCTCCCACTGACCTCACATAATCTGGCAGGGTCAGTGGCCAAAGGTCCGAGCGCCTGGTCCAGGGTCGTGACCCCATTGTGTTCCAGCCTCCCCGGTAAAGATTCTTTGAACCCAGGGTCGGAATCAAGTCCCTTAGTAAAGCCCCTCCCCCCTTCCTCCTCCTCCTCTCCCATCCTCATCCCCTCCCTCTCCTCCCTCATCCCCTTCCCCCTCATCCCCTCCCTCTCCTCCCTCATCCCCTTCTCCCTCACCCCCTCCCTCTCCTCCCTCATCCCCTTCTCCCTCATCCCCTCCCTCTCCTCCCTCATCCCCTTCTCCCTCATCCCCTCCCTCTCCTCCCTCATCCCCTTCTCCCTCATCCCCTTCTCCCTCATCCCCTTCCTCTCCTCCCTCATCCCCTCCTCCGTCATCCCCTCCTCCGTCATCCCCTCCTCATTCCCTCCCTCTCCTCCCTCCCCCTTGCACCTTTAAGAGAATAACTGGTCTCAGACTGCAGTACCGGCAGTGACCACCCCTGTATAAAAGGCGCCAGAGAGCCTCTGTTGTTTAGTTTCGTTTATGCCTTTCACCAGTAAAGATCTGTTTGTTTTCTCTCCTGCTAGTCCGTGTCTCAATCATTCACGGACTTAACACTGGCGACGAGTTAGAAACGAACTTACCTGCAACTCAGCAGCAGCTCCGACGACGTTGTTGAAGGTCGGAGCCAGAAGAAAGAAAAAAAAAAACGGGCGTCGACCGTCAATCATCGATTTAAAAACTCGCAGGAGAGACTCTCCAGAGCCAGGCTGGGTTCCTCGGTCCGTGGTTTCCCAGCTAGTCGGGCTGGTGGCAGGCAGTGCTCTGATCCTTCCTGGGCTGCAGCGGGCTGAAGCTCGATCGGGTGGCCTTTCAACGGGGCCGGGCAGCGAGTCGGGAAGCAAGGAGAGAGAGAGAGGGTGGAGCACACAGGGCGCGGCCGGTGCTTCGAAGCTGGGCAGCGTTTGGACCTCAGAAGAGGGAGGGAAGTGTCCCAGAGGGTCCGCTCCACGACGGGAAGATAATAAAAGAAAACAAATTAATATTTAACGTGCAGGAAGCCGTGGAAAGCAGCGCTAACAACAGCGGGGAAGAAGACAAAGCGCGGGAGGCGCCATTTTGTTAAATCGGGGAAGAAGGCAAAGCACGGGAGGCGCCATTTTAGATTTGCAAGATGCCGAAGACTGGCTGTATCACTGCTTTTGATAACACATTAGAGGACTGGACCACGTATGTGGAAAGAGTCGAGGTATATTTCGAGGCAAATGAAATAGCGGAGGGGAAAAAGGCATCAATATTGCTAAACTTAATGGGCGCTAGAACGTACGGCCTATTGCGGGATCTGATTACTCCAGCCAAACCGAAGGCGAAGAGTTTTAACGAAATTGTTGCTGTTCTACAGGAGCACTTAAACCCTGCACCACTGTTGATAGCAGAAAGATTTAAATTCCACAGGAGAACTCAGCACAAAGATGAGAGCAATGCTGAGTATCTTACGGAACTACGCAAGCTATCAAAGCACTGCCAGTTTGGAGCAGGACTGGCAGATACCCTACGGGACAAATTTGTCTGTGGACTCCTGAGTGAAGGAACACAGAAGAAGTTACTCGCAGAAAAAGAGCTGACGCTAGATAAGGCTTTCAGCGTGGCAGTATCGTATGAAGCAGCAGCCAGGGGAGCTGCAGAAATTCAACAAAAACCACAGGAATACGGCACCCACGAAATGACACGGGGATTTGCAAAATGTTATCGCTGCGGCAGAACTAACCATGACCAGAAGGACTGCTGGTCCAAAGACAAAATATACAGACAATGCGGGAAGATTGGACACATTGCATGAGTTTGTAGGTCTGGGAAGAAGACCAGCGACAACAAAAAGGCTACTAAGGAACCGTACAAGAAAGTACAAAAGATCACAGACAGTAGTTCCGAAGACCAGATGAGCGATAGTGAATCCGAGAACAGGAGATTAAGCTGTCTCAAACTTCACAATGTAATCACAAAAGAGGATCTCCGAACCATTTGGGTCACCCTCACGATAGCAGGGTCCCAAGTTAAAATGGAATTGGATACAGGATCAGCGCTAACCGTCATGAATCGACGAGACTATGAGTGGTTATTTTCACACATACCCTTGAGAGAGACATCCATCGTCTTGACGACGTATACGGGGCAAAAAGTATACCCCAGAGGAAAAATAAGGGTGCCTGTCGAATACAATGGCAAGAAAATACGGAAATTGTATCTCTACATACTGCCAAATGGTGGACCACCGTTATTGGGACGGGAATGGATCAGGAAGATAAACTTAGATCGGCACTCCATTCATGCAATGACGGTGGACGGTAAAAAAGATGAAGGCGTCACTCCTGGACGATTGTCAACAATCTTAGCTAACGCCAAAGAGGTATTTCAACAAGAACTGGGCACGCTTAAAGGCGTAACCACCTCGTTAAAAATAGAAGAGAATGCAGTTCCCAAGTTTTTCAAAGCGAGACCGGTACCATATGCAATTCGTTCAGCCGTCGAGGCAGAGCTGGAGAATCTGGAGAAGGCGAGCGTGTTGTCTAAGGTCGACTGGAGCGAGTGGGCGACATCCATCATTCCTGTCATGAAGAAAACGTTGAGCAATAAGTCCGGAGAGCCAAGGAAGATTCGCATCTGTGGGGATTTCAAGGTGACGGTGAACCCTGTCCTTCACACAGTACAATATCCTCTTCCAAGGATAGAAGACATCTTCGCCTCACTGTCTGGAGGGAAGCGTTTTACAAAAATTGACCTAGCACAAGCATATTTGCAGATGGAGGTTGAAGAGTCCTCTAGGAAGTATCTCACGATAAACACTCACAAAGGTCTTTACCAGTATCATCGATTGATATTCGGAGTAGCATCGGCTCCGGCGATATGGCAAAGAGCGATGGAACAAGTCCTGCAAGGGATTCCGGGGACTCAGTGTTACTTGGACGACATCCTTGTAACAGGTGAAGATGACAGTGAACACCTTAACAACATAGAACAGGTGCTCACTAGACTACGGGAACATGGGCTGTGAGCCAACCGCCCCAAGTGCGAATGTTTTAAGAAACAGATATCGTATTGTGGCCACGTGATTGATGAAGAGGGGTTACATAAATCCCCTGACAAAATTGAAGCGGTTGTTAAGGCCCCAGCACCTGAAAATGTGTCGCAACTGAGGTCATTCCTCGGGTTGGTGAATTACTATCATAAGTTTTTGCCGAATTTGTCAACAATTCTGCACCCACTGAACGCCCTGCTACGAACAGGGGTAGCATGGAAATGGAGCGATGATTGTAAACGTGCTTTTCAGAAGAGTAAGGACTTAATCACTTCGAAGGAAGTATTTGTATTGATTTCTTTGTGGGTTCAATGACGAGACATTTATGAAAGAGAATGACTTTTAACCTAAAGCTTGTTCAACTCTTTTATACAGCTTTTACAGGAGACACGATGCTTGTGATGCATCTAGAACGAAACTGAAACTAAACTAACTGCCTTGCTTCTCTCGGTCACATGCCCTCTGCTGGTCAGGCACAAGCAATCAATACATGCAAACATGCTATTAAGGCATCATAATCGAACAGGCAAATACCATCTCTATTTGCTGATATCATTACATCTCCTTTTCTTAAAACAAAAGTATTTTACTTTTAACTAACAACATGTTTTCTTTGTAATAATCTGCATTTTAACTGTAACACTTAATGAACTTACATTATCATTATCATGATCAAGGTTTTTTAACCTTGCTTTGTGTGTTCACATGAAATATGTCAATACACTAGAACTTGAAGAAAGAATAAGATAACATTACTTCCTTCTATAACAATAGTCCTTAAATTTGCTCAATGAGTCTCTCAGGAGGCTTCACGTGTCTTGAGGATTTTCTGATTGATTGTCCTTGAATCTGAGTTGTTGCCTCAGATGATTGGTTCTCAGCTGTGTGATCAGGTTGTTCAACAGTATCAGTCTCTTGACCTGCTGTGGCTGGTCCCATGAGAAGATCGCGACGATTTCTTCTCAGAACAGCACCCTTATCTGTCTGAATGGTGTATGATCTTGGTTGAACTTCACTCAGGACAGTTCCCTTCTGAGTCCATGTGTTTGTTTTGTCTTTGAACCTTACTTGGTCACCAGTGTGGAGTTCAGGTAGGTTTTGTGTTCCTCTGTCATAGTAGTACTTTTGCTTTTCTTTCTGTTGTTCTTTGAACTTCCTCACTTTCTCCCCCTCTTTTGTTTTCAGGAGGTTCTCCGGGATGGGTAGGTTTGACCTTAGCCGACGTCCCATCAGGAGTTGGGCTGGTGACTTACCACACTCGAGCAGCATTGTGCGGTATACAAGCATGCTTTGGTAGAAGTCAGTTCCACTGTCTTTTGCCTTGTACTTCAGTCTTTTCACTGTGTTTGCGGGTTCTCCTGGGTCAACAGCTCTGGACAACGTGTCTGCTGTATACATCAGCTTACCCGGTGTGTACGCAACATTCAGTTCATCATAGACTGTCTCTCCTTCGCTTTCCACAACGAGGACTCTCTTTACCAGGTTCAGTCTCTCACAGGCAAATACCATCTCTATTTGCTGATATCATTACAGTATTACATAGAAACATAGAGATAGGAACAGGAGTAGGCCATTCGGCCCTTCGAGCCTGCTCCGCCATTCAATGAGATCATGGCTGATCTTCGTCTGAGATCATAGCTGATCTTACCAGTTCAGTACCCCGTCCCCGCCTTTTCTCCGTAACCCTTAATCCCCTTAGCCTTCAGAAATATATCCAATTCTCTCTTGAAAATATTTATTGAATTAGCCTTCACAGCCCTCTGTGGCAGGGAATTCCACAGGCTCACCACTCTTTGAGTGAAGAAATTCTTCCTCATCTCTGTTTTAAATGATTTGCCCGCTATTTTTAGACTGTGGCCCCTGGTTCTGTGCTCCCCTGCCATTGGAAACATTCTCTCTGAATTCAGCCTGTCCAGGCCTGCCATAATTTTATATGTTTCGATGAGATCCCCTCTCAATCTTCTAAACTCCAGTGAGTACAAGCCCAAACTATTCAATCTCTCCTCGTAGGTCATTCCCGCCATTCCAGGTATCAGCCTGGTGAATCGCCGCTGCACTCTTTCCATGGCAAGAACATCCTTCCGCAGATGGGGCGACCAAAACTGTACACAATACTCCAGATGCGGTCTCACCAGCACCTTGTACAGCTGTAGTAAGGTATCCCTATTCCTATACTCGAACCCCCTTGATATGAAGGCCAACATACCATTTGCCTTCTTAATCGCCTGTTGCACCTGCATGCTCTCCTTCAGTGACTGGTGCACAAGAACACCCAGGTCCCTCTGCACTTCCCCATCTCCCAATCTATTGCCATTTAGATAATAATCCACCCTCCTGTTTTTACCCCCAAAGTGGATAACCTCGCATTTATCCACATTATAGTGCATCTGCCACGTATCCGCCCATTCCCCCAACCTGTCCAAATCGCACTGTAGCCTCCTGACATCCTCATCAGAGCCCACCCCTCCTCCTAGTTTAGTGTCGTCAGCGAATTTGGAAATATTGCATCCAATTCCCTGATCCAGATCATTTATATATATTGTGAACAGCTGGGGTCCCAGGACAGATCCTTGCGGCACCCCGCTGGTCACTGCCTGCCACTCCGAAAACGAGCCGTTTATTCCAACTCTCTGTTTTCTATCCGCCAGCCAGTTCTCTATCCACGTTAATACTTTGCCCCCAATCCCATGAGCCTTAATTTTGCATGATAATCTTTTGTGTGGAACCTTATCGAAGGCTTTCTGGAAGTCAAGGTACACCACATCCACTGGCTCTCCCCCATCTATTTTACCAGTTACTTCCTCAAAAAATTCCAGCAGATTAGTCAAACACGATTTACCCTTTGTAAATCCATGTTGACTCTGTCCGATCCTTTCCCCATTTGTCAAGTGCTCCGCTATTTTATCCTTAATAATGGACTCTAGCATTTTGCCCACAATCGATGTAAGGCTTACTGGTCTATAATTCCCTGCTTTCTCTCTACCCCCCTTTTTAAATATTGGGGTAACATTAGCTACCCTCCAATCCACGGGTACTGTTCCCGAGTCAATGGAGTTCCGGAAGATGATCCTTAGAGCATCTGCTATCTCCAGGGCCACCTCCTTAAGTACCCTAGGATGTAGTTTATCAGGCCCCGGGGATTTGTCGGCCTTCAGTCCCCTCAACTTACCCAACACCATATCCCTAGAGATACTAATTTCTGTCAGCTCCTCCCTCTCATTAGTCCCTATGTTTGTCGATATTCCTGGGAGGTTATTTGTGTCCTCCTTTGTGAATACAGAACCAAAGTATGAGTTTAATTGGTCTGCCATTTCCTTATTCTCCATTATATATTCTCCCGAATCGGACTGCAAGGGACCGACTTGGGATTTTACCAGTCTTTTCCTCCTGATATACCGATAAAAGCTTTTGCAGTCTGTCTTTATGTTTGCTGCAAGTTTACTTTCGTATTCTATTTTCCCCTTCCTGATTAATCCCTTTGTCCTCTTTTGCTGTATCCTGTACTGCCCCCAATCTTCCGGTCTGGTGCTTTTTTTTGCCAGTTGATATGCCCTTTTTTTTGATTTTATGCTGTCCCTAATTTCCCTCGTTATCCACGGTTGAGTCACCTTTTTAGGTTTATTTTTATGCCAAACCGGTATAAACATGTTCTGGAATTCTTCCATTCTATCTTTGAATGCTTGCCATTGTCTATCCACTGTCAATCCCCCCAGAAACACCACCCAATCAATCTTACCCAATTCCCGTCTCATACCCTCGTAATTCCCTTTATTTAAGTTCTGGACCTTAGTCTCTGATTCAATTTCCTCACTCTCCATCTCGACTGAGAGCTCGATCATATTATGATCGCTCTGACCCAAGGGGCCTCGTACAAGAAGATTGCTGATAAGTCCCTTCTCATTGCACAATACCCAGTCTAAAATGGCCTGATCTCGAGTCGGCTCCTCGACATATTGGTCCAGATAACCGTCCCGAAAACATTCCAGGAATTCCTCCTCCTCAGAATTTTTACTAATTTGGGTAGTCCAGTCAAGATGTAAATTAAAGTCACCCATGATGACAGCTGTGCTCTTATCGCACGCTTCTCTAATTTCCCTTTTTATGCCTTCCCTCACCTCCATATTACTATTTGGAGGCCTATATATCACACCCACTAACGTTTTCCTCCCCTTGCTATTTCTCATTTCTACCCATACAGATTCCGTTTCATCCGAGTTAATATCCTTCCTTTCCATTGCATTAATCCCCTCCTTTACCAGCAATGCTACCCCACCTCCCCTACCTTTTTGCCGATCCTTCCTAAATATTGTATATCCCTGGATGTTAAGTTCCCAGCCTTGCCCACCCTGCAGCCACGTTTCTGTAATCCCAATCAAATCATACTTGTTTACCTCTATTTCCACAACTAATTCATCCACCTTGTTCCTAATGCTTCTAGCATTAAGATACAAAGCCTTCAGGCTTGCTTTTTTCACACTCTCATTATGAATTAGTTTGGCCCTTTGTGTTTCTCTCCTTTGCTTATTGCTTCTCACCTTTCTACCATCTATTTCTAACTTCATATGACTTCCCTCTTTTCCACTACCTAGGTTCCCATCCCCCTGCCAAATTAGTTTAAATCCTCCCGAACCGCCCTAGAAAATATTACCCCGAGGACATCGGCTCCCTCACAGTTCAGGTGTAGACCGTCCCCTTGGTACAGGTCACTCCTCCCCAAGAACTGGTTCCAATGCCTCAAGAATTTAAATCCCTCTCCCTTGCACCACTGCTCAAGCCACGTATTTAGCTTATCTATCTTACTCTCTCTAAACTTATTAGCTCGTGGCACTGGTAGCAATCCAGAGATTACTACCTTTGAGGTCCTACTTTTCAATTTAGCTCCTAACTCCCTAAATTCAGCTTGTAGGACCTCCTCCCTCTTTTTACCTACATCGTTGGTACCTACATGTACCACGACAACTGGCTGATCCCCCTCCCCCTTCAGAATGCTCTGTATTGGCTCACTACAACCCAGCACTGCCAATCAGGCTGGCGTGTGATGCGTCTCCCTACGGCATTGGGGCGGTACTGTCACTTAAATTCCTTGATGGTTTGGAGAGGCCGATAGCTTTTGCGTCACGCTCGTTAACTTCTGCCGAGCGTAACTACGCCCAGATTGACAGAGAGGCCCTCAGCCTAGTGTGGGGGGTGAAGAAGTTCAATCACTATCTGCACGGTCAAAAATTTACTCTACTAACCGATCATCAACCTCTTGTCTCCATTTTCAACCCTCAGAAGGGCGTACCGATAATGACAGCACAACGGCTGCAGAGATGGTCCCTTTTCCTAGGGGCACACCAATATGACATCGAGTACAAAGGAACTAAACAGCATGGAAATGCTGATGGATTGTCACGTCTACCATTGCCGACGGTGGAAGAAGAAGACCTTGCAGTGGATCCAATGGAGTTATTCCACTCGACCATAGTCGAATGTCTCCCTGTGACGAATGCAAACATAGAAAAGGAAACACGGAATGACCCGACACTATCACGGGTCTATGATATAACGGTGAAGGGATGGCCAGCACATGGCGAACCACTGCTGCCAGCATTCTCGCCAAGAAGAGAACAGCTGTCAGTGTGCAGAGGAAACTTAATGTGTGGATCCAGAGTAGTAATTCCACCTAAGTTGACGGATAGAGTGCTCAATGAGTTTCATGAGGGTCATCTGGGTGGGGTAAAAATGAAGAGCTTAGCCAGAGCGTTTGTGTGGTGGCCGGGAATCGATAGAGAAATCGAAGAGATGACCAAGAGCTGTGCAGGATGCCAGAAGGTCCAAAACGCCCCACCACAAGCTCCTCTGCATCCATGGGAATGGCCCTCATCTCCATGGCAAAGGGTGCACATTGATTTTGCTGGTCCCTTCATGGACTCGATGTTTTTAATTGCGGTGGATGCACATTCAAAGTGGCCAGAGGTAATAAAAATGTCCTCAACTACCACGGAAAAAACTATCACAGTTTTACGAACCATATTCACCAGGAATGGGCTGCCTGAACAGATTTGCTCTGACAATGGACCACAGTTTGTGTCTGAAGAGTTCCGGAGGTTCTTAAAGAACAATGGTGTTAAGCATTACACATCTGCCCCATATCATCCAGCCACTAATGGATTGGCCGAGAGGTTTGTCCAAACATTCAAGAAGGCTATCAAGGCAATGTGTAATGAAGATATACCCCTACAACACAAGGTGGACAACTTCTTGTTTGCCTACCGGAATGCGACACATGCGGTTACCAACCAAACTCCCGCCATGATGTTCTTCAATCGAAGACTACGATGCCGCTTGTATTTGGTTAAGCCAAACGTCCGAAGAGATGTGGAGAACAGACAGTTTCAGAATATGAATGAAAGGCCGACCAGGAGTTTTAAGATAGGTCAACCAGTTTTGGCCCGGGACTACCGCACTGAGAAATGGCAGCCAGGAACGATTTGTACACGACAAGGACCTCTCATGTATACCGTGGACGTTGGGGAGAGCATTGTAAGACGCCATGCTGACCAGATTCTAGAGTCACTGGAAAACGTCAACTCCACACCACGATCTGATACACCTGGTAATGAAATCGACGTACCAATTGCAGCTACCGCAGAACCGGTAATATTGGAAGCAGATGAACCAAACACCGACATTGATTCCGACTCAACATTGCCAGAAGAACCTGATACCCCAAAGAGGCGTTATCCAGACAGAATCAGGAAGCCTCCTCAAAGACTGAACTTATAATTGCTTAAACTTAACCAATGTATCTAGCAACAGTAATTGTGATTGTAATTCATTATCATTAGTTGTTAAATGAATGTTGTGTACTGTTTATCTAAAAGGGGAGGAATTGTTGTGTATGTACCTTTAAGAGAATAACTGGTCTCAGACTGCAGTACTGGCAGTGACCACCCCTGTATAAAAGGCGCTAGAGAGCCTCTGTTGTTTAGTTTCGTTTATGCCTTTCACCAGTAAAGATCTGTTTGTTTTCTCTCCTGCTAGTCCATGTCTCAATCATTCACGGACTTAACATCACCCAGTCAAATAGCCCCCCCATGTCCAATATTTTTACAACTAATAATAAACAAAAATGAAAAAAACATACAATTTTTTGTAACAACCCATTGATTTTTCTCCTGGGCAACGGGCAGGGAGATTAACCTTCAATTCCTGGAGACAGCTGGGCAATTCTGGAGGGTTGGCAACACCTGTGACATCCACAGGCTTTTAAAATTTATTTATGGGATGTGGGCGTCACTGGCAAGGCCGGCATTTATTGCCCATCCCGAATCGCCCTTTAGAAGGTGGTGGTGAGCCTTCTTCTTGAACCGCTGCAGTCCGTGTGGTGAAGGTACTCCCACACTGCTGTTAGGGAGGGAGTTCCAGGATTTTGACCCAGCGACGATGAAGGAACGGCGATATATTTCCAAGTCAGGATGGTGTGTGACTTGGAGGGGAACTTGGAGGTGATGGTGTTCCCATGCACCTGCTGCCCTTGTCCTTCTAGGTGGAAGAGGTCGCGGGTTTGGGAGGTGCTGCCTGTAAGATTCGCAATTTTCAGCAAAAATCACGCAAGAAAACTGGATAAAATAAGACTGTTTATTGACCAAAGTAAGCTTGCACAGAAAAAACCTTTGATAAAAGGGCATACAAAATGGCCGCCAGGCCCCGTGATCAGTTTATGAACCATTTTATTTCTGTTACTGCAAGCCAGACAGGCTTGTGGATTGAAGACAGTGAGCCCACGAAAGCCAGTCTCTGGGAACCGAAACTCAGAGCAACAGCATACATATTCAATGGATTATAAGTACAGGATGGGGCCCATCAAGATATGGGCGGACAATGTAAAAACACTTATACCCATTTATCGTACAAAGGAAAAACCGTTTAGCGGCCATCAAGGAACATGTCCGGACCGATCAATATGCGAACCGAGCCACGGTGACAATGCAAAAGACATTGAAAGACATTATCGGCCAGGAAGGCCAGTTTAAGTTATCACCGGCTCCGTTACAAGACAAAGCGCCCCTGCAGAGATTTCTGCCCGCCAAAATTAATACAAAGACAGGACTATGATTTGGCGGGAGATAAGACTGTCCCAAAAGAGTATAACTATGGATTGAAAGTCCATCTAAGTTACTTCGGACTTCGGGTTACTTGAACAACTTCTTCTTCACTGCCACGGCTTCTTGTTGGGCGACTTCAGGCTTCCATTTCTCCAAGAACTTTCTTCTACGAGGAACGAACGAAGGGCGGACGGTGCCCGGATCGGCGCCTCTTCCACTTCGGCAGATCGATGAAAACGTTTTCGTCTTTTTAAAGACGGACGGTTTCGGTAAAAGGACAACGTGGTCGGTGTTCAGCCAAACAAGGCTCGGCCACGACGAGAAGACGACGAGGGTGGCCCGGGTACTGGGGTCGGGAGATCATCGACGACCCAGGCCGACGGAGAAGAAACCCTCTGGAGAACCGGCGATCGATGCCACAAGATTCTCCCAAGTGCATAGCCTGCATCTGGGTCTGCTCCATGAACCCAAATCGACTTAGCGGATCTCAACCTTAACGAGCGCTCATCAAGGCTGGGTCTACCCCACCGCCTCGAGGGAGGAGAGAATATCGACTGCGCCAGAAGTTTCCAAATCCACGTGACGACGGAAAGCGGTGCCAAAAAGGCTGCGAACCCCCCTTTCTCGTGATTTCGAGAGTGGTGAGCATGATCCCAAGTTCCCCAGGTCGAAACTTAGTTTAGGTATAGGGGAGGGAGTTAAGGGAAATCGTAATGTGTTTCCCCTTTTTCGATGTGCCGTGTGTTCCCCATTTCCATAGAGTCAAGTTCATAAATTTGTGCATGATTGTAGTAACTTTAATCTTTGCCTATGACATGTATTTTGTAATGCTTCAAACTGTTTAAAAATAAAAGCATCCATTTCGTGCTATTCAACCTGGTCTATTGAGTTCTTTCTCTGCACTACTGTTCTCTGCACCTAAGTCCAAGGTCTAGAACCGTAGGGGGAGTGGGTCGAACCACTCAAGGGTAATTATTGCACGAAGCCTGGCAGGAGACCAGAAAGAGCAAGAGAAACCCCCTACAGAAATGGCGACCACGGCAGGACCTTGGCAGCAGGAAAGTAGTGTGTTAGATCAAGATCTGAATAAACAAAATGTGATGGATGAAAGAATAGCAGATTATGTTTTCGGAAAAGTCAACCTCACAAAACAATGGATATCTGATCTACTAAGGGATAGGCGCCCGCTAGACGCAGCCATCAAGTGGACAGCGGGTAGAGAGCATAAGAAATCTGTAGAAAAGGCGGTCTGGCTGATGTGCTACAAGAAGCAAGTCCAGCTTTTGGACCAGGTAGTTGCAGCACAGACAGTCCAGATCAACGGCTTGCTTAAAGGTGTAGAGGAAAAGGTTGCGGGAGGTCAAAAACTGATTGAATCGCTTGACGCGCTGAACCAGGAACGCCGCTCTGTAATTCGCTGCCACGAAACCCGGGTAGAATATTTAAAATGTCAGGTCGTTGAGGCCAAGGCCAATGAAGGTAGAATGAGAGAGAGGTGTTCCCGTCTAGCCAAACAAGTAGATGCCCAAGAGGAAAAGCTCCTGGGAGCCAGGGCAGCATATAAGATGGCCATGGAGGATAGATCTGAGAACACCGACCACAGCGCTTGCCGCCGGGAGCTAGAGGACCTGAGAAAGGCCCTAGCGAAGGCAAACGGGTTGGTGTGTCTCATAAATCCACCAGCGAGTCAGCTGTTGCTAGCCAAGGAATCCAAAAGACCGATTCCACAAGAGGCAGTTGGGGTACCAACCCCCGAACCTTCTGCGCCTCCTGCCTATGAGGAGTCTTGGACTCCGGGACAGGAGACGGAGACGGTAGAGGAAGAGAGCCCTGAGGTAGAGCAACCCCAGACAGTAGAGTCGGGGTCGGCGCCAATGTGTCCAACGAGACACCGGAGGATCGGTCCAAATGAAGAAAATGGCGATGACGGACCCCTTGAGAGTCAGATCATAATGCCTCATAGCGCACGACAGCTAAGAGAGATGATAAGTCACATCCCAAAACTCTCCGAGTCAGGAGATCCCTCCGTGCATTTCAGGGACGTGGAGCAGACCGCAGCAGTCAATGACTGCGACGGGGTTGAACAGTCTAAAATGCTGCTGTTCTCCCTGGACAGTTCGCTCCTCCAGTGTCTCCCTGACGAGAGCAAGAGAGGGCACAGGGACTATGAGTTGCTACGGGATGAGATTCTGGAGATCATGGGAGAGGGGGACGGAACTCCGTTCCTCCGTTTAGAAAAGACAGTGCAGCTAGAGGGAGAACCCCCACGGGTTTTCGCCGACAGGTTGTGGCCAGTGTATCGGCGCAGCTGCCCGGGCGGGCCGGCCCGGGCCGGGCTGGATGGCGAACAAAGGGCTCACTGGCTTCGGTGCCTGGTAGCAGGTTGCCTGCCAGTAGTGAAGGAACAGGCCAAAGCATGGTTTGACCCCACTAACGCCCACTCCACGGAGGAAGTAGTACTAGATCAGCTCACGATCAGTTATAGAAACAACAAGGGCAAGAAAACGCCTGTTGTGAAAGGAAAGGTGCATGAGGTGAGACCCGCAGCCTCTGCTAAAAAGGAATGGCGTCAGGAGGGAAATCGCCATCCCCAAGCAAATAGCAGTTGTTACGGGTGTGGGAAGGAGGGTCATTGGCGCAAGGACTGTAGGAATCCTTGGAAGGATAAGAGGGAGAGAGCGTTCGCCGCAGCCCAAGATCAAGCCCAAGCCCGAGTCGCCAACGGCCCGAGAGTTTACCCAACACCAGCACAACCACAAGTGCAGGCCGCTGCCCCAACACCAGTCCAGAACCCAACCGTAGCCTCTGCCCCGAATAAAGGGGGTGGTGCGGTTGTGGACCCCGCTGCGATCGAGTCAGTCTTGGAGACTATGCGGTCTCTGATGACCTGGCAGGGGAAGGTAGCGGTTGCTAACAGCCCTATCGCCCCCGAGACCCCAGTCGAAACACCTAAATGACTGACGCCCGCGCAGCCCATCTACTTGTGTCCGCTCCGCTATGACGCTTGGAGAAGACCTGTGGTGGAGATGGAGGTGGAGAAACAAAGGGGTAGTTACCTGTTGGATACGGGAGCTTCGTGTACCGTGATCCACACGGACAAACCTTTTGCCTCACCTCTGTCCGCCCAGGCTCCATATTTAGTAGCGGGTTTCACAGGTAGAGCACAGGCTGGCGCGCACTCCCTCCCGCTCTCCACTCAGTTGGGAGCGCTCCACACCACATGGACGTGCATCCTATTGAAGTGGAAAGAGGGGGGGGGAAAGGCATCCTCGGGGCTGATTTCTTGGTGGAACACGGGATCCTCGTGGACCTGAGAAATCACTGTCTCTGGGGAGCCGAGGGCGGTTTAGGTAAGGTAGTCGTAATCCCGGGGAAGGAAGAAAAGGGGGCCCTGTGCACTATGAAGCCATCAGGAGGTTACGATCTCGAGCTCATGATAACAAACGTCCCAACGGACTTGCAGGCGCGTGTGTCAGAAAATCTGACCGCGTTCGCCACCCACAAGCACGACTGCGGGAGAGTCACTGGGTTCGAAGTCAGCGTAGACGGGGACCCCATGATCCGACCCCAAAAGCAGTATAATTTCCCCAAGGAGGCAGAACCCGACATGGAGACAGCAATATCTTCATTGGTACAGCAGGGCGTATTGAGGACGATAGCCACCCACGTGAACTCCCCATTATGGCCGGTAAAGAAACCGGACAATTCGTGGAGAGCCACGGTGGACTATAGAGTCCTCAATAGTAATATCCCAGCCTGCGCGCCCACGGTAGCAGCAGTTGCAGACTTAATAGGGAGTATTCCAGCATCGGCGACCACATTCACGGTGCTGGACATCTCGAACGGTTTTTGGTCCATTCCGCTGCGGCGGGAGGACCAGTACAAGTTTGCCTTTACTTTCAAAGGGCAACAGTACACCTGGAACTGCTTACCACAGGGTTTTCACAACAGCCCCAGCATTTTCCATCAGTGCATGGCGGGGAGTTTGAAAGAGTTCAGCCAGCCCAACCAGATAGTGCAGTATGTGGACGACTTACTCCTGTTCACAGATACAAGGGAGCAGCACGGCCCACTGTTAGCCGAATTGTTGGAACTGTTAGAAAGGAAGGGTTTCAAAGTAAACCCAAAGAAAGCCCAGATCGGCCAGCAGGAAGTTAAATTCCTGGGTCTGGCCATCCGCGCTGGGGAAAGAGCCATAGATAAGGCCAGACGGGAATCTATACAAGATCTGCCGATTCCCAACACAGTAACGGGTGTAAGGTCCTTTTTGGGATTGACCGGGTACTGCAGAGATTTCATCGAGGACTATGCTGCCACAGCGGCCCCGCTACTTCGACTCTTACACAAGGGAGTCGAGTGGTCTTGGGACGAGGGGTGCCAGGCAGCATTCGAGAAGTTGAAAAGAGATCTGCAGACCGCGCCAGCCCTAGGGGCCATAGATGGGGGAGAGGAGTTCTTTCTGGAGGTAGCCGCTAGTGGGGACAGCCTGAGCGCAGTGCTGCTCCAAGAGCGGCACGGCAAGCTAAGACCAGTAGTTTATTCCTCCAGGGTGCTCACGGATGTGGAGAGGAGTTTCTCCAATTGCGAACGGCATCTCCTGGCCACGCATTGGGCTGTGAACAGATCAGTGATCTTCACAGGGACCTCTCCCATTACGCTCCTCACCCATCACACCCCCACGAAGATGCTTCTGGACGGGAGGATTAAGGATGGGACCATAAGCAGCGCTCGGATTGCGCGCTGGACCCTCCTCCTTTCCCAGATGGATCTCAAAGTTAAAGGCCTCTGCGCGCCAAGGCTCGCAGCCAATATGGCATATCCCGGGACAGCCCATCAATGTTCCGTAGAAGGGGTATGGGAAGTTAACATAGGTTTACGGGCCGGGATACATCCCACGGGCCGCGAGATCTACGTAGACGGTTCTAGCACTGTAGCTGACGGCAAGCGACTCACAGGGTGTGGAGTTTATGACCCTGCGGCAAACATTGCCCTGGCAATTAAGCTCCCCAGCACTATGAGCGCGCAGCGGGCTGAACTGTCCGCGGTGGCGTACGTGGTTACCCACCCCGAGATTTTCCCAACCCCATACACGATTTGCTCAGACAGCATGTTCACGTGCAATTCGTGTACAGAGTACCTCGCCATCTGGTCCCGACGCGGGTACACCTCCGCGGACGGGCGGCCTTTAACAGTTAAGCCCTTGCTGGAGAAGATCCTAGCAGCTGTGGGGGAGAAAGGAGAGGTGTTCATCCATAAGGTGAAGGCTCACTCCATTACAGAACCCCGCAGTCAGGGCAACCAGCAGGCGGATGCGCTAGCCAGGGAGGGTGCCCGCAACGGCATTCTCTGGGACCCATACGAACCCGGACCCGTGGCGGCGATCCAAGGCAGGGAGGGAATTCCCGGGAACACAGGGGTGACACCGCCCCCAGACCTAAAGACCGTCCAAACCCTGGATCCCGCCCTAAAAGCAGTCCTAAAAGCCATCACAGAGGGCAAACAGGTAGAAGGTCCGTACAGTACGGCAGCCCTCACAGTCAAAGAAGGTATGCTGTTCCGAAAGGAGCAGTGGGTTGTGCCGCAGCAGCACCGAAGGGAATTCCTGCAATTGGCCCACGAGGGTCCAGGAGCGGGATACCCCGGACCTGAGGTCACCTGGCAACGGGTGGAGCAGGCGGGATGGTGGCCGGGACTTCGGGACGATGTCCGCGAGTTCTGCGCAAGCTGTCTTGTGTGTGCTGCTAACAACCCAGACCCCCACAAAAGGAAGGTGCCCATGGGGCACATCAGGAGGGTAGAGGGACCATGGCAGTCGATTCAGTTCGACTACATAGGGCCCCTGCCCGCCGCCCAGGGAGGCTATAAGTACTGCCTTGTCCTGGTAGATGTGTTCACCAAATAGGTAGAAGCCTTCCCGTGCAGAACAGCTACGGCACTGGGTACTGCTAGGATCTTGATTCGGGAAGTGTTCTCACGGTGGGGACTCCCCCGTTTTGTAGAGTCCGACCAAGGGAGTCAGTTCACCGGTCAAGTAATGCAGAACGCCCTCAGGCTCTTGGGCATTGAGGGAAAGTGGCACGTAGCATACAATCCCCAGTCATCCGGGATTGTTGAGCGTATGAATCGGACCCTCAAGGAAAAGCTGAGGAAAGAGACAATGGGCTCGCCCCAGAAATGGGCGGAGGTCCTGCCTTTAGTCCTCATGGGGATCCGAGCCAGCCAGTCCAAAAGCACGGGGTATTCCCCGCACGAGTTAATGACTGGAAGGATCATGCGAACACCCACCCATGTGCTAGCCCCGGTGCTCACTGAGGGCCAGCTCCGAGAGGTGAAACGGGACAAATTCGCCCAAACCCTCTTGGAGCGCCTGAGACAGATTTATGGGCACGCGGCTGGGAACATGGGAAGACAGCACCAGGGAAATAAACTGTTGTTGGAACCTCGGAAACAACAAGAGTGGGTAGTCGGGGACCAGGTCATGGTCCGAAACTACGCCAGGGTAGGGAGTTTTGAACCACTGTACATGGGGCCATACAGCATTGTAGACAAAGCCAGCCCCATGGTTTATGCAGTGAAGACGCCCCGACGTACCAAATGGTTTCACATCAACCAGTGTAAACTGTTTAAACCGGGTACACAAGGGCCACCAAAGGGGACCAGGTCTGAGAACAAAGATCCTCAGCCTGTAACAGAGTCACAGACCACACAGGCTGGAGCAGTAGCCTGCGTGAAGGGAGAGGCCATCCCATTGGAGTGGGAGGTCTCATCTTTTGAATGGGATTTAGGCAGGGGAGAGCCCGAACAGCTCAACCTTGCTTTAGACCCAATCACGGAGGAGGAAGAGTCAGAGGACGGCAGTCCCGCCCTCGACTCAAGCTTGGGGGAGGTAGGGAGTGGGGGTGGAGACTCGTTACCTGTAGGGACAGGTGAGGTGGAGTCGGAAGCCACAGATCCCGACCCCGGGGGGGCGGAGCCTGAGGGAGGGGAGCTGGAGCCGGCAGCTGTGGAGGAACCACAGGCTGTAACGGTAACAGTCACGACCCCAGGTCCATCGGCCCCGGGAGCCCAACCCAAAGCAGCCCCTCGTAGGTCGGCTCGAGCGCCCCAGCCCAGAAAATTTTGGCCAGATTCTCCCCATCCTCCCCAACCACGGTTTAAAGCAGCCCCAGGAAGACATGATCCCCGTTCAGCAGCGACAGGCTGCGGGGGATCAAGGCCAAAGATCAATGCAGCCCCACCGCAGGGTGTGGCGCACGACAGACCTCACAGGGATTCGGAAAGCCGCCCCACGGAGGGCGGCGCTGTACATAAGTTAAGATAGGTAATTATGGTCATAGTTTAAGGAATGTAAAGTATATGGTGTTAAGAGTACAATTTTGAGGTCTGCCCGGTATGTGTGTTTGTTAGGGAGCGGGGTCCAGGAACCCGCGCGTCCAATTAATTTAGGCCAGCACCTATCGGGAGCCCGGCTACATCATTTTGTTGGTTACAGAAACCTGGGATACGATGGAAAGGATTGTCGTCGCGTTCATGGCGATCGGGTGCGGGTGGGCCTACCGAGGCCGCACCAAGGACGTCATCATTTTCGGGTGCTCCGGGGACACGGCCCCCATCGCAACGGATGGGACGGGGGAGCGAGAGGTAGAGGAAACCGCCACCTACTTCCACCAAGGGAGATGGCCAGGTTGGCTGGGAACGAATTCTACGGAATATTCCAGCAATTTCGGTTTTGCCTACCAAGAGACTTCATTAACGTGCCCTCGAGTGAGGATCCTAGCGCCCAGAGTCAGCGTCACCGTGGGAAAGAGGATTTGTCTGGTGTGCAATGGGAACGTACCACCAAGGCGATGGTGGTGGCTACGAAAGCTGGGAAAGGACATGAGAAACTCTACGGTCGAGTGGGAGCGAATGGGTAATAATACCCATCGGACTATTACGGGAACTCACGGACAATTACGTGTGTGTTGGGACAAATGGTGGGAACCGGATGAGGGAATATATGTCTGTATGTGGGGTTCGAGACGCGTCTGCCCCAAGGGCGTGTCCATCTTCTTCCAGAGGCAGTGGCAGGATGAAGGGAAGGGGATGAGATGGGATGTTAGCACTCGAGCGTGCGGAGCCCCATACTCCCCTATTCCGGTGAACGCCACTGAACTCATCACCCGCCCACGCAAGCCCCTGCCCACGCTTCCGGTAGCACTAGCCCAGAAAGGAGGGTGCCCAACCACCACCAAGGGACCCGGGAACGGTTTAGTATTGGTACCCACCGGTCAGGTGCTGTACCAAGGGGTACACTACGCGGTGGCCTCAGTGATTTTAAATCTCACTGAGGTAAGATTGCCGGAGTGGTGTCCCAAAGAAACGGAACAATTATACCAGGTCCTGTTAACCCGTATGTTTAGACAATTTTACGAATTTGACTTTGCCGACATCGACAGAGACAAATTGTACACCACACCGCCAGAAGTTTTGGATCGAGTCGGGAGGCAAAGAAGGGGTACTGTAAATGACATATTCACTGCTCTTAATACCGGGACATCTGTTGTCAACGCTCTAGATAACGTGGAGCTGCAGACACAGATCAACGGTTTAAAAGCCCAGTTAAGGAACATATTGACAGACGAAAACAAGGTCGTGGGTTCTGAGTTGCATGAGGACCAGGCCATGACACTACACTTTAAGGACATAATTGCTGAGCTGGAGAAACACGCGAGAACGGTAAATGCACTCATTAAGGAGGATCGGAATGCGTCCGATCAAGCTGCGCAAAACGAGGCCTGTGTGCTGTACGGGGCGTGGTTATTGGGCGAGGGCCGCAGTAATCTTGAGGATTTAAAACAGGGTTTGGTCCCGTCCTGGATCAGCAACAAACACTTGCAAGCGCTCCACCCTTTTGAGAATGCATTAAGCCCGTGCCAGCTCAGACTAGCCGCAGAAGCATACCCAGTTCCAGTGGACTGCGGACATTCGAATCACACTATTATGGGAATAGTAGTAAGAATGCCGGTGTTGGGTCCCGCAGCAAAGCCCGCCCCGGTATACAGAGTAGAGAACATTGGAGTCATTCAGGGGGGCGCACACATTCGTTACGCAGTGGTCCCGCCTTACGTCATCAGATGGGAGCGTACGATGACAGGCACCGACCTCTCGGGATGTCGGAGCCGGGGAGCACACATCATCCTGTGTCCCCAGCACTTGAATGCCTTTTTGAAACCACAGTGCGGGTTCAGAACCGCTAGCGCGAAGCCGGTGAATTGCACCATGGAGGCAATGGCAGAGGACCATGTGCCCCCACAGGTAGCATATATCGGGGGTGGGACATACTGCGTCACCACTGCAGCGCCTCAGTACCGATATGGACAACACGAGTGGTGTTCGGTCGGTGATAGCAGTTTCTGTTTCAAACCCAGGGCCGAGGTTCAAGTGGCACAACAACGAATTGTTCCCATTCCTGCGCCCTCCACCGTACACATCACTATCAAAGAGAATTTCACAGACTTACAACGATTTGTCGCGCATTTTGGTTATGTCATTCCCCCTCTTCCCGAACACCTCACCAAGATTTTAAAAGCCGTTATAATTTCGCAGAAACATTTCTACACACTGGAGCAGAAGACTTTAGAGATAGGAAAAGACATATTGGACATAACCATCCCACCATGGTGGGACTTGTTCACCAACATAGAGGTCCCCGCCTGGATTAGAATAGCATCCCATATCCTAGTAGTATGTCAGGTTTTGATTGTGATATTTTTGCTCTTCGTGCATTGCAAAAGAGGCAAACGCCTCCAGAGGCACGAGAACACAGGAGAATGGAGAGAACGCTATGTGCGGATGGGGGAAGCAGATACCCCACTCTAAGCTGCTAGTATAAGATTAAGCGTCCCTCCATTTAAAATTTTTTTTTTTTTTTTTGATTGTTTTGGGTTATAAGGAAATAAGTATTGTTATGTTATTAGTTGTTCTTAAGTTTTTTTGGATTAATAAAAGATGCATGCAGATGGCGCAAAAGGGTATCAACCCCTGCCCATCTGACAGGTGAAGGTGTTATAGTTTAAGATTTGCTGTCTATGATTCCAAATGTGCATGAGGTAATTTTCATTTTCTCCGGAAATGGGAACTGCATGTGTCGTGAGGGGCATAGATAGTTAAGTGCCAGGAATGTTTGGATGTGGGGAATCAGGGAAAATTTGCTCAACAAGGATTATTGATACTTTAAGCAAGCTATCAGTATCACAGGGGGGCCTGTAAGATTCGCAATTTTCAGCAAAAATCACGCAAGAAAACTGGATAAAATAAGACTGTTTATTGACCAAAGTAAGCTTGCACAGAAAAACCTTTGATAAAAGGGCATACAAAATGGCCGCCAGGCCCCGTGATCAGTTTATGAACCATTTTATTTCTGTTACTGCAAGCCAGACAGGCTTGTGGATTGAAGACAGTGAGCCCACGAAAGCCAGTCTCTGGGAACCGAAACTCAGAGCAACAGCATACATATTCAATGGATTATAAGTACAGGATGGGGCCCATCAAGATATGGGCGGACAATATAAAAACACTTATACCCATTTATCGTACAAAGGAAAAACCGTTTAGCGGCCATCAAGGAAAATGTCCGGACCGATCAATATGCGAACCGAGCCACGGTGACAATGCAAAAGACATTGAAAGACATTATCGGCCAGGAAGGCCAGTTTAAGTTATCACCGGCTCCGTTACAAGACAAAGCGCCCCTGCAGAGCTTTCTGCCCGCCAAAATTAATACAAAGACAGGACTATGATTTGGCGGGAGATAAGACTGTCCCAAAAAGAGTATAACTATGGATTGAAAGTCCATCTAAGTTACTTCGGACTTCGGGTTACTTGAACAACTTCTTCTTCACTGCCACGGCTTCTTGTTGGGCGACTTCAGGCTTCCATTTCTTCAAGAACTTTCTTCTACGAGGAACGAACGAAGGGCGGACGGTGCTCGGATCGGCGCCTCTTCCACTTCGGCAGATCGATGAAAATGTTTTCGTCTTTTTTAAAGACGGACGGTTTCGGTAAAAGGACAACGTGGTCGGTGTTCAGCCAAACAAGGCTCGGCCACGACGAGAAGACGACGAGGGTGGCCCGGGTACTGGGGTCGGGAGATCATCGACGACCCAGGCCGACGGAGAAGAAACCCTCTGGAGGACTGGCGATCTAGGCCACAAGATTCTCCCAAGTGCATAGCCTGCATCTGGGTCTGCTCCATGAACCCAAATCGACTTAGTGGATCTCAACCTTAACGAGCGCTCATCGAGGCTGGGTCTACCCCAGCGCCTCGAGGGAGGAGAGAATATCGACTGCGCCAGAAGTTTCCAAATCCACGTGACGACGGAAAGCGGTGCCAAAAAGGCTGCGAACCCCCTTTCTCGCGATTTCGAGAGTGGTGAGCATGATCCCAAGTTCCCCAGGTCGAAACTTAGTTTAGGTATAGGGGAGGGAGTTAAGGGAAATCGTAATGTGTTTCCCCTTTTTTCGATGTGCCGTGTGTTCCCCATTTCCATAGAGTCAAGTTCATAAATTTGTGCATGATTGTAGTAACTTTAATCTGTGCCTATGACATGTATTTTGTAATGCTTCAAACTGTTTAAAAATAAAAGCATCCATTTCGTGCTATTCAACCTGGTCTATTGAGTTCTTTCTCTGCACTACTGTTCTCTGCACCTAAGTCCAAGGTCTAGAACCGTAGGGGGAGTGGGTCGAACCACTCAAGGGTAATTCTTGCACGAAGCCTGGCAGGAGACCAGAAAGAGCAAGAGAAACCCCCTACACTTCTCAGGGCAACTAGGGATGGGCCATAGCCCACACCCCTAGAATAAATTAAAGGCGCTATATCAATGCAAGAGAGCCCCAGGTGGGCAGAGGAAACGCTTCAAGGACACCCTCAAAGCCTCCTTGAAAAAGTGTAACATCCCCATTGACACCTGGGAATCCCTGGCCCAAGACCACACAAAGTGGAGGAGAAGCATCTGGGAAGGCGCCGAACACCTCGAGTCTCTTCGTCAGGAGCAAGCGGAAGCCAAGTGCAGGCAGCGCAAGGAGCGCACGTCAACCCAAGCACCCCACCCACTCGCCCCTTCAACCATCGTCTGCCCCACCTGTGACAGAGACTGTAGGTCCCGCATTGGACTCATCAGTCACCTGAGAACTCATTTTTAATGTGGAAGCAAGTCATCCTCGGTTCCGAGGGAAGAAGGTTGTTGCTGTTTCCTTATCCCCTGCAGTGATAGAAAATCTTGAAATTAGAGAGCTACGTAACTCAGTGACTTGGAATACAAGAGTAAGGAAGTCTTGCTGCAATTGTACAGGGCTTTGCTGAGACCACACCTGGAGCATTGTGTACAGTTCTGATCTCCGTTCCTAAGGAAGGATATACTTGCCTTAGAGGGAGTGCAGCAAAGGTTCACCAGACTGGTTCCTGTGATGGGGGGGATTGTCCTATGAGGAGAGATTGAGTAGACTAGGCCGATATTCTCTAGAGTTTAGAAGAATGAGAGGTGATCTCATTGAAACAAAAAAAAATTCTTACAGGGCTTGACAGGGTAGATGAAGGGAGGATGAAGGGAGGATGTTTTCCCCTGGCTGGGGAGTCTAGAACCAGGGGTCACAGTCTCGGAATGAAAGGTCGGCCATTTAGGACTGAGATGAGGAGAAATTTCTTCACTCAGAGGGTGGTGAATCTTTGGAATTCTCTGCCCCAGAGGGCTGTGGAGGCTCAGTCGTTGAGTATATTCAAGACAGAGAACGATAGATTTTTGGATATTGAGGGAATCAAGGGGTATGGGGATAGTACAGGAAAGTGGGGTTGAGGTAGAAGATCAGCCATGATCTTATTGAATGGCGGAGCAGGCTCAAGGAACCATATGCCCCTATTTCTTATGTTCTTATATGGAAAAGAGGAAAGAGGTGAGTTGGCCCTTCATCACAGCCTGAACTTTGAACTGCATTTCTCCCTTTTAGTTGCTGCATGTTTCCAAAACTTTCTGATTTTTATTTTTGCCATTTTATCTTTCCACCTGCCCAGTAACCACACGGACCTTCACCACACGGACTGCAGCGGTTCAAGAAGGAGGTCGAACACCACCTTCTCGAGAGATGGGCAATAAATGCCGGCCTTGCCAGCGACGCCCACATCGCGAGAATGAGTATTTGAAAAACACTTTCCAATGGCTCTGTCTGTCTGTTAATTGAAAATATTTCGCAACGCTTCTCAACTCCCAAAGGGGAGAATCAAATATGTTGCAGAGGCATCGATACTGCCACAGTAACTCTCACTTAGTCATCGCTGGAAGAAATTATTTACGGGGAGTGACTCATTCAACGGAGGTTGAAGTGGTGCTGTTTCAGGCGTTGGGAGATTGGACTATCCCACAGTCGCACAGGCTGAGTTAAGTGTTTCTTGTTAGTGGCCACTCTGGATGAAGACAGCCGCGATCAAGTTAATTGCCGTATTCTGTGAGCGGAGGTTAGACAAATAAGTGGGCTGATAAGTGGCAGGTAACATTCGCGCCACACAAGTGCCAGGCAATGACTACCTCCAACAAGCGAGAGTCTAACCACCTTCCCTTGACATTCAACAGCATTACCATCGCCGAATCCCCCATCATCAACATCGTGGGGGGTCACCATTACCCAGAAACTTAACTGGAGCAGCCACATAAATACTGTGGCAACAAGAGCAGGTCAGAGGCTGGGTATTCTGTGGCGAGGGTCTCACCTCCTGACTCCCCAAAGCCTTTCCACCATCTACAAGGCACAAGTAAGGAATGTGATGGAATACTCTCCACTTGCCTGGATGAATGCAGCTCCAACAACACTCAAGAAGCTCGACACCATCCAGGACAAAGCAGCCTGTTTGACTGGCACCTCATCCACCACCTGAAACATTCACTCCCTCCACCACCGGCATACCGTGGCTGCAGTGTGTACCATCTACAATGTGCAGTGCAGCAACTCGCCAAGGCTTCTTCGGCAGCACCTCCCAAACCCACGACCTCTTCAACCTAGCAGGGCAAGGGCAGCAGGCGCATGGGAACACCACCACCTCCAAGTAACCCTGCAAGTCACACAGCATTCTGACTTGGAAATATATCGGCCGTTCCTTCATCGTCGCTGGGTCAAAATCCTGGAACTCCCTCCCTAACAGCACTGTGGGAGTACCTTCACTACACGGACTGCAGCGGTTCAAGAAGGCGGCTCACCACCACCTTCTCAAGGGCAACTAGGGATGGGCAATAAATGCTGGCCTTGACAGTGATGCCCACATCCCAGGAACAAATTAAAAAAAACTCAAACCCTTAACATGGCTTTTCTCCTCACAGGTACCGACTAACTCACTTAATTTTTCGAGCTTTATACTTCTTTATTTCAAATTTCCAGTATTTGCAATTACTTGCACGATCCTGTGCTCAAACCTCCCTCCAGGTTATCGCTCTTCACACCCAACTCTTCTTCAATTTTCCCCCAACATTCTCCAGCTCCGAAATATTCCTCCTCAAGTGTTGAAGACTGTGGAACTCCTCATTTCCTTCTCTCCTCCTTTTTCTCCTGAGCTCGACTGGATTCTAAACCCTACCTAATCTTCAAATCCTCCTTCTATTCCTTTGCTCGCAGAAGCATAACAGGCCTTAAAGGGTTAAAGTATGCGGGCAGGTTGCATAAACTGGGCTTGTATTCCCTTGAGTTTAGAAGATTAAGGGGTGATTTAATCAAATATTTAAAATGATTAAAGGATTTGACAGTAGACACAGAGAAACTATTTCTTCCAGCACAAGGGGGCAAAATCTTCACATCAGAGCCGGGCCATTCAGGGGGGAAAAGGAAAGAACGACTTGCATTTCTATAGCGCCTTTCGCTACCTCAGGATGTCCCATAGTGCCTTACAGCCAATGAAGTCCTTTTGAAGTGTAGCCATTGCTATAATGTAGGAAGCGTGGCAGCCAACATGTGCACAGCAAGCTCCCACAAACAGCAATGTGGTAATGACCAGATAATCTATTTTTGGCGCTCCCTCAGTACTGCCCCTCTGACAGTGCGGCGCTCCCTCAGTACTGCCCCTCCGACAGTGCAGCGCTCCCTCAGTACTGCCCCTCCGACAGTACAGCGCTCCCTCAGTACTGCCCCTCCGACAGTACAACGCTCCCTCAGTACTGCCCTTCGGACAGTGCAGCGCTCCCTCAGTACTGCCCCTCTGACAGTGCGGCGCTCCCTCAGTACTGCCCCTCCGACAGTGCAGCGCTCCCTCAGTACTGCCCCTCCGACAGTGCAGCGCTCCCTCAGTACTGTCCCTCTGACAGTGCAGCGCTCCCTCAGTACTGCCCCTCCGACAGTGCAGCGCTCCCTCAGTACTGCCCCTCCGACAGTGCAGCACTCCCTCAGTACTGCCCCTCCGACAGTGCAGCGCTCCCTCAGTACTGCCCCTCCGACAGTGCAGCCCTCCCACAGTACTGCCCCTCCGACAGTGCAGCGCTCCCTCAGTACTGCCCCTCCGACAGTGCAGTGCTCCCTCAGTACTGCCCCTCCGACAGTGCAGCGCTCCCTCAGTACTGCCTCTCCGACAGTGCAGCGCTCCCTCAGTACTGCCCCTCCGACAGTGCAGCCCTCCCTCAGTACTGCCCCTCCGACAGTGCAGCGCTCCCTCAGTACTGCCCCTCCGACAGTGCAGCGCTCCCTCAGTACTGCCCCAACAGTGCAGCGCTCCCTCAGTACTGCCCCTCCGACAGTGCAGCACTCCCTCAGTACTGCCCCTCCGACAGTGCAGCACTCCCTCAGTACTGCCCCTCCGACAGTGCAGCCCTCCCACAGTACTGCCCCTCCGACAGTGCAGCGCTCCCTCAGTACTGCCCCTCCGACAGTGCAGTGCTCCCTCAGTACTGCCCCTCCGACAGTGCAGCGCTCCCTCAGTACTGCCCCTCTGACAGTGCAGCGCTCCCTCAGTACTGCCCCAACAGTGCAGCGCTCCCTCAGTACTGCCCCTCCGACAGTGCAGCACTCCCTCAGTACTGCCCCTCCGACAGTGCAGCGCTCCCTCAGTACTGCCCCTCCGACAGTGCAGCGCTCCCTCAGTACTGCCCCTCCGACAGTGCAGCGCTCCCTCAGTACTGCCCCTCCTACAGTGCAGCGCTCCCTCAGTACTGCCCCTCCGACAGTGCAGCCCTCCCTCAGTACTGCCCGTCCGACAGTGCAGCGCTCCCTCAGTACTGCCCCTCCGACAGTGCAGCGCTCCCTCAGTACTGCCCCTCCGACAGTGCGGCGCTCCCTCAGTACTGCCCCTCCGACAGTGCAGCGCTCCCTCAGTACTGCCCCTCCGACAGTGCAGCGCTCCCTCAGTGCTGGCCCTCCGACTGTGCGGCGCTCCCTCAGTACTGCCCCTCCGACAGTGCAGCCCTCCATCAGTACTGCCCCTCCGACAGTGCAGCGCTCCCTCAGTACTGCCCCTCCGACAGTGCAGCGCTCCCTCAGTACTATCCCTCCGACAGTGCAGCGCTCCCTCAGTACTGCCCCCCCGACAGTGCAGCGCTCCCTCAGTACTGCACTGGCAGTGTCAGCCTGGATTTTCTGCTCAAGTCTCGTGGAATGGGGACTTGAAGCCGCGATCTTCTGACTCAGAGGTGAGACTGGAATCCTGGAACTGTCTCTCACAAAAGTCTGTGGATGCTTGGGGTCAATTGGAGCTTTCGAGTCTGAGATCGATGGGTTTTTGTTGGGTAAGGTTATCAGGGGATATGGAGAAATGCCGGGTAAACAGAGTTGAGGAACAGATCAACCGTAACAGTCGGCGCAGACTCCATGGATATTTAGATTATGAACATATACCCTTATTAAAAACTGGACAGGCTGTTTCGGGGGGAAGCTGTGGAAAACCACACAAGCTGAGGGTGACTCACGTAACCAGGTTGCATTCGTATGGTAACGGACTGTTCTTGGCAACAATGGCCCGAGAGGCCCACTCCCAAGTCATCAATAACGAGGCTGGCGACTCATTGTTTCTGAAGAAGATGAGCTCGTTAAGTTAAATCGGCTGGGAGATCGAAACAAGATCTGAACCATCCAAACCTGGGAGGAGGCCTGGATACCATTTCCCTGAGGCCATGTGTCCATTAAAACCACAGACAGCGGTCTGTGTATTGGTGGGGTATATCAGTTAGCCGTTTTGGAAAGTTCTCTCTCTCTCTCTCCTGCATTTCCCACAACGGAACGTCAAGAGGAGCTGAGCCTTGCTCTTCCAACTGAGACGGACTTCGACTCAGACTGGGACTCGCATGCCGCAAGGCTGGTACGGAACCAGGTAGCTGAGACGTATGAGAGAAAGCTACAAGCAAGATCAAGGGCAATCTAGGTGAGCATTGCCAAGCCTGCGCACCCACAAGATCACTTAGCTGTGTGAGGGGGTGCCTGTATGTTCCTACCAAACCAGAGGGGGTTTAGCGTTGGAAGGGTCCTGTGATAGTTTAGTTCATGGGAGGGTGTTTCTTTGGCTGTGGTAAGTCAGCACGGCAGGGGCTTGTTGGAGAAGTCAGGGTTGTACTGTTTTAAACTGTGCTGTTGTGTTCACACTGCTCATACTGTATGCGAGTGGAGTGGTTTTGTCAACCTTAATAAACACTGTACGGGTGAGCCCGAAAACACTGTCCGTGTTCCAATCTGTCCTCAGTAATCCCTATCGCCCAGAACTTGTAGTAAGGGGGTTTGCGTGCTCGCTACAGGTGGGGCAAAACCACTTACAATAATTGGCGATTGCGGCAGGGCCGTAGGAAATGGGCCACCGCAGAAACCGGTTACACAACCATGATGTGATTGAACAAGGGAACAGGTTCGAGGGGCTGAACGGCCTCCTCCTGATCCTGCGTTCTGGACAATGGAGGGGGCTGTGCTGTGCAGCTCAATCACATTGCAAACAGACGGAAAATATTTTCCCCTGACTGCCGGCTAAACTGATCTACGGGCACAATCCGTGCCACCCATTGCATTATTGTCACAGCACCAGCCTGGAAATGGCTGGTAATGGGGTCCCTGGAGGGAGGCATCGATGAGCATTAATTGCCTCCGATGTTCATTATGCACCAACGGAAGTTTATTACCAGAATGGCCACTCAATCACTCTGCTCAAAGCACAGGGCAAAATAACCGGGCCGAACATCAAATCGAAGAGGCACCATCACAGTCAGGAGAGGGAAGAGGGATCGGTGTCAGGAGCTCTTACACACAGCGAGGAGGCATCGGGTCAGGCCTTGAACACTCGCTCCAAAATGGAGAGGACAATAGTCTGGCTGAAAACGCCAGCCATCCCCTCGACAAAGGTCCCCGAGGGTGAACAATATCCAGTCTTAAAGCATCCACTGTTCAGTGTTGGATAAGTGCGCTGATGAGGCTGTAAGGAGAGTTGTTTTGTGGAATAAAGAGATAATGTAGAGGGAGCTTTACTCTGTATCTACCCCGTGCTGAACCTGTCTGGGAGTGTTTGATGGGACAGTGTAGAGGGAGCTTTACTCTGTATCTACCCCGTGCTGAACCTGTCTGGGAGTGTTTGATGGGACAGTGTAGAGGGAGCTTTACTCTGTATCTAACCCGTGCTGTACCTGCCCTGGGAGTGTTTGATGGGACAGTGTAGAGGGAGCTTTACTCTGTATCTAACCCGTGCTGTACCTGCCCTGGGAGTGTTTGATGGGACAGTGTAGAGGGAGCTTTACTCTGTATCTAACCCGTGCTGTACCTGCCCTGGGAGTGTTTGATGGGACAGTGTAGAGGGAGCTTTACTCTGTATCTAACCCGTGCTGTACCTGCCCTGGGAGTGTTTGATGGGACAGTGTAAAGGGAGCTTGACTCTGTATCTAACCCGTGCTGTACCTGCCCTGGGAGTGTTTGATGGGACAGTGTCGAGGGAGCTTTACTCTGTATCTAACCCGTGCTGTACCTGCCCTGGGAGTGTTTGATGGGGCAGTGTAGAGGGAGCTTTACTCTGTATCTAACCCGTGCTGTACCTGCCCTGGGAGTGTTTGATGGGACAGTGTAGAGGGAGCTTTACTCTGTATCTAACCCGTTCTGTACCTGCCCTGGGAGTGTTTGATGGGACAGTGTAGAGGGAGCTTTACTCTGTATCTAACCCGTGCTGTACCTGCCCTGGGAGTGTTTGATGGGACAATGTAGAGGGAGCTTTACTCTGTACCTAACCCATGCTGTACCTGCCCTGGGAGTGTTTGATGGGACAGTGTAGAGGGAGCTTTAATCTCTATCTAACCTGTGCTGTACCTGCCCTGGGAGTGTTTGATGGGACAGTGTAGAGGGAGCTTTACTCTGTACCTAACCCATGCTGTACCTGCCCTGGGAGTGTTTGACAGGGCAGTGTAGAGGGCGCTTTAATCTCTATCTAACCTATGCTGTACCTGCCCTGGGAGTGTTTGATGGGACAGTGTAAAGGGAGCTTTACTCTGTACCTAACCCGTGCTGTACCTGCCCTGGGAGTGTTTGAAGGGACAGTGTAGAGGGAGCTTTACTCTGTATCTAACCTGTGCTGTACCTGCCCTGGGAGTGTTTGATGGGACAGTGTAGAGGGAGCTTTACTCTGTACCTAACCCGTGCTGTACCTGCCCTGGGAGTGTTTGAAGGGACAGCGTAGAGGGAGCTTTACTCTGTATCTAACCTGTGCTGTACCTGCCCTGGGAGTGTTTGATGGGGACAGTGTAGAGGGAGCTTTACTCTGTATCTAACCTGTGCTGTACCTGCCCTGGGAGTGTTTGATGGGACAGTGTAGAGGTACGTGCTCTGGATGCCTGAAGCCTGAATGTTGATGTCTGGTATCAATCTGAGCGATAAAGTCAAAAGTAAGAACATGATTCATGTAAAAGCAGAATACTGTGCAAGAAAAACTTCTCTCAACTTCACTACTTACATTATCAGTGCAAACAGACTTTAGTTACAAATGCATAACTCTCTGGCTCAGCCTGCTATCTGCAACAGCACTGCCAAAATATAAGATAAACATTTGCTCTCAATATTCCTCGGGCTGCATGAAGTAGCACTGCTCCACACAGAAGACTTGAATGTCACAATCAAAGCCATCTTAATCATCAGAATCATCGCCTTCAGGAAAAGCCTGATGCTGCTCTTCGGAAATACCAACAGAAAGTGCTGGAAACGCTCAGCCGGTCAGGCAGCATTGATGGTGAGGGGAAGGTGGGATTAACCTTCCCGAACGGTGACTCTCGGTCAGAACCTGAAGCGTTAACCCCACCTTCCCCTCACCACCGATGCTGCCTGACCGGCTGAGCGTTTCCAGCATTCAAGATAAGTCGTGTGCAGCTTTAAGGCAGATGATTGAGAGGCAGTACCGCAAACACACACTCAATCTCTCTGTCTGCAGTCAGCCGGTCTGTCTGCTCTGTCTGTCTGTGGCCGGTACCAGCATCTGCCCTCCTCTGGGGCTCCGCTTCCTCCTTCCTGAGAACCATCTAATTTGCTGAAGGTTCACCAAAGCCTTTCAAGTTTCACAGTAATTTAAATTCTACAAGGCACAAGTCAGAAAACCTCTCCACTTGCCTGGACGAGTGCAGCTCCAACAACACTCAAGAAGCTCGACACCATCCAGGACAAAGCAGCCCACTTGATTGGCACCCCGTCCACCACCTTAAACATTCACTCCCTCCACCACCGGCGTACCGTGGCTGCAGTGTGTACCATCTACAAGATGCACTGCAGCAACTCGCCAAGGCTTCTTCGGCAGCACCTCCCAAACCCGTGACCTCTTCTACCTAGAAGGACAAGGGCAGCAGGCGCATGGGAACACCACCACCTCCAAGTTCCCCTCCAAGTCACACACCATCCTGACTTGGAAATATATCGGCCGTTCCTTCATCGTCGCTGGGTCACAATCCTGGAACTCCCTCCCTAACAGCACTGTGGGAGTACCTTCACCACATGGACTGCAGCGGTTCAAGAAGGCGGCTCACCACCACCTTCTCAAGGGCAATTAGGGGTGGGCAATAAATGCCGGCCTTGCCAGTGACGCCCACATCCCGGGAATGAATAAAAATATAATGCCAGTTACTCTCTCTCCCCTCCTCCCACCACCTTCCTCCTCCCCCACCATAGCATTACTCCCAGTGGGTCGATCCTGCCAATGAGCTGAAGGCTCTGGGTAAAAGCTGAATCATTGAGCAGGTGGCCGAGAGGAGAGAGATTGGCCTGGATTATGCGATGAGAATATTGGTGAGGCGTCGTTATTAAGGAGTAAATTGGACAGCAACTTTCGGTCCGCACATGCGCAGTTAAACGGGAAATCCGGAAGTTGCAGACTGAGTTACCCTGCTCCTCCACCGACTGCACTATAACAGTGCCTCAACAATAGACCCGGCAGTGAAATCAATGTAAGGGTGTGAAGTCGTGGTACTTACCCTCTAGTTACCCACTAAACAAGGCAGAAAAAGCTAGGGCTGGTGCATTCATGTGTAAGTGAAATTTTAACGGCGTGATAACAGATAATTATTGCCAAACAACCTCTCTGGCCCTGATAATTTAACTTTACATGTGTGGAGTCTCATTCCTTCAGAATTTAATTAGATTTGGAGATTTAAAAATATAATTATTTTTTGTTTACTTTTTCTGTCTGTCTTTTTTCTGTCTCTCTTCATCCCATCTTTCTTTCCCTCTCTTTATTTCGCTTTCCTTACATGATTTACATCTAATTTATGATTCTTGCTTTATACTTCCTGGTTTGGACTCTGCGTGTCTCAGTGAGAATTCTTCAATCTGATTGGTTCAAGAGCCTCACTGTTGTTTTCCTGCTCACACAAGCCACAGATCCCCCATAGAGGGTGTTGCGCTGGATCAGACACCCGATTGGAGCAATCTCCGCTCAAAAGCTCATGAGGACTTTGTGGGCAGCTGTCAGCAAGGTGAATGGTGAGCGCCGTTCCTTCGCCGCTGACTACAAAATCCAGGTCATTGTTTACCTCACACTCAACAACAACAACTTCATTTATATAGTGCCTTTAATGTAGTAAAACATCCCAAGGCACTTCACAGGAGTATTATAAGACAAAAAAAATTGACACCAGGCCACATAAGGAGATATTAGGGCAACTGACCAAAAGCTTGGTCAAAGAGGTAGGTATTAAGGAGCATCTTAAAGGAGGAGAGAGATGTTGAGAGGCGGAGAGGTTTAGAAAAGGAATTCCAGAGCTTAGAGCCCAGGCAACTGAAGGCACAGTCACCAATGGTTGAGCGATTATAATCAGGGATAATCAAGAGTGCAGAATTAGAGGAGCGCAGATATCTCGGAGGGTTGTGGGGCTGGAGGAGGTTACAGAGATAGAGAGGAGCGAGGCCATGGAGGGATTTGAAAACAAGGATGAGAATTTTGAAATCGAGGCACTGCTTAAACGGGAGCTAATGTAGGTCAGTGAGCACAGAGTTGATGGATGAACAGGACTTGGTGCAAGTTAGGACACGGGCAGCCGAGTTTTGGCTGACCTCAAGTTTACGTAGGGTAGAATGTGGGAGGCCAGCCAGGAGTGCGTTGGAATAGTCAAGTCTAGAGGTAACACAGGCATGGATGAGGGTTTCAGCAGCGGATGAGCTGAGGCAATGGCGGAGACGGGCGATGTTAGAGGTGGAAGTAGGCGATCTTTGTTATACTGCAGATATGTGGTCGGAAGCTCATTTCAGGGTCAAATATGACACCAAGGTTCAGCCTCAGACAGATGTTAGGGAGAGGGGTGGAGTCAGTGGCTCGGGAGCGGAGTTTGTGGCGTGGACCGAAAGCAATGGCTTCGGTTTTCCCAATATTTAATTGGAAAAAATTTCTGCTCATCCAGAACTGGATGTCGGACAAGCGGTCTGACAATTTAGAGACTGTGGAGGGGTTGAGAGAAGAGGTGGTGAGGTAGAGCTGGGTGTCATTAGCGTACATGTGGAAACTGATGCTGTGTTTTCGGATTATGTCGTCAAGGGGCAACATGTAGATGAGAGATAGGAGGGGCCAAGGATAGATCCTTGGGGGACACCAGAGGTAACGATGCGGGAGCGGGAAGAGAAGCCGTTGCAGGTGATTCTCTGGTTACGATTAGATCGATAAGAATGGAACCAGGTGAGTGCAGTCCCGCCCAGCTGGACGACGGTGGAGAGGCGTTGGAGAAGGATGGAGTGGTCAACCGTGTCAAAGGCTGCAGACAAGTCGAGAAGGACGAGGAGGGATAGTTTACCTTTGTCAGTCACAAAGGATGTCATTTGTGACTTTGATGAGAGCCGTTTCATAAAAACATAAGCAATAGGAGCAGGAGTAGGCCATGCGGCCCCTCGAGCCTGCTCCGTTTCGCTACTGTGGAAATCTGATCGGAGGGATTCAAACATGGAGTTACGGGAAAGACGGGCACAGATTTGGGAGGCGACAACACGTTCAAGGACTTTGGAGAGGAAAGGGAAGTTGGAGATGGGGAGCTAGTTTGCACGGCCTTGCTGAGGAACATCCTGCTTCTTAGAATCATAGAATGATACAGCACAGAAGGAGGTCATTCGGCCCATCGTGCTTGTGCCGGCTCTTTGAAAGAGCTATTCAATTAGTCCCACTCCCTCTGCTCTTTCCCTGTAGCCCTGCAAATTTTTTCCCTTCAAGTATTTATCAAATTCTCTTTTGAAAGTTACTATTGAATCTGCTTCCACCGCCCTTTCAGGCAGCGCGTTCCAGATCACAACAACTCACTGCGTAAACATTTCTGTTGGTGGGAGTGATGGAGCAGATTGGACTCACACAGCAGTGTGTGGTACATTGAGGGATTCACCTGTGGATTAAAGAGGCATTCATATATCACCAGAATGGTTCCAGGGATGAGGGACTTCAGTTATGTGGAGAGACTGGAGAAGCTGGCGTTGTTTTTCTTAGAGCAGAGACGGTTAAGAGGAGATTTAATAGAGGTGTTCAAAATCATGAGGGTTTATTTTGATCGAGTAAATAAAGAGAAACTGTTCACTGACAGAAGGGTCAATAACCAGAGGACACAGATTTAAGATAATTGGCAAAAGGACCAGAGGGGAGACGAGGAGAATTCTTCTCTACCCAACGAGTTGTTATTACATAGAATTGCATAGAATTTTACAGCACAGAAACAGGCCATTCGGCCCAACTGGCCATGCCGGTGTTTATGCTCCACACGAGCCTCCTCCCACCCCTCTTCATCTCACCCTATCAGCATATCCTTCTATTCCTTTCTCCCTCATGTGTTTATTGAGCTTCCCCTTGAATACATCTCTGCTATTCACCTCAACCACTCCCTGTGGTAGCGAGTTCCACATTCTCACCACTCTCTGGGTAAAGAAGTTTCTCCTGAATTCCCGATTGGATTTATCTTATCTTATATTGATGGCTCCTAGTTCTGGTCTCGCCCACAAGTGGGAACATCTTCTCTACGTCTACCCTATCCAAACCCTTTTATAATTTTAAAGACCTCTGTCAGGTCGCCCCTCAGCCTTCTCTTCTCTGGAGAATAGAGCCCCAGCCTGTTCAATCTTTCCTGATAGTTATAATCACCGTTCCCGTTAGGCCGCGCCGCGCTCTGCAGCTCCCGCGCAGCCGGCTCACCGGCTTTTAAATAGGGGAAAAACCGCACCTGCCCAATTTAGAATGGGCCGCGGGTCCCGCACCCAAATAAAAATTAAAGGGAACATTGGTTATAGCCTCTCAGTTCTGGTATCAGCCTTGTGAATCTTTTTTGCACCTTCTCCACTGCCTCTATATCCTTTGTATAATATGGAGACCAGAACTGTGCGCAGTACTCCAAGTGTGGTCTAACCAAGGCTCAATACAAGTTTAACATAACTCTGCTTTTCAATTCTGTCCCTCTAGAAATAAACCCCAGTGCTTTGTTTGCTTTTTTTAAGGCCTTGTTAACCTGCGTCGATTCTTTTAGTGATTTGTGTATCTGTACCCCCAGATCCCTCTGCTCCTCTACCTCATTTAGACTCTTAGGGCCAGAAATTCGGGTCGGAGGCTTCCCGCGGGTGCAAGCCTCCGACCTGCACTTACCTAGCGCGCCGGCCGTTGAGCTGTGGGCCCGCGTGGGATTCCGATCCTGGGCCTCCTCCAACTGCCAGCGCGCAGTGCTTGCGTATCCCAGGGGCGCAGTTAGTTCGAAGCGTCCCCTGGGATTACGTGGGCCATGGAGAGCCAATGGTAGCAGGGAATCTAACTAAACCTAACTAAAACTTCAAATACATTTTTTTTTTTAAATCACATTTTTAAAATAACTATAAATTACATAAAATAACTTTTAAACAATAATTTAAATTTTTGAAAAAATTAATTCGTTTTTAACAGGGCTAAAAATAAACTTACCTTTCTTTAAAGTATTTAAAAATAATAAACCTGTGGAAAAAATGTTTTAATTTTACTTAATTCACCACTTACCTTGTTAAAAGCAGGCCTTGCGACTGCTTTTTACAAGTGTAACTGCTGGAGACTTACCCTCCCGGAGAAACCTGCAAAAAAAAACGGAAGTTCGATGCGCACGCGCTGCCTCTCCTGCGCACGCGTTCGGCCTGTGAACCCCTTCTTTCAGGGGAACGGAAGTTCCGGTTTCCGGCGCATGCGCAGTGCATGCACGAAACCGGCACTTTCGTTGGGCCTACGCGTGAGTACACAGTGCGTACTCACCCGTGGGGACCCGAAGTTCTGGCCTTTCCAAGGACTGTGTGGCCTCCTTATTCTTCCTACCGAAATGCACCACCTCACACTTACCCATATTGAAATTCACTCGCCATTTACACGCCCATTCTGCAAGTTTATTGACGTCATCTTGTATTTTGAATGATGATCTGGAAAGCACTGCCTGAAAGGGCGGTGGAAGCAGATTCAATAGTAACTTTCAAAAGGGAATTGGATAAATAATTGAAAAGGAAACATTTGCAGGGCTGTGAGGAAAGAGCAGGGGAGTGGGACTAATTGGAGAGCTCTTTCAAAGAGCCGGCACAGGCACGGTGGGCCGAATGGCCGCCTCCTTCTGTGCTGTAAGATTCAATGAATTGTGCTCTTTTTCTCTTTTCCCTCTACCTCTCCTGTAGGTGTTTGGGCCAGGACTGGGGCGCAGTCACATGACCAGTAGCCGCGTCCATTCTTCTTGTCTGAGGCTGTTCCACCATGAGGGTATCACCACTGAGTTCAATCCTGGTCCTCTCCCATTATCTGCAGACACACTATCCATTCTGGACAGTAATCTGGGAACCTTGGCTGAGTTTCCTCCTCCCAAGTAACCTGGGGCATGAGGTCACCCACAGCTTCCAAACCACCATCGTAGCGAAGATCAGCTGGGGACTGAACCTGGGACCGCCTTCCCTCTAAATATCTCATTGTCAGACTGATTGATATCTCTATCCCTTAGCCCAGATTGTTCCCTGGGTCCCTAATGTCCTTTAGGGAAGGAAACCTGCCCTCCTTATCCCGGTCTGGGCCGATACGTGACTCCAGTCCCACACCAACGTGGTTGACTCTTAAACAGCCCCCCTCTGAAGAGTCCTCGCGAGCCACTCAGTTGTATCAAAGGGCCGAGGGGTTCGAGAAGGAAGTCACCACCACTACTACCTTCTTAGGGCAGCTAGAGATGGACAATCAATGTTGGGTTTGCCAGAGTAAGAGTGGGAAAAAAAGAAGCATTAATCTGTCAATCTCTCAAGGTGCTCGACACCATCCAGGACAAAGCAGCCCGCTTGATTGGCAACCCATCCACCACCTTAAACACTCCCTCCCTCCACCACCGGCGCACCGTGGCTGCAGTGTGTACCATCTACAAGATGCACTGCAGCAACTCGCCAAGGCTTCTTCGGCAACACCTCCCAAACCCGCGACCTCTACCACCTAGAAGGACAAGGGCAGCAGGCGCATGGGAACACCACCACCTCCAAGTTCCCCTCCAAGTCACACACATAGAAACATAGAAAAATAGGAGCAGGAGCAGGCCATTCAGCCCTTCGAGCCTGCTCCACCATTCAATCTGATCATGGCTGATCCTCTATCTCAATACCATATTCCCGCTCTCTCCCCATACCCCTTGATGCCTTTTGTGTCTAGAAATCTATCTATCTCCTTCTTAAATAAACACCATTCTGACTTAGAAGTATATCGGCTGATCCTTCATCGTCGCTGGGTCAAAATCCTGGAACTCCCTCCCTAACAGCACTGTGGGAGCACCTTCACCACACGGGCTGCAGTGGTTCAAGAAGGCGGCCCACCACCACCTTCTCAAGGGCAACTAGGGATGGGCAGTAAATGCTGGTTTTGCCAGCGACGCCCACATCCCAGGAACGAATAGAAAAGGACCCTTCTCACTCAGTGCCACGAGCATGTGACTTCAACTTGGTGTTGATTGGCTACAATCAGTGTGGGTGATGTCCGCCATGCCAGAATAGTTTTAAGGTCGTAAAATGTTCAGGCGCGGAAATCTGGAACTCTCTCCTCTGACGAGGTAGCAGAGCGGGTGGATGAGGGGCAGTGCAGTTGATGTTGTGTATGTGGACTTTCAAAAGGCGTTTGATAAAGCACCACATACTAGGCTTGTTAGCCTAAAGGTCATAGGGCGGTGGAAACAGGTTCAGTAGTAGCTTTCAAAAGGGAATTGGATAAATACTTGAAGGAGAAAAAATTGCAGGGGTATGGGGAAAGAGCGGGACTGACTGGGTTGCGCTTCGAAAGAGCCGGCGCAGACTCGATGGGCCAAATGGCCTCCTTCTGTGCTGTCGTATTCTATGATTCTATGGGCTAGAAATTCATCTACTTACTGGCACTCCGTAGCACCATGAAATGGCGATAAAATGGCGGCCGCCGCTCTTTCACCAGCTGGTGGTGGTTCCTGCGACAGCCGCCATATTCCTCTCCCCCTTTGCACTGCCGGTAACTGGCAGCACTCTGGGGGAAAAAATGGCGGCGTGGTGACGGTAATCGGCGTGCAACGCCAACTTAACGTCAGCAACGCAAACTTCGACCCCAGCGATGGATCCTAAGCAGGTCAGGTTAACCCGACGTGCAAGCAGGCTGACAGTGGCGATGTCTGCAGCTCTTCAAGGGACACACACATCATTCAGGTCAGTTTGAATTTAAGGGTTTGATCTGGGGTTTTTGATTTTATTGAAGTGGTGGCTGGCTGCAATAGATGTGAAAAGTTTTTTTTAAGTGCGTAGGGAGTGCTGCTGGATGCTTGCAAGGGCTTGGATGGTAAATGAAGGCCTTTGAGAAGACAGAACATGCTGCGAATACTCAGCAGGTCAGGCAACATCCATGGAGAGAAAAAACAGAGCTCACGTCTCAGGTCAAGATGCTGCCTGACCAGCTGAGTGTTTCCAACATTTTATGCTGTCATTTCACCTTTACAGCATCCGCTCGCAGAGGGAAGAGGAAGACGCAGAAGAGGAGGAAGCTGACGGGGAGGAATCAGACGGAAGGATGTATCCCAGACTGCCCCTTTGTGGCCGGGATATCCAGCATGGAATCATCTGCCTGCGGTCCCATTGGCTGGGCAGGCTGCATTTCTTGGGTGTGTGAAACGAGGCAGGCACAAGGGTGGAGTTATGGTGAGGGGAGGGCGGGACAGCAAGAGGTGCAGGCCAGAAGGGGGATAACGTACGAGGATATCCGCATCTTGTCTCCTTTCAGCCCCACCACTGGCCAAGGGCTCAACCATGCCCTTGCCAAGAATGGCCTGCACCGTCTCCTCCAAGGGGGGTGAGGTGAGGCTAGGAATGGGAGATGTGCCTTGTTATTGGTGCAGATTGTTGGTAGGTGAGTGATTGGGTGGGGAGTCGTGCATTGAGCAGGGTGTGAGGCTAGTGGTGCAGTTGGTAGGAGACAGTTTTTGAAGATGCATTCACTGACCTTTGCCAGTGGTCTGAGGTCATGAAGCTTCTTTGGGCACTGCAGCCAGGTGGTGGGGACGACACTGCTGGCAGTGACAGCCTCGGTGATATTCTCCCACAGTGCTCCTTCTGGAGGGTCTCCTGGCCCCTGTGGGTAGAGGGCTGCTCTTGCAGTGTTGACCCCCTGCACAAAGCCGGAGTGCTGCGTGCGAGACCCTCGGTGCCCCTGTGTTAGTGCTGAGGCAGTTTTCCCATTTGTTGAGGTTAGGAAGGTAATTCAGCTTTAACAGTTGAATATTCACAGTTGGAACGTCTTCTAAATATTGACGTATGAGGAGAGATTGGGTTGATTGGGCTTATACTCGCTGTGTTTAGAAGAATGAGAGGGGATCTCATTGAAACTTATAAAATTCTGACAGGACTAGACAGACTAGCTGCAGGAAGGATGTTCCCGATGGTCGGGGGAGTCCAGAACCAGGGGCCACAGTCTAAGGATAAGGGGTAAGCCATTTAGGACAGAGATGAGGAGGAATTTCTTCACCCAGGGAGTGGTGAACCTGTGGAATTCTCTACCACAGAAGGCAGTGGAGGCCAATTCATTAAATATATTCAAGAAGGAGTTGGATATATTTCTTAAGGCTAAAGGGATTGTAGTGGCGCTTCTTAGTTTCCAAACAGGCAGGCCACTGAGCTGTGGGGCCTTTAACAACGAGTAGACGCGTGTCGAAATAAAACGGTCCCAAACGTAGCTTAGTCTTTTAAACTGTTTACTATAACACTTAACAAACGGAATTACAAAGCAAACACGTATAAACGAACACGGTCAAAAACTGTACTGCTCCAAACCTCACAGCTTCTGCCTCTTTCACCACGTGCAGTTTAAACTGTAAGATGGCTGCACCCAATGTGTGGCTTAGGGACTGTTCCATTGTGGCAAGAATGAAGGGGGTGTCGGACTATACTACTGGAGCAAGAAAATAGGGGTTTCTTAATACAATAAGTCATTCAGGTAAATTAACTGTATTATGCCATTTAGCCACTATTTTAAAGTATTTTCTTAAGCTTTTATGGCTCTTACATTCCGGCCCCTAATTGACTAGGCACATGAAGCATATCAATTACTCAAACATTAAGAGTCATAAACTAATGAGTTCAACATATTTACAATATAAATGTCCACTTTTTTCGTTCAGGAACCTTTCACGCTACTTCTTGTAGCAGGCAGAGCTTTGTGATCGGTCTTTCCAGGGTCGTGTAACCGTCCGCAAACAATGCATTGAGAGTATTTTTCTTATTACGGAATTAGCTCCTGGAATCCAGTATCTTTGTCTTAGCTTCGCAAGCACGTGATTCCTCCCACTGTGTCCAATACTCTGGTGTATATGCTGAAGAATGAGAGTAGCGACCCGGAGGTCCTTAGAAAGGATAGCAGGATGCTTGGCCTCCTCTGGCATAGCAGATTTGTTTAGTCTCCCTCCCACCCTCAGTACTCCATCTTGCAGTGTAGGGTCCAGCTTGTAGATATGACTACCTTTCTTGATTGGAGTATTTTGCTGTAGAGCTTCGGTTTCTTCTGGGTATCTTTGTCTTTGACTGAAGCAAACTATCTCCTTCTCAGCCTTGGCCAAATCCTCCACGGTCAATGAATTCTTGCTCAATGTGGTCTTGTGCTGATGCATATACTGCTGTAGAAGCATTCTCTGCTTATCAGGGTTACTTTCAGACTGACTGATAGTGGCTCGGTACTCTTTTCTCTTACCGCTCAGGTGTAGCAGCAACTCTTTCAACCTTAGAAACCATGCAACTGCTTTCCTCAACTGGTGCCATCCTGAGAGATGGTTAACAAGCTTGTTCACTGTGTCAAAGTTCTCTTTCGTAGTTATGAAATTTACTGTGACTGATCTCTTGACTTCGACGTCGTCTTCAGCAATCTGACTTGGCATATCTGGTCTTTCTGGCCATGATCTCTCTGTTTCCAGCAGATAACTTGGGCCTTGTATCCAAGTTTCACTCCTCATGAAGTTTTCAGCCTTCAATCCCCGTGAGGCTTGATCTGCTGGGTTTAATGAGGTGTTTACATACCTCCATTGAGATGGTTGTGTAGCTTCTCTAATGGATGAGATTCTGTTTGCTACGAAGGTCTTGAAGCGTATCTTCTCATTCTCTATATACTTCAGCACCGTCGTGCTATCCGTCCAGAAGACAGATTCTTCTAATGGGAGCTGTAACTCTTTACGCATCACCTGGTCAACTTTAACTGCAACAACCGCTGCCGTCAATTCCAGTCTCGGGATGGTGACCTGCTTCAGCGGAGCCACCCTGGATTTTCCCATGAGGAAGGCACAATGTTTCTGGCCCTGTTGATTTGTCAGCAAGAGGTAGGTAGCCGTGCCATAGCCGTCCTCACTGGCGTCCGAGAAATGATGTAGTTGAGCCGTCTTTGTAACTCCAAAACTCGCGGGCTTGATGCATCTACTGACGTTGAAGCTAGAAAGTTGTTGCAAATCTGTCAGCCATCTGTGCCATCTCTGAGCTTGACCTTCTGGGATATCTTCATCCCATCCTCTCTTGTCTCTACACAGCTCTCGTAGCATCAGCTTCACCGGCAGAATGAGTGGTGCCAGGAATCCGAGAGGGTCGTAGATGGAACTGACCACGGAGAGAATCCCTCGTCTTGTGGATGGTCTTTCGTTCACCATTATCCTGAAGTTGAACGTGTCTGACTCGATGCACCATTGTACACCAAGAGCTCTCTCGATAGGAAGGACATCGTGGCTCAGGTCCAGATCTTTGACTTCAGTGGCTCTTTCCTTTTCTGGGATAGAAGCTAGAACTGCTCTGCTGTTGCTTATCCACTTAGTCAGATGGAATCCTCCATTCGAACACAGAGTTCTAAGGTCTCTTGACAGTGCGATGGCATCGTCTTCTGTTGACACGGACTTCAGACAATCATCGACATAAAAGTTTCTGAAGATTGTCTCCACGGCCTCTGATGGTGCTTTGCCCTTGCCATCTTCTGCAGTTTTTCTGAGAGCGTAGCTTGCACAGCTGGGAGATGATGTGGCTCCAAACAGGTGTACAGCCATTCTACATTCCACCATCGCTTCACTAACGTCGCCATCTGGCCACCAAAGGAAACGCAGAAGATCAGCATCTTCGTCAGGGATTCTGACTTGGTAGAACATTGATTCTATGTCTGCCATCATGGCAACGAGCTCTTGTCTAAACCTAGTCAAGACGCCAATGAGGGTATTAGTAAGATCAGGACCTTGAAGCAGCTGGTCATTCAATGAAGTTCCTCTGAATGAGGCGGCGCAGTCAAACACTACACGGATCTTTTTCTTCTTTGGGTGATACACCCTGTGATGAGGGATGTACCAGACCCTTCCATCGTCTCTGTTCAACTGTTCTTCAGGCACCTTTACAGCATAGCCTTTCGCTATGATGTTTCTCATGAAGTCTTTGTAGTCTTCGTGAAAGTCGGGGTTCTTGTTCAACTTTCTCTTTAGATTGATGGCGCGTTGCTCTGCTATGCAGCGATTGTTTGGCATCTTCGCGGTCTGTCTTCTCAGTGGCAAACCAATGTGATAGTGGCCATCAATGAACTGTGTAGACCTTGTCATCAAACCCATGAACTGATGGTCTTCTTGTGACATCTCTGTCTTTTCCTCACAGCTGCGTTCTGAGAAGTCTGCGTTGAACTGCTGTATCAACAGCTCTTCAATGCTTGCGATAGAGATGCGATTAACTGTGACGTTTTGTCGTTCCTCCTTGTTCGACTTGTGGCCATCATCTCTCCTTACCGGTCCATTGATTACCCATCCAAGGGCTGTCCTGACGGCGTAGGGTCCGTCATCCTTGCTGTTTATCACCTGCCATGGCTCCATAGTTTTGTAGGCATTGGTTCCAATTAATAGGCCAATTTCTGCTTCAATGTATGGGAGACGCACCTTTCCTAGGTAGGGCCATCTATCCACATCCTTCTGCAGGGCTAGGTTCCCTATTCTAACAGGAATCTCCCTCTGTGTGAAAACATTAGGCAGGTCTATGAAGTCCTTCTCTTCAAGTCCACACACTTCTAGGTCTGACAGGATATAACTTTGCATTGCCTTCTCATGACCCATGGTGCGTAATAAGATTTCTGTTCTTCTGCCTCTAACGTTCAGCTGTCGCATGAGTGATTCTGTGCAGAACGTTGCTGAGCTACCTGGATCCATGAAGGCGTAAGTCTCCACAACCTTCTCACTCCTCTTAGACTTGATCTTTACTGGTACGATGGCAAGAATACAGTCACTGTCACCGGCCCCAGTGAGTCCACAAGTCTCTGGTTCTAGCGACACAAGAGCACTTGAAACAACCTTCTCGTCGGTATTGTTTTCTTCACTCTTCTTAGAGACTTGTTCTTCTTTATGGATATGCAGCAGACTGGGATGTTTCCGAGTGCACTCTCTGCATGTTGTTCTTTGCTTACAGTTTCTACTCAGGTGCCCCTGAGAGAGACACCCAAAACATAGGCCGTTGCACTTCAGGAATTCGATTCTGTCCTTATGTGGCTGTGCTTTGATGTCGCTGCAGAAATCCAATGTATGATTCTTCTGGCAGAATAAGCATTGCTTCTGAAAGGCATCAGCAGACGTCCCTGTGCTGCTCCTTTTGGTAGAGGAGTTCTGGGGCCTTTCTTCCTCGGCCTGAGTGACGATAGTTGCAAAGCTGCTTCCCCTGGAACCACCTTTCCTGAGAGTCTTTGATTCAGCAGGCTTGGCTATCACTCTTCCATCGGTGGTCGGGCTGACATCCTGGATGTTTCCAAACAATGGGTCCCTAGCAATTTTAGCCTGTTTGTCTATGAAATTCACTAAGTCTGCAAACCTGGCTCTACTTTTCCATCTCTCCATTATCTCAAAGGCTGTTCTTCTCCATTGTTCTCTCATCCTGTAAGGAAGCTTAGAGATGACGATTCTCATAGTCGTAGGATTGTCCATCTCTTCCATGAATTCAACATCCTCCATGGTGTTGCGACATCCTATGAGGAAGAGAACATATGCGTTCAATGCCTCTCCGTCTTCCGATCTGATCTGTGGCCACTTGGTAGCCTTTTCGATATATGCAGTGGCTATCTTCAGCTCGTTACCATAGTGCTCCTGCAGCAACTTCCTGGCTTCTACGTATCCCCGGTCCGGTCTCATGTGTTCACAGCTTCTGACCAGGTCTTGTGGTTTACCACTGGTGTACTGTCCCAGGTAGTACAACTTATCACTGCTGCTCTCTGTCTTGGAGTCAATGGCTTGTTCAAAGGATCTGATGAAGGGCTTATACTTGAGTGGGTCGCCTTGGAACACTGGTATGTCTCTTTGAGGGAGTCGAAACAGATTCTGTTGTTTTACAAGCATCTCTGTAATTTCGTTCTGACGTTGCATCACTCGGTATAGGCTTCTCCCTGTGTCTTCAGGCCTCTGGTGGTCATCAGCAGGGTCTAGTCTAGGCCGTCTGACGTCTGGGGTAGCATCACGTGCTCCTGTTAGTGGAGAGGCCACTCTTCCATGCTGTAATGCCGGGGAATTGCTTTCGGGCTCTGTTGTAACTCTTGAAGGTGCCCTGGATCCAACTCTATGTGGCAACGTTGACTGGCAGTGGCTCCCGCCATCCCGTGAGCCTTCATAATCTTCGTACACACTCAACCTGGCATCTGAGACCTCGATAGCTGTTTTCATCTCCAGCCGTTCTTTCTTTGCCTGCACCTGGGCCCGCTGGGCCTGCAGTTGGGCCTGTTGGGCCTGCAGTTGAGCCTGCAGTTGGGCCTGTTGGGCCTGCAGCTGGGCCTGCAGTTGGGCCTCTTGGACCTGCAGTTGGGCCTCTTCCCGTTCAAGAGCTTGCTTCTCATCTAAAGATGCTGCGCGCGCCATCAACGCCGCCCGTTCAGCCTCCGCTCTCATGCGTCGCGCCGAGCTTGTGGTAGAAGCGACTGACCTGCGTCCAGAAACAGAGCTACCTTCTTTTCGATTTTTGCTCGGTCTGGCGGAAGTCTCTGAGATGCTATCGTCTGGTCCGACTTCATCGTCAACCTTATCTTTCTCTGCTGTATCAGCATCTTGACGAATTTTTAACATCCACTGCTCCGTGGCCTTGATATAGTCCTTAATGCTGGTTGATTTAAGATCAAACCAGTCGTGCTGATCAGTGTTTCCCTCTTCTTCAGACAGAAGTGCTAATACATCTTCATTGAGTATATTAAATTCTTCATGCAGCTTGGAGAAATCGTAATACATCATGTCTTCAGCTTTCTTAATATTAGCATTATCTTCCATGAGACGATCAATTATCTTCATTTTTCCAGTTATCTGAGCTAATTTAGCCTTCCTTGCACCTATGCTTCTATGTAACTTCTCTTCCCTTGCCTTTGGGGTGAGCTTTATTTCCCTCTTTTGGCCAGCAATCCTTCTGGCTGGGGGAAGCTCCTGGCTCCGTAAGGCCTCGGCCATTTTACCCGCAGCTCTTATTTAGCTTCTCAACAGAATGAACAAAGCAAGTAACAGTCACTGTACCTTCGCTTTCTTAAATTGTCGTCTGGCTCCGTGACCATTCATGTATACGTTCGCCGACGATTCCGTCCCTTCCTTCTTAGGGAGCTAGTTTTTGACTAATGTAGTGGCGCTTCTTAGTTTCCAAACAGGCAGGCCACTGAGCTGTGGGGCCTTTAACAACGAGTAGACGCGTGTCGAAATAAAACGTTCCCAAACGTAGCTTTGTCTTTTAAACGGTTTACTATAACACTTAACAAACAGAATTACAAAGCAAACACGTATAAACGAACACGGTCAAAAACTGTACTGCTCCAAACCTCACAACTTCTGCCTCTTTCACCACGTGCAGTTTAAACTGTAAAATGGCTGCACCCATGTGTGGCTTAGGGACTGTTCCATTGTGGCAAGAATGAAGGGGGTGTCGGACTATACTACTGGAGCAAGAAAATAGGGGGTTTCTTAATACAATAAGTCGTTCAGGTAAATTAACTGTATTATGCCATTTAGCCACTATTTTAAAGTATTTTCTTAAGCTTTTATGGCTCTTACAGGGATCAAGGGGTATGGGGAGAAGGCAGGGACAGGGTGCTGAATTTGGATGATCAGCTGTGATCCCATTGAATGGCGGAGCGGGCTCGAGGGGCCGAATGGCCTACTCCTGCTCCTATCTTCTATGTTTCTATGTTTCTATTGAATCTGCTGCCACCGCCCTTTCAGGCAGTGCATTCCAGATCACAACAACTGGCTGAGTAAAACCGCTGCCTAGAATCCAGGCAGCGCACAGTCTCCTGCGGCCTCAATCAGTAAAGGCACTGTCTGGTGGAGTGCTGAGTTACACAGAGCACGACCAGGGTATGTTAGTGTCCTGGGTAATTTACTGGGCAGGACAGGACTGGACAGGACTGGACTGGAGTGGACTGGACAGGACAGGGACAGGACTGGACTGGACTGGAGTGGACTGGACAGGACAGGGACAGGACTGGACTGGACTGGACTGGGAATCCAGAGAGTTTGAGTTCAAATCTCACTGCAGCTGTTTGAGAATCTGAATTCAGTTTAAAAACAATCTGGAAATGTAAAGCTTTGACAGTGTCAGTCGTGGCTCAGTGGGCAGCACCCTCGCCTCTGAGTCATGAAGGTTGTGGGTTTAAGTCCCACTCCAGGGACTTAAGCACAAAAATCCAGGCTGATGCTCCCAGTGCAGTGCTGAGGGAGTGCAGCACTGTCGGAGGTTCCATCTCTCAGATGAGACGTTAAACCAAAGCCCTGTCTGTTCTCTAATGTGGATGTAAAAGATCCCGTGGCACTATTTCGAAGAAGAGCAGGGGAGTTCTCCCCGGTGTCCTGGGCCAATATTTATCCCTCAACCAACATAACAAAATAAGATGAGCTGCTCATTATCACATTGCTGTTTGTGGGAGCTTGCTGTGCGCTAATTGGCTGCCGCGTTTCCCACATTACAACAGTGACTGCACTTCACAAGTACTTCATTGACTGTAAAGCGCTTTGGGACGTCCGGTGGTCGTGAAAGGCGCCATAGAAATGTAAGTCTTTCTTTCAGAGTCCCAGCAACAGTCAGGAGAAGGGAGCAGGCCGAATTAAAACATCTCATTGACCAATTGTGTAAATGACTTGTGTTGCCCTCACACCTTGCTTTCCAGGATCTGTCACTGACACACAGTCTGACTGGGAAAGGCTTCGGGAATGGGGGCAAGGAATGCAGACAGTATCAGGAGCTGGAAAGTGAGAAGGGGTTGTGGTGTGAGGGGGAAGTGGGATGGGAGAAGGAGAGGGGCTGAAGATACCGTTGTTGCCCCGAATGGGGTCGATGTCACCGACGGCCACGGCGCCCACCATCTACTGCCCAATGAGTCGCGGCACTCGCTCCTCCAGGTCTGAGAGCTGCTGGAGCTGCTCATCACCCCCGCCTGTTCTCTGCTGCTCCCTCCTGTTGTGGGCCATCTCGGCCTGCAAGAGAAACAAATGTGTGTGAGTCAGAGTCCAGCTGTGTGTCTGGGAGATATGCCTGCTGTCGTTGAATAGCTGTGATTGTGGGTAAGGTGTGAGTTTGAGGAGGTGGAGATGTTTGGTGGGGGTGTGGTTCTTTGTGCAGTGTGCACAGACTGAGGTTCAGATGCTGGTATGTAGGAGCTGTTGAAGTACGTACTCACCCTGACCACCTGACTGAGGTTGTTGAATTTCTTGCGGCCCTGTGTCAGGCTGCGTTCCACCACACTACTGGCCGAGACTTCCTGGGCCACTTCTCTCCACATTGCCCTGAACACCTGAGGCGATGGCCTCCTTCCAGTGGCCGGGAACAGCACTGCCCTCCTTCGCTCCACTCCAGCCACCAATGCCTCCAATTCCACATCCGTGAACCGACGAGCTCTCTCCCTGGGAGTGGGAACAGCCAGAGCCATCAGGGGATTCACTCGCTCGCAGGTCACCTCGAAGCCAGCAATGCTGAAAATGAGCATCTGCACAATGATGCAACCTCCCCTTTAAGAGCTGGAAGGAACCAGTGTGAAGGATCATTGCTGAATGCATTGCCCCTGAAATTCAGTAGCGCTCTGCTGGTCGAGCCCCTGTAGCGGCCCACTGAGGTCATTAGCACCTGATTTAGTGCCCACTTCATTCCTGGGGCGCTAACACCCAATTTAGTAGAAGTTCAGAATCCTTAGCGCCTGGCGCGAAATTTTCAAAATTTCAAAAGTTAGTGCCCCACCAGGACGAGACCCAGTTCCACCCCCTTGTATTTATATAGCGCTCAGTGGGGAGATGTGAGGTCACTCACTTTGGTAGGAAGAATAGAAAAACAGAATATTTTTTAAATGGTGAGAAACTTTCAAATGTTGGTGTTCAGAGAGATTTAGGTGTCCTCGTACAGGAAAGACAGAGCGTTAGTGTGCAGGTACAGCCAGCAATTAGGTTGGAATTCAAGAGTGAGGAAGTCTTACTCCAGGACCTTGGTGAGACCACACCTGGAGCACTGGGCACAGCTTTGGTCTCCTTATCTAAGGAAGGAGATACTTGCCTTGGAGGGGGTGCAACGAAGGTTCACTAGATTGATTCCTGGGATGAGAGGGCTGTCCTACGAAGAGAGGTTGTGTAGAATGGGCCGATACTCTCTGGAGTTTAGAAGAATGAGAGGTGATCTCATTGAAACATACAAGATTCTGAGGGGGATTGACAGGGTAGATGCTGAGAGGCTGTTCCCCCTGGCTGGAGAGTCTAGAACTAGGGGGCATAGTCTCAGGATAAGGGGTCGGCCATTTAAGACCGAGATGAGGAGGAATTTCTTCACTCAGAGGGTTGTGAATCTTTGGAATTCTCTGCCCCAGAGGGCTGTGGATGCTGAGTCGTTGAGTATATTCAAGGCTGAGATCGATAGATTTCTGGACTCTAGAGGAATCAAGGGATATGGAGATCGGGCGGGAAATGGAGTTGAGGTCGAAGGTCAGCCATGATCTTATTGAATGGTGGAGCAGGCTCGAGGGGCCGAATGGCCGACTCCTGCTCCTATTTATGTTCTTATGTTAATGTAGTAAAACATTCTAAGGCACTTCACAGGAGTGATTATAAAATAAAATTTGACACTGAGCCACATAAGGATAAATTAGGGCTGGTGACCAAAAGCTTGGTCAAAGAGGTCGGTTTTAAGGAGCGTCTTCAAGGAGGAAAGAGAGGTAGAGAGGCGGAGAGGTTTAGGGAGGGAATTCCAGAGCTCGGGGCCTCGGCAGCTGAAGGCACGGCCGCCAATGGTGGAGCAATTATAATCAGGGATGCTCAAGAGGGCAGAATTAGAGGAGCGCAGATATCTCGGGGGGTTGTGGGGCTGGAGGAGATTACAGAGATGGGGAGGGGCGAGGCCATGGAGGGATTTGAAAACAAGGATGGGAATTTTACAATCAAGGCATTGCTTAACTGGGAGCCAATGTGGGTCGGGTGACCTCAAGTTTACGTAGGGTAGAATGTGGGGGGCCAGCCAGGAGTGTGTTGGAATAGTCAAGTCTGGAGGTAACAAAGGTATGGATGAGGGTTTCAGCAGCGGATGAGCTGAGGCAGGGGCGGAGACGGGCGATGTTACAGAGGTGGGAATAGGCGGTCTTTGTTATGCTGCGGATGTGGTCGGAAGCTCATTTCACCGTTAAATATGACACCAAGGTTGCGAAGTGTGGTTCAGCCTCAGACAGGTGTTAGGGAGAGCGATGGAGTCAATGGCTAGGGAACGGAGTTTGTGGCGTGGACCGAAAACAATGGCTTCGGTTTTCCCAATGTTTAGTTGGAGAAAATTTCTGCTCATCCAGAACTGGGTGTCGGACAAACAGTCTGACAATTTAGAGACCGTGGAGAGGTCGAGAGACGAGGTGGTGAGGTAGAGCTGGGTGTCGTCAGCGTACATGTGGAAACTGACGCTGTGTTTTTGGATGATGTCACCAAGGGGCAACATGTAGATGAGAAATAGGAGGGGGCCAAGGATAGATCCTTGGGGACACCAGAGGTAACGATGCGGGAGTGGGAAGAGAAGTTGTTGCAGGAGATTCTCTGGCTACGATTAGATAGATAAGAATGGAACCAGGCGAGTGCAGTCCCACCCAGCTGGACGAGGGTGGAGAGGCGTTGGAGGAGGATGGAGTGGTCAACCGTGTCAATCAGCTGTTTACCGATCCTCTGGGCGGCCGTTCCTAGCGCGTGCTTCAAATGCTTTACCGAGGTGACCTCTTGCGCTAAACGCGGGCTCAACCAGCGTTGCAGCTTAAGACTCCATCTGGGCCACCTCGGAGGCTTTTTAGAGCCTACGGTATCCAATATCTTCACTCCGGGTTGTTCCCAGTTCCGGTGGTGGTTTTCAGGAGCTGTATTTCGATTTGAATCCCGGCAGGGGGCGCTGTTGCACCACTTTTCTTGGAATCACCTCACACGCACCAACATCGCCATCTGATGGGAGAGTGCTGGAACTGCAGGCAGACGCTGCTCACACAATGATTGCACAGATGAGGCCATTTGGCCCATCGTGCCTGTGCCGGCTCTTTGATCTGGTTAGTCCCACCCCCCGTGCTCTTTCCCCATTAGCCCTGTAAATTTTTCCCTTTTCAAGTATTTATCCAATTCCCTTTTAAAAGTTACGATTGAATCTGCTTCCAGTGCCCTTTCAGGCAGCGCACTCCAGATCACAACTCGCTGAGTAAAACCGCTGCCTAGAATCTAGACAGCGCACAGTCTCCTGCGGCCTCAATCAGTAAAGGCACAGTCTGGTGGAGTGCTGAGTTACACAGAGCACGACCAGGGTATGTTAGTGTCCTGGGTAATTTACTGGACAGGACAGGACTGGACAGGACTGGACTGGGAATCCAGAGAGTTTGAGTTAAAATCTCACTGCGGCTGTTTGAGAATCTGAATTCAGTTTAAAAACAATCTGGAAATGTAAAGCTTTGACAGTGTCAGCCGTGGCTCAGTGGGCAGCACCCTCGTCTCTGAGTCAGAAGGTTGTGGGTTCAAGTCCCACCTCATGAGACTTGAGCACAAAAATCCACACTGACACACCCAGTGCAGTGCTGAGGGAGCCCTGCACTGTTGGAGGTGCCGTCTTTCAGATGAGATGTTAAACCGGGGCCCTGTCTGCTCTCTCGGGTGGTTGTAAAAGATCCCATGACACTATCTTCTACATCCATCTGAGAGAGCAGACGGGGCCTCGGTTTAACATCTCATCTGAAAGACGGCACCTCCGACAGTGCAGCACTCCCTCAGCACTGCACTGGGAGGGTCAGCCTGTGTTCATGTGGTAATGTGGGACTCTGAACCCACAACTGTCTGACTCAGGGGCGAGAGTGCTACCCACTGAACCACGGCCCCCCAGAGAGCAGCCAGTATTGGGGGGCAGGTCAGGAGTGAAGTGAGACACATTACAAGCGTCTGTGACCTCGCCTTAACCCGAACTCAGGGAGACCTGACAGGCTGTGGTGGGACAAGTCGATTACATTCTTGTGTCTCTGATTCAAATACAGACTGAAGCTGCTTAGAATCATACAGCTCAGAATGAGGCCATTCGGCCCATCGTGCCTGTGCGGCTCTTTGTCGAGAGATCTAATTCGGCCCACTCCCCTGCTCTGTCCCTGTAAATTCTTTCTCTTCAAATATTTATCCAATTCTCTTTTGAATATTGCTATTGAATCTGCCTCCACCACCCTATCAGGCAGAGCATTCCAGATCCTAACCAGTCGCTGCGTAAAAAAGTTTTTCCTCATGTTGCCTTTGGCTCTTCTGCCAATCACCTTGAATCTGTGTCCTCTGGTTCTCGACCCTTCCACCAATGGGAACAGTTTCTCTCTACTCTGTCTCGACCCCTCATGATTTTGAACACCTCTATCAAATCTCCTCAGCTTCTCCAGTCTATCCATGTAATTAAAGTCCCTCATCCCTGGTACCATTCCAGTAAATGGGTGATTACCAAAGGATGTGAAGGCCTTAGAAAGGGTGCAGAAAAGATTTACGAGAATGGTTCCAGGGATGAGGGACTTCAGTTACGTGGATAGACTGGAGAAGCTGGGTTGTTCTCCTTGGAGCAGAGAAGATTGAGAGGAGATTTGATAGAAGTGTTCAAATCATGAGGGGTCTGGACAGAGTAGAGAGAGAGAAACTGTTCCCATTGGTGGAAGGGTCGAGAACCAGAGGACACAGATTTAAGGTGATTGGCAGAAGAACCAAAGGCAACATGAGGAAAATCTTTTTACGCAGCGAGTGTTTAGGATCTGGAATGCACTGCCTGAAAGGGTGGTGGAGGCAGATTCAATCACTGCTTTCAAAAGGGAATTGGATAAGTACCTGAAGGAAAAACATTGGCAGGGCTACGGGGTAAGGGCGGGGGAGTGGGACTAGCTGAAGTGCTCCTGCAGAGAGCCGGCACGGGCTCGACGGGCCGAATGGCCTCCTTCTGTGCTGTAACCATTCTATGATTCTATGAATCACTGAAATCACTAAATCTCCTCCGCACCCTCTCCAAGGCCTGGACATCCTTCCTAAAGTGCGGTGCCCAGAATTGGACACAACACTCCAGCTGGGGCCTAACCTGTGTTTTATAAAGGTTTAGCAAAACTTCCTTGCTTTTGTACTCTATAGCTCTATTAATAAAGCTTTATTAATGCAGATGCTGGAAATCTGAAATTAAAACAGAAAATGCTGGAAATGCTCAGCAGGTCAGGCAGCATCTGTGGAGAGAGAAACAGAGTTAACGTTTCAGGTCGATGACCTTTCATCAGATCCCTTGTGCTTTTTTAACAGCCTTCTCAATTTGTCTTACCACCTGACATGAATCAGTCAATTATGAAAGAAAGACGTATGAAATAATACTGAGCGGCCTGCGGGTGGCGCTGTCCAGGGAGAGTATAAATACTCGGGCACGGGCCCAGCTTGCACAGGACATTCTTAACAGGAACTAGTGAAGGACACAACTGGACCTCCGTGTTGTAAAACAGTTGATTAAAGCTTTGTTTAACGCTTAGACCAAGTGCCTAGTAGTTTTCTTACGTCACCACCTTCAAAGATTTGTGTAAATATACCCCCAGATCTCTCTGTTCCTGCACCCCCTTCAAATTGTACCATTTAGTTTATATCGCCTCCCCTCGTTCTTCCTGCCAAAATGCGTCACTTCACATTTTGCGTTAAATTTCATCCGCCACGTGTCCGCCCATTTCACCGGTCTGTCCAGGTCCTCCTGAAGTCTGTTACTATCCTCCTCATTGCGTTTTTTATTTGTTCCTGGGATGTGGGCGTCGCTGGCAAGGCCGGCATTTATTGCCCATCCCTAGTTGCCCTTCAGAAGGTGGTGGTGAGCCGCCTTCTTGAACTGCTGCAGTCCATGTGGTGAAGGTACTCCCACAGTGCTGTTAGGGAGGGAGTTCCAGGATTTTGACCCAGCGACGATGAAGGATCGGCCGATATATTTCCAAGTCAGGATGGTGTGTGACCTGGAGGGGAACTTGGAGGTGGCGGTGTTCCCATGCGCCTGCTGCCCTTGTCCTTCTAGGTGGAAGAGCTCGCGGGTTTGGGAGGTGCTGCCGAAGAAGCCTTGGCGAGTTGCTGCAGTGCATCTTGTAGATGGTACACACTGCAGCCACGGTGCGCCGGTGGTGGAGGGAGTGAATGTTTAAGGTGGTGGATGGGGTGCCAATCAAGCGGGCTGCTTTGTCCTGGATGGTGTTGAGCTTCTTGAGTGTTGTTGGAGCTGCACTCATCCAGGCAAGTGGAGAGTATTCCATCACACTCCTTACTTGTGCCTTGTAGATGGTGGAAAGGCTTTGGGGTGTCAGGAGGTGAGACACTCGCCACAGAATACCCAGCCTCTGACCTGCTCTTGTTGCCACAGTATTTATGTGGCTGGTCCTGTTAAGTTTCTGGTCAATGGTGACCCCCAGGATGTTGATGGTGGGGGATTCGGCGATAGTAATGCCGTTGAATGTCAAGGGGCGGTGGTTAGACTCTCGCTTGTTGGAGATAGTCATTGCCTGGCACTTCTGTGGCGCGAATGTTACCTGCCACTTATCAGCCCAAGCCTGAATGTTGTCCAGGTCTTGTTGCATGTGGGCATGGACTGCTTCATTGTCTGAGGAGTTGTTGTAATGTATATACCTTTAAGGGGGGAACTACTTTTTACAGCTCATGTATACTGTAGTACCGGCAGTGACCACACCTGTATATAGCACTGAGTAGTAATCTGTACAGTTCAGTTCCAGAGTGAGCCACGTTGAGTAAACACCTGTTGTACTGTTCTCCTGCAGCCTTGTGTCTTACTACTGATGGACACAACATTGGCGACGAGGCAAATTCGATCCTACCTGCAACTCTGCATCGCCTCCCAGGGATTCGTTCCTGGAGACCAGTAGATTGGAGGTCAAGGCCAGAGACACCGGCGTCGACCACGGGCAACCGCCCAGTCATCCAGCAGAGACTCGAGAATTGCGGGGGAGGCTGTTGAGAGCCAGGCTTGGCTTTCCAGTCGCGGTGGTCCAGCGAAACGGGCTGGTAACAGGTAGTGCGCAGACTCTTCCCGGACAGCGGCAGGCTAGAGCCCGACCGAGCGGCACAGCAAAGGGCCGAGCAGCGTCGACGGGGGAGAGAGAGAGAGGGCAGAGTGCACAGGGCGCAGCCGGTGTTCAGGGGCCGAGCAGCGTCGAGGAGAGGGAGAGAGAGACGCACAGAAACCCGCGAGGCGCCGCCATTGCCACGAGGACTGCCGAGAGCGGCGTTGGCAGCAACGCAGGAGAAGCGCGCAAAACCTACAGGGCGCCGCCATTGCCACGAGGACCGCCGAGAGTGGCATTGGCAGCAGCGGGGGAGGAAGGAAAGCGCGGGAGATGCCATTTTAAGCCATTTTAAACCACACCCAAAATGCTGAAGAGTGGCAGTATCACCGCATTTGACAATGAAGTCGAAGATTGGACTACATATGTCGAACGAATAGAGGTATACTGCAAGGCAAATGAGGTGGCATAGTGGTTAGCACTGTTGCCTCACAGCGCCAGGGACCCGGGTTCAAATCTGGCCTCGGGCGACTGTCTGTGTGGAGTTTGCACATTCTCCCCGTGTTTGCGTGGGTTTTCTCCGGGTGCTCCGGTTTCCTCCCACAGTCCAAAGATGTGCAGGTTAGGTTGATTTGGCTATGATAAATTGACCCTTAGTGTTAGGGGGTTAAATACGTGGGGTTACAGGGATAGGGTGGGATATGTGTCGGTGCAGGCTCGATGGGCCGAAATGGCCTCTATCTGCACTGTAGATTCTGTGATTCTGTGATTCTGTGAGGTGTCAGATGACAAGAAAGTGCCGGTATTGTTAAATTTAATGGGTGCAAAGACGTATGGCTTATTATGAAATCTAGTAACCCCAGCGAAGCCAGTGGAAAAGAGTTTTGGAGACATAGTGACGATACTACAGGAACATTTAAACCCCACACCGCTGCTGATAGCAGAAAGATTCAAGTTTCACAAACGGAACCAGCATAAGGATGAAAGCAATGCTGAATATTTAACAGAACTGCGCAACTATCAAAACGCTGCCAGTTTGGAACAGGACTGGCAGATACCTTAAGGGACAAGTTTGTGTGTGGGCTTCAAAGTGAAGGAACCCAGAAACGGCTTTTATCTGAAAAGGACCTTACGCTGGACAAGGCTTTCAGCATTGCGGTATCATATGAAGCAGCAGCATGGGGCGCTGCAGAGATACAACAGAGACCGCAAGAATATGGCACAAACGAAATGTCATACAGAACAGAGAAGTGCTATCGCTGCGGCAGAACAACACACGACCACAATGATTGCTGGTTCAAAGACAGGGATTACAGCAACAACTAGACCTACTCGACAAATACTGCCAAAATTGGGCTCTAACAGTAAATCTAAAGAAAACCAACATCATGATTTTTCAAAAAAGGCCCAGATGTCAGGAAAACAAATACCAGTTTACCCTCAGTGATACCACTATAGGACACACTATGAGCTACACCTACCTTGGTCTAACTATTACAGCATCAGGGAGCTTCAGCATAGCAGTGAATGCACTAAAAGAAAAAGCCCGAAGAGCCCTATATGCAATAAAAAGAAAATTCTACAACATCCAAGTCCCAATCAAAATCTGGCTCAAAATATTTGACAGCATAATCCTGCCCATTGCACTGTACGGTAGTGAAGTATGGGGCCCGCTAAATCACCAAAGCTACACTAAATGGGAAAAACATACAATAGAAGCCCTACATGCAGAATTCTGCCGAAGCATCCTTCGCACCCAAAGGAAAACGCCAACAAATGCATGCAGAGCCGAACTAGGCAGATACCCACTGATAATAAACATCCAAAAACGAGCACTAAACTTCCTAAATCACCTCAAATCTAGCTCCCCAGACACCCTTCATTTCAAAGCCTTTCAGACCCAAGAGCTAAACCCAGAAAAGAGTCCCCTGAGTCAGCTGCTACGGAAACTAAGTACTCAGCCGGACCCTGACCAGCCCCAGACCAACACAGCCGCCCAAACACCAATCCGAGTGAACCAAATCATTAAAAAATGCAAAGAAACCTACCTGGAACATTGGAACAAAATAACCGAAAGCCAAAGCAGATTAGAATGTTACCGGGCCCTAAAAAGAGAATATAAACTGGCAGACTACCTCACGACCATCAGAGACACAAAACAGAGACAGACCCTCACCAGGTACAGACTAAGCGACCACCAACTGGAAATTGAAAAAGGCAGATACAAGAAATCCTGGCAGCCTAGAGAGAATAGAATATGCGATCAATGTCTGGCTGGCGAGGTTGAAACAGAAATGCATTTCCTCCTAAAATGCGAAAAATTCAACACATCAAGAAACATATTATTCAACAAGCTAAGCCAAACAACCCCAGATTTCAAGGAATTGGATGATCTGTCAAAATTGAGATTAGTCCTAGGAGAAGGAGACAGACCATACCTTGGGGCCAAATATGTAACAACATGTCACAACCTGAGGACTGTTTAAAATTAATATTGAACGTACCAAATGAAGTACAAAGACTGTTTAAAATTAATATTGTTTAAAAGTAATATTGTATGTACCCAACAAATGTCAAATCGATTGACACCTACAGAATGTTGGAAAACTGTACCTTTTTGCTATGTAAGCTTTGGCAATATGGTTCTCTGTAAACTTTCATGCCAATAAAGCATTTTAATTGGAATTGGAATTGGAATTGGACAAAGTGTGCAGACAGTGTGGAAAAGTAGGACACATAGCACGAGTCTGCAGGTCGGGAAAGAAAACCAGCAATAAGAAATCTCCAAAAGAAAAGTACAAGAAGGTACATAAGGTGACGGAGAATAGTTCAGACGAACAAAAGAGTGATACCGACTCCGAAAGCAGGGAGCTGAGTTGTCTGAAACTATTCTCACACATACCCTTGAGAGACACAAAAATTATTTTGAAGATGTACACGGGGCAAAAAGTCTACCCCAAAGGAAAAATAAGGGTGACCGTTATATATAACGGTAAGGAAACACCAAAACTAGACCTGTATGTATTGCAAGATGGAGGACCACCATTACTGGGACGTGAATGGATCGGAAAATACAGCTGGATTGGCATTCCATACAAGCACTGACTGTGGCTGCCAAAAAGGATGACAACGTCACACCTGGGCGACTGTCAAAGATCCTAACCGACACGCAAGAAGTGTTCCAGCAAGGACTCGGAACACTAAAAGGCATGACAGTGTAAGGGGTTTTCGTCCTCGAGAGGTTTCCCAGAGGTTTCTCTCTCTAGAGGCCTCTCTCTCTTGCACAGTAAAACTTTGAGTGGTTCGACCCACTCGCCCCTTAGATTCTATACTCTGGACTTAGGCGCAGGAACTACAATGTAGAGAAAGCTCTTGCAGACCAAGTTTGATGAATCAAAATGAAATTTTATTGCAAATGGAAAAAATATATCAAATCAAGTGCAACACAGATAAGAGTACAGTACATGGGAGGGAAAAATAAACACAAACAAATCATAACGACATTATACTAACTAAGGCAAATACAGGCATCTTATACTCTACAAAGATCATTATGAAATAAGGAAACACACGGAACATCGAGGGACAACAACTCATGTTCATTGTACCCTTAAATCCACCCCCTTATTAAAACCTATCTAGATCTGATTGTGAAGGGCCAGAAACATGCTCACCAATCCCACTAGGAAGTGAAAACGAGTCTGTGTTTGGTCCTTTCAGGCGTCTCGTCTCCACGTGGATCGTGGAGCCCCTGCGAGCTGTGCCACACCTCTCTCCTGAGGTGGGGGTCGGGGGCGGCTGGACACCGGCGGGCCTGGATGTCGGCGGGGTCGAGGATCGTCGGCTCGACCCTGGTCAGGGGAGCCTTGGGCTGGTGTGGCCCCTTCTACCTTCAGCTACGGCCCGGGGATGGTCGATGGTCTCCCGATGGTCTTCCCCGGGGCGGGACGCTGGTTTCGAGCAACTCTTTATACATCATAATTGTCCTTCTGATTTCTCCAACGGTGGAGCAGAGTCCGCTGATCTTTCCCCACGCCAGCTCCTCTTTGCCCAGCTCAAAAGCTGGACAGGCTGCTGGGGCTGCAACGACTGTCCGATTTTAAACTGTCCTTTTTCTCAGCTCTCTTTGTGACTGTCCGAGCTTGTTGATTCAAGCTTCCTCCAGCATCTTCTTCCAAGCTGTTTCTTCCTCCTTAAGCTGCGTGTCTGGGGTGCTGCGCTCCGTGCTCCCTGGTGCTGTGTCCCGTGTGCTGTGCCGTGCTGTGCTCTGTCTTTTTTTTACTGCCGAAAAGTCTCTCCAGATATACCTTTCTTCCCGAGGCCTCACTTCCCGCCCAAAATCAGGTTAGTCTTTGTTTTAACTTTGGCGGGCTTTGAGCACAGCGGGGCAGTAATTATATTTAAAATCATTTTAAGCAGCTGGTAACAGGCCCATCTCTGGTTGGAAATGGCTTTCATTGTTTTGAATGTCCTGCTGATCTCGTTATCTAGTCCTGGGTGCTGTTCTCATGAATATGAAATTGTCCCCTTTTGTCTGGGGCAACATTTTGATGGCCTCTGTCTCCAGGCCGATCTTGAGTGGATCTGCATCTAATCCATATGCATGCCTGTGGGTCTGGTTTCGTTCTCTCAGGAACGGCTTCCAGAACTTACTGTGGGTTGAATCCACAAATCTGTCTGAGGACTCGCAGGAACCATTTTAAAGTGTCCCAATAAGCTGGTCACATGATGCGGCGGCCATTTTGTATGCCCCTTTTTCTGGGCTTCTTTTAAAACAGTCTTTAAAATCACGGCCTCTTCTGCCATTTAACCCTTATTAATATGAAATCCAATTTTGCGAATCCTACACTAGCAACAATTAAAATCGAAGAAAATGCAAGCCCAAAATTTTTTAAGGTCAGACCAGTACCTTATGCGATCCGCCCAGCCGTCGAAGCAGAGCTGGAGAGTCTGGAACGTTCAGGAGTACTGTCCAAGGTAGACTGGAGCGAGTGGGCTACACCCATCGTCCCTGTGATGAAAAAGTCATTGAGCAGCACGCCTGGGGAACCAAGGAAGGTTCGCATCAGTGGGGACTTTAAGGTAACAGTGAACCCAGTCCTTCACACCGTACAATATCCACTTCCGCAGATTGAAGATATTTTCGCCTTGCTATCTGGAGGGAAACGCTTCACTAAGATTGATCTGGCCCAGGCGTATCTGCAAATGGAGGTAGAAGAAGCATCAAAAAAATACCTCACAATCAACACCCATAAAGGTCTCTACCAATACAACCGGCTGGTATTCGGAGTAGCATCAGCTCCGGCTATTTGGCAGAGGGCAATGGAACAAGTCCTGCAAGGGATCCCAGGGATCCAGTGTTATTTGGACGACATCCTGATCACGGGCGAAAATGACAGTGATCACCTCGCCAACCTGGAGCTGGTGCTCACTAGATTGAAGGAATATGGGCTCCGAGCTAACCGCCCCAAATGCGAGTTTTTTAAAAAACAGATCTCGTATTGTGGCCACGTTATCGATAAAGAGGGGTTACATAAGTCCCCAGAAAAGATTGAGGCAGTAGTCAAGGCTCCAGCACCGGAAAACGTGTCACAACTGAGGTCGTTCCTCGGGCTGGTAAACTACTACCATAAGTTCTTGCCAAATTTGTCTACAATACTACACCCACTGAACACCCTACTGCAAACTGGAGTGCCATGGAAGTGGAGTGACGAATGTAAACGAGCTTTCCAGAAGAGCAAACACTAATCACATCGAAAGAGATATTGGCCCATTTTAACCCAGCTCTACCAATTCGGTTGGCGTGTGATGCGTCACCCTACGGCATTGGAGCGGTGCTGTCGCACAAATTCTCGGATGGCTCAGAGAGGCCAATAGCCCTTGCGTCACGATCACTAACCTCAGCCGAGCGTAACTACGCCCAGATTGACAGGGAGGCCCTCAGCCTAGTGTGGGGAGTGAAAAAGTTCAAACACTATCTGCACAGGCAGAAATTCACCTTGCTGACTGACCACCAGCCTCTTGTCTCCATTTTTAATCCGAAGAAGGGCGTTCCGGTGATGACTGCACAACGACTACAAAGATGGTCACTCTTTCTAGGGGCGCACCACTATGAGATTGAATATAAGGGCACGAAACAGCATGGAAATGCTGATGGACTATCACGCCTGCCACTGCCTACTGCGGAGGAAGCACCAGCAGTGGATCCTGTCGAAATATTTCATTCGACTATAGTTGAATACCTACCGGTAACTAACACTCATATAGAAAAGGAGACCCGAAATGACCCGACACTGTCTCGGGTATATGATTTGATGGTGAAGGGATGGCCAGCACATGGCGACACACTGTTGCCAGCATTCTCGACAAGAAGAGAACAGCTGTCAGTGTGCCGGGGGACCTTGATGTGTGGATCCCGAGTGGTAATTCCACCCAAGTTCAGGGATAGAGTGCTCAATGAGCTTCATGAGGGTCATCTGGGAAGGGTAAAAATGAAAAGCCTTGCCAGGGCTTATGTGTGGTGGCCGGGAATCGATAAACAAATCGAGGACCTGACCAAGGGCTGCTCAGGATGCCAGAAAGTCCAAAATGCACCACCACATGCCCCTCTACACCCATGGGAGTGGCCCTCATCTCCATGGCAGCGGGTGCATATTGATTTTGCTAGTCCATTCATGGACTCAATGTTTTTAATAGCCGTGGATGCGCACTCGAAATGGCCTGAGGTGATCAAAATGTCCTCCACCACCACGGAGAAAACTATTGCAGTCCTACGGACCATTTTTGCCAGGAACGGTTTGCCAGAACAGATTTGCTCCGATAACGGACCACAGTTTGTGTCCGAAGAGTTCCGGAGGTTTATGAAGAAGAATGGGGTAAGGCATTACACATCCGCCCCGTATCATCCAGCCACAAATGGATTGGCTGAGAGGTTCGTACAAACCTTTAAGAAGGCAATAAAGGTTATGTACAATGACAACATTCCGCTGCAGCATAAGGTGGACAATTTCTTGTTCGCCTACCGGAATGCGACACATGCAGTCACCAACCAGGCCCCGGCCATGATGTTCTTTAACCGAAAGTTAAGATCTCGCCTGGATTTGCTCAGACTAAACGTACGAAGAGATGTTGAGAGTAAGCAATTCCAGCACATCCATGAGAAGCCAACAAGGAGCTTCAATGTAGGGCAACCAGCCTTGGCCCGCGACTACTGAACAGAAAAATGGCAGCCAGGAACGATATGCACACGGCAGGGCCCACTAATGTACACAGTGGACGTTGGGGAGAACATCGTGAGACGCCATGCTGACCAGATCCTAGAGTCACAGGAACAAGTCAACCCCATGCCTCGCCCATACATACCTGGTGAGGAACCCGACGTACAGGTCGCATCTACCCCAGAAACAGTAGCATCGGAAGCTGATGACCCAACCGACGACAGGGTGCCAGAATCGCCTCCGCTCCAAGAGCGAGACACTCGGGAAAGGCGCTATCCAGAAAGGATCAGGAAGCCTCCCCAAAGACTGAATATATAAATGGACTATTTTCAGCTAACGTTGTATGTTAAAAGTGTTAATTGTAATTAGTTTGATATTTAATTGTTAAATGAGTGTTATGGTACTGTTAATCTAAAAGGGGAGGAATTGTAATGTATATACCTTTAAGGGGGGAACTACTTTTTACAGCTCATGTATACTGTAGTACCGGCAGTGACCACACCTGTATATAGCACTGAGTAGTAATCTGTACAGTTCAGTTCCAGAGTGAGCCACGTTGAGTAAACACCTGTTGTACCGTTCTCCTGCAGTCTTGTGTCTTACTACTGACGGACACAACAGTTGTGAATGGAACTGAACACTGTGCAGTCATCAGCGAACACCCCCACTTCTGACCTTATGTTGGAGGGAAGGTCATTGATGAAGCAGCTGAAGATAGTTGGGCCTAGGACACTGCTCTGAGAACTCCTGAAGCGATGTCCTGGGGCTGTGATGATTGACTTTCAACCACCACAACCATCTTCCTTTGTGCTAGGTATGACTCCAGCCGGTGGAGAGTTCTCCCCCCGATTCCCATTGACTTCAGTTTTACTAGGGCTCCTTGATGCCACACTCGGTCAAATGCTGCCTTGATGTCAAGGGCAGTCACTCTCACCTCACTTCTGGAATTCAGCTCCTTTGTCCATGTTTAGACCAAGGCTGTAATGAGGACTGGAGCCAAGTGGTCTTGGCAGAACCCAAACTGGGCATCAGTGTACAGGTTATTGGTGAGTAAGTGCCACTTGATAGCACTGTCGATGACACCTGCCATCACTTTGCTGATGATTGAGAGTAGGCTGATGGGGCGGTAATTGGCCGGATTGGATTTATCCTGCTTTTTGTGGACAGGACATACTTGGGCAGTTTTCCACATTGTCAGATAGATGCCAGTGTTATAGCTGTACTGGAACAGCTTGACTAGAGGTGCGGCTAGTTCTGGAGCACAAGTCTTCAGTATGATAGCCGGAATGTTGTCAGGGCCCACAGCCTTTGCTGTATCCAGTGTGCTCAGCCATTTCTTGATATCACGTGGAGTGAATCGAATTGGCTGAAGATTGGCTTCTATGGTGGTGGGGACCTCAGTAGTAGGCCGATATGGATCATCCACTTGGCACTTCTGGCTGAAGATGGTTGCAAACGTTTCAGCCTTGTCTTTTGCACTCACGTGCTGGGCTCCACCATCAATGAGGATCAGGATATTTATGGAGCCTCCTCCTCCTCCTCCTCCGGCCTCGGGTGACTGTCTGTGTGGAGTTTGCACATTCTCCCCGTGTTTGCGTGGGTTTTCTCCGGGTGCTCCGGTTTCCTCCCACAGTCCAAAGATATGCGGGTTAGGTTGATTGGCTATGATAAATTGACCCTTGGTGTTAGGGGGATTAAATACGTGGGGTTACAGGGATAGGGTGGGACATGTGTTGGTGTAGGGGTTACGGGGATCGGGTGGGATATGTGTCAGTGCAGGCTCGATGGGCCGAAATGGCCTCTATCTGCACTGTGGGGTTTCTGTGATTCTGTGATTCTGTGATGACTGGATGTGGCAGGACTGCAGAGCTTTGATCTGATCCATTGATTGTGGGATCGCTTAGCCCTGTCTATAGCATGCAGCTTCTGATTTTTAGCATGCAAGTAGTCCTGTGTTGCAGCTTCCCCAGGTTGGCACCTCATTTTTAGGTGCGCCTGGTGCTGCTCCTGGCATACTCTTCTACACTCCTTATTGAACTAGGGTTGGTCCCCTGGCTTGATGGTAATGGTAGAGTGAGGGATATGCCAGGCCATGAGGTTACAGATTGTGGTGGAATACAATTCTGCTGCTGCTGATGGTCCACAGCGCCTCATGGATACCCAGTTTTGAGCTGCTAGATCTGTTCTGAATCTATCCCATTTAGCACGGTGGTAGTGCCACACAACACGATGGAGGGTGTCCTCAGTGTGAAGACGGGACTTCGTCTCCACAATGACTGTGCAGTGGTCACTGCCACCAATGCTGTCATGGACAGATGCATCTGCGACAGGTAGATTGGTGAGGACGAGGTCAATGAGGTTTTTCCCTCTTGTTGGTTCACTCACCATTTGTCGCAGGCCCAGACTGGCAGTTATGTCCTTCAGGACTCGGCCAGCTCGGTCAGTAGGGTGCTACCGAGCCACTCCTGGTGATGGACATTGAAGTCCCCTACCCAGAGTACATTCTGTGCCCTTGCTACCCTCAGTGCTTCTTCCAAGTTGTGTTCAACATGGAGGAGTACTGATTCATCAGCTGAGGGAGGGCGGTAGGTGGTAATCAGCAAGAGGTTTCCTTGCCCATGCTTGACTTGAAGCCATGAGACTTCATGGGGTCCGGAGTCAATGTTGATGACTCCCAGGGCCACTCCTTCCCGACTGTATACCACGGTGCCACCATCTCTGGTGGGTCTGTCCTGTCGGTGGGACAGGACATACCCAGGGATGGTGATGGAGGAGTTTGGGATGTTGGCTGAAAGGTATGATTCTGTGAGTATGACTATGTCAGGCTGTTGCTTGACTAGTCTGTGGGACAGCTCTCCCCATTTTGTCACAAGTCCCCAGGTGTTGGTGAGGAGGACTTTGCAGGGTTGACTGGGCTGGGTGTGCCGTTGTCATGTCCGTAGCCGGTGCCGAGGTCGATGCCGGCTGGTCCATCCGGTTTTATTCTCTTTGTTTTTCGTTGCGGTTTCATACAACTGAGTGTCTTGCTAGGCCATTTCAGAGGGCAGTTAAGAGTCAACCACGTTGCTGTGGGTCTGGAGTCACATATAGGCCAGACCGGGTAAGGACGGCAGATTTCCTTCCCTAAATGACATTGGTGAACCAGATGGGTTTTTACGACAATCCGATAGTTTCGTGGTCACCATTACTGACACTAGCTTTTTATTCCAGATTTATTTAATGATGACACAGCCTTGGTTGACCCCGGTTCGTACATGAATTGGGTCTGTGGTGGAACCGCTGGTCAGGATCATGGCTTGCATGTCGTCATGAAGCAGGTGGAGGATGGTGACAAACTTTTGAGGGCAGCCAAATTTGAGGAGGACGCTCCATAATCCCTCGCGGTTGACAGTGTCGAAGGCCTTTGTGAGATCAAAGAAGGCCATGTACAGCGGTTGGTGCTGTTCCCTGCATTTCTCTTGTAGTTGACACGTGGTGAAGATCATATCCGAGGGACTGCCTAAGAAGAAGAAGAATTTAATTAACTGAATATAAATTCCCCAGCTGCCGTGGTGGGACTTGAACTCGCTACTGTTCCCGTAATACATTTCTGAGGTTTGTGTCATCTGCAAGTCCAGGTCATATGAAGAAAGACTTAGAACAGAGGCCTAACCAGTGTTTTATAAAGATTTAGCATAACTTCCTTGCTTTTGTACTCTATTCCTCTATTCATGAAGCCAAGGATCCCATATGCTTTTTTAACAGATTCTCAACTTGTCCAGCCACTTTCAAAGATTTGTGTGCATACACCCCCAGATCTCTCTGTCCCTGCACCCCTTTTAAAATTGTACCATTTAGTTCATATTGCCTCTCTTCATTCTTCCTACCAAAATGTATCACTTCACACTTCTCTGCATTAAATTTCAGCCGCCACGTTTCTGCCCATTTCACCAGTCTGTCTATGTCCTCCTGAAGTGTGTTACTGGGGGAGAGAGAGGGAGAGACACGCTGAAGATGGGCTGCTGAATTTTTTAGTGTTTTTAGTCTTTAGAGTGGGGAAAAAAGTTACATTTCAAGTTTTAAAAGGTTTAAAAGTTCAATTTAATTTTAGTTAAGTTAGTTCAGTTTAGTTTAGCTTAAGTTTAAGTTTAGGTTAGTTTAGGTTAATTACGGAAGGAAGAGACCGCCAAAAAGATCACCAAAGACAGGACCCGACAGAAAAAAAAAAAATCCGAGGAAAACAGCGGAAAGAAACAAAGACAAAAAGAAACAAAGCAAAGGGACAGAAGAAGGAAAGGAATAAACCCGGGGAAAAACCGGGAGAGCGAGGCACCAAGGCGGAGCCCGAACGGCGGCCGCAACACAGAGCCCGAGCGGCGGCCGCAACACAGAGCCCGAGCGGCGGCCGCAACACAGAGCCCGAGCGGCGGCCGCAACACAGAGCCCGAACGGCGGCTGCAACACAGAGCCCGAGCGGCGGCTGCAACACAGAGCCCGAGCGGCGGCCGCAACACAGAGCCCGAGCGGCGGCCGCAACACAGAGCCCGAGCGGCGGCTGCAACACAGAGCCCGAACGGCGGCTGCAACACAGAGCCCGAGCGGCGGCTGCAACACAGAGCCCGAGCGGCGGCCGCAACACAGAGCCCGAGCGGCGGCTGCAACACAGAGCCCGAGCGGCGGCCGCAACACAGAGCCCGAACGGCAGCCGGAACACGGAGCCAGAAGCCCGGGAAAGGCCCGAAGAGCCAGGCCGAGATAGAGGCCCAGCGACCTCTGAGGAGGAGGGGAGCAGCCCGGAGGCACCGGCTCCCAGAAGCAGACCAGGACAGTGAGTACAGGGCCCGGGGAGGGAGCCTGAAGCCAGGGAAAGGCCCGAGGAGCCAGGCCGAAACAGAGGCCCAGAGACCTCTGAGGGGGAGGGGAACAGCCTGGAGGCACCGGGAAACAGCAGCTCACAGACTCAGACCAGGACAGTGGGCACGGGGCCTGGGAAGGGTGAACCCGGGAGCCGAGGCCCAGGGACCACGAGGTCGGAGAGGGGCAGCAGCCCGGAGGCACCGCGAAACAACCTGGAGAGCGAGCGAATCCGGGGCCTGGGAAAGTCCGCGAGCCGGGAGAGGGAAACCAAACCCGGGGCCCCAGAAAAGTTTACTCTAAGGTCAGCAATAATTTTTACTATTTCTACTAAAAATGAGCGAGTCAGAGAAGCCGCAGCAGCTCCCGTGGCGCACTGAGAGCAACCCCTTCCAGCTTCCCCCCAACATCAAAAAAAATGCAAGAAAATCGCTCAAGCAACAACAGCTGAGAGCGAAGCCAGAAACTCTTTTTGCTGACTGGTACAGCAATGGGAACATGAGTAATCTCATTTTTTACTCAGATCAGTCAGCGGCTTGGATCAAAGCAATAAACATACACTATCCCAGGGTTAAGCATGAAAAAACCGCTAATGGGTCCAAACTGAAAATAAGGAAATCAGGGGACCCTAATAGTGAAACCACGACGGTCAACATGTACAGAAATGGTACAATAATGGTGCAAGGCAACCTCAAAGACTTTGAAACGGCCTTCCAGACACTGAGAGAAATAATTGAGAAGAGAAGGACCAGCCCCAGGGCAACTACCAGGGAAAATGCCACACACACTCCCCCCACCACTTACAGCTCACCAGGAGTAAATCAACCTGGCCAGGAGGTGAGCAAGCCACACAGTTCTGACCAGGCACACACCCTGGGGCCCCACAACCCCATGGTACATTTGACCAGCCCCAGCGGAAATATCAGGGAGAAAGCCACACACTCTCCCCCTACCACCTCCAGCTCACCAAGAGAAAAGCAGCCTAGCCAGGAAGTGAGTGAGCCCTCCAGCTCCGACCAGACACACACCCTGAGGTCCCACAGCCCGGTACAACTAAAGGTGAAATTTAACCAGCTGGAGACACAGCTGGTTAAACTTACAGAGGAGGTCCTTAAACTGAAAACCGACCAAGAAAACATCATTTCAGCAATAAAACAGGAACAAAAACAAGAGAGGGAGAGACACAGGAGGGAGCTGAACTTACTTGGGAAGCAGGTGAAAGAGCTGCAGAAAGACAAAGAGAGCCACAGGGGAGAGATAGCGGCATTAGCCCAGCAGCCAGAGGCTAGAGATAAGACAGTACAGAGCCCGACTGGGCAGCTGCACTCTCACACTGAACAACAGCAGCAGACCCACAATACAGGGGGAGCCACACAGACCGACCAGCACACTGAAGCCCAGTCTGCCCCCACCACTTTGGAACGACAGCCGAGCCGCTCACAAGAGGAACACACACACCAGACACGACCACCCCAGTCCAACACACAACCTGTGAGTCCAGACGAAAGCCACCAACCAGTAAACACCAACAAGGCTGACATCGTAATACTCATAGACTCAAATGGGAAATACTTCTGGGAGAAAAGGCTCTTCCCTAGACGTAAAGTAGAAAAGATCTGGTGCCCAACAACAGACAGAGCCCTGGAATGGCTGACCAAAACCCAATTAGGCTCCCCCCAACACATAATAATACACACCGGCACAAATGACCTAAGGGCCCAGCAGAAAAGGGTAGCAACATCGCTCGGATCAGTGATTGACAAGGCAAGCGACACCTTCCCAAACACTAGAATCACTGTTTCCACACTATTGCCGAGAAGAGACTTCAACAACAAAACAATCCATGAGATAAATGCAAGCATAGCAAGAGACTGTGAATTAAAACATAACGTGCACCTGGTCCAACACCCCACCCTCAATGTGGAATGTCTTTACGACCAAGTCCATAGCCACAGGAAGCGAATGTCGGTCTTTGCGAAGGCCCTGAAGGACGTCGCTTTTAACCGGGTCCACACCCAGATTCCAAGAGGACCCCCCCCCCGATCACCAAAGACCAACGGGATACAGACCAGGACTACTACAGAGACCACCACCACACCAACCGGGACCAGAGAGGATCCCCATGCACAACAACAATGTCGGACCTGCACCACTCCTGTCCTACAGGGGAACAGGACCACCCCCAGCCAGGCAGAGGGAGAGGTGCTCAGGGCGTACGCAATACCACAGGCAGAGACAATCCATTAAGAGACATAATGCAGACGATCAGCAGCATCTACTCCCACCTTATGGATCAGAAAAAAATAAGGACTAGTTGTTAGGAAGAGTTGTAACCAATTATCCTCAGCATTTATAGACAATTGAAATGTTCTTTTTTCCCCATTTAGACACGACAAACACATATCACTATTTATCATATTTTAACCCATCACAGTAAAAGATCAATTTTAGAATGAAATCCTTATATATCTCAACCTGGAAAATCCAAGGTTTACGCTCTTCTATGCTTGGCATGCAGAGTGGGACCCCAGAGTTCCTAGATGAAATTAAAGATCTAGATATTATCTTTTTACAGGAAACCTGGTGTAGAGGAGAAGGGCACACTGGCTGTCCCCATGGGTACACAGAGCTGGTGGTCCCCTCCAATAAATTGCCAGGAGTAACCCAGGGCAGGGAATCTGGAGGCATACTGATTTGGCTTAAAGCAGAGCTTAGGAATTACATTAAATTTATAAAAAAGGGCGAAAACCAATTATAGCTCAAAATTAAGAGGGGCATCATCTCTAGCATGAAAGATGTTTTCATTTGCACACTCTATATCCCCCCGACAGAATCCCCGTACTTCAAAGAGGACACCTTCTCCAACATAGAGAGGGAGGTTATCCAATTCCAGGCCCAGGGAAATGTGTTGATATGTGGTGACTTCAACTCAAGAACTGGCAAAGAACCAGACTTCACCAATAATCAGGGGAATAATTACATATTTGGGAATAACCACTTTGATCTCCCTTCCCATCCACACAGGCATAACTGCGACAAACAGACAAATGCTAACGGAAAACAGCTCCTGCAGCTCTGTCGAAGCCTGGGTCTGTACATTGTCAATGGTAGGTTCATGGGAGACTACCTAGGAAGATCCATCTATTGCTCACCTCTTGGCTTCAGCACCGTAGACTATATGATTACGGATCTGGACCCATCCTCTTTCAGAGCATTCACAGTCAAACCACAAACAACACTATCAGATCACAGTCAAATTACTGCATATCTTAAAAGGATAGAAACAACCAACACAGAAACACAACCCAGTAAGCTGTACAACATTAAAAAATCCTACAGATGGGCCAAAAACAGCACGGAAAAATACCAGAAAGCAATTAGCAATCAATCAACTCAAGCTCTCTTGGACACCTTTCTGGAAAATACATACACACACAATAAAGAAGGCGTAAACCGGGCAGTGAATAACCTAAATAATATTTTTGATAATTTGGCATCAATGTCAAACTTGAAAGTTCGCAAGAATAAACCCAAAACAAAAAACTACGAAAAATGGTTTGACTCCGATTGCCAGAACATGAGGAAAAAACTCAGAAAAATATCAAACCAAAAACACAGACAACCAGAAAACGAGGAATTACGCCTTACTTATTGTCAGGCACTAACACAATACAAAAACACACTCAGAACCAAGAAAGAGCAGTATATTAAGAATACACTCAGCTCCATTGAGGAATCCATTGATTCCAATTGTTTCTGGGACAACTGGAATACATTACACAAAAAACAACACAACGAATTGGCCATTCTAAACGGAGACACATGGGAAAACCATTTTGAAAAATTATACCAGAAAAACACACTAAGCCCAGAGCAATACCAAATATGCGAAAAACTGGAAAAGCTCGAATTTGCCATAAAAGATAACCAAAACCCGCTAGACCCCATAATATCTGAAAAAGAGCTATTTGAAAAACTCAAGGACCTGCGACCAGGAAAAGCTTGCGGTGCAGACGGCATCCTAAGCGAGATGATTAAACACACGGACGATAAAATGAAATTGGCTATCCTGAAACTCTTCAACTTGGTTCTGAGTGTCGGTTACTTCCCTGATATCTGGAACAAAGGACTCATAACACCCATATACAAAAGTGGAGACAAAGTTGACCCAAATAACTATCGAGGCATCTGTGTAAACAGTAACCTGGGGAAGGTTTTCTGTAGTATCATAAACAAAAGACTTATAAACTTCCTTGAGGAGCACAATGTCTTGAGTAAAAGCCAAATTGGATTCCTACCAAACTATAGAACATCAGATCATATCTTCACCCTACAGACCCTAATTGACAAACATGTTCATCAAAACAAAAGCAACATTTTTGCCTGCTTTATAGATTTCCAGAAGGCTTTCGATTCCATCTGGCACGACGGTCTATTCTTGAAACTTATTGAAAGTGGTGTAGGGGGAAAAACATATGATGTAATTAAATCAATGTATACAAACAATAAATGTGCAGTTAAAATTGGAGACAAACAAACAAAATACTTCCCACAGGGGCGGGGGGTGACGCAGGGCTCGCCCATCTCACCGACGCTCTTTAATATTTACATAAATGAATTGGCAAAACTACTTGAACAATCTACAGCACCCGGCCTCACCCTATATGAATCCAAGGTTAAATTCCTCCTCTATGCAGATGACCTGGTTCTGCTGTCACCAACTAAGGAGGGTCTACAGCAGAACCTGGATCTGCTAGAGTCATTCTGTCAGACCTGGGCCCTGACAATAAACCCCCAAAAAACCAAAGTCCTTGTGTTCCAGCAAAGACCCAGACATCAGGGACCCAGAATAAATTTCACACTAGGAACAATTAAAATTGAACAAACCACTAATTACACATACTTGGGCTTAAAAATCAGTTCTACGGGAAATTTTCATCTGGCTGTGAATGAACTGAAAGAGAAAGCAAGAAGGGCTTTCTATGCCATTAAAAAATCAATCCAAATAGAAATTCCAATTAGCATTTGGCTCAAAATTTTTAAATCAGTAATTGAACCAATTGCACTCTATGGCAGTGAGGTGTGGGGACCGCAAACACAACAAGAATTCACAAAATGGGACAACATTGAGATCCTACATGCAGAATTCTGTAAAAGTATCCTCTGGACTCAAAGGAAAACCGTAAACAATGCATGCAGGGCAGAACTAGGCCAATATCCATTAATAATTACTATCCAAAAAAGAGCCACCAAATTTTGGAAACACCTAAAAATGAGCAACCCCCACTGCTATCATTACGAAGCCCTGAAATGCAAAGAGAGGACCATAAAGAAGAATACCCTCAGTCAACTAGTCCTGGGACTCAGTGAAGTAACTACTAACACTACTAACAATAACCAGCCCCAGGACAGTGACATCGTAGCACAGAGAACTCGACCCAACACAATTGTTACTAAGCAAAAGGAAAAATATCTGTCATATTGAGCAGAAACAACAAAAACCCAAAACAAACTCAATTTCTACTTGGCCCTAAACAGACAATACAACATGGCTGAATACCTGACCATGGTAAAGGATAGCAAACTGAGAAAAACCTTGACAATGTACAGACTTAGTGAAAATAGCCTGGCCATCGAAAAAGGCAGACACAGGCAGACCCGGCTGCCAAGAGAGGACAGGATATGCTCTCACTGCAGTCAGGGAGTGGTGGAGACAGAGATGCACTTCCTCACAGCTTGTGGAAAATATCAGGGCATCAGGGAGAATTTCTACCCAAAATTCACAAAAATATGCCCTGAATTCAGAAATTTGAATGACGACCAAAAACTCCCATACCTACTAGGGGAAGAGAGAAATTGTGTAACCTTAGCGGCACACTATGTTACAGCTTGCCATAAACAGAGGGACAACCATTAAATCTAAAAAAAGAGTATATACAAATTATATGAATGTATATTTATACACTCAGGGATATATCTGTTTATACACCGTATGGATAGATCTGCGTTTATGTGTTCAACCAAAAATGTTTTTCGATGCTTTGGCAACATAAGATGTACCTTGTCATGCCAATAAAGCGATTTGAATTTGAATTTGAATTTACTATCCTCCTCACTGTTTACTACATTTCCGAGTTTCGTATCATCTGCAGACTTTGAAATTCTGCCCTGTATACCCAAGTCCAGTTCATTAATATATATCAAAAAGAGCAGTGGTCCTAATACCGACTTCTGGGGAACACCACTGCAGACTTCCCTCCAGTCTGAAAAGCAACCGTTCAGCACTGCTCTCTGCTTTCTGACTCGTAGCCAGTTTTGTATCCACGCTGCCACTGCCCCTTTAGTACCATGGGTTTTAATTTTGCTAACAAGTCTATTATGTGGTACTTTATCAAACGCCTTTTGAAAGTCCAGATACACGACATCAACCGCATTACCCTCATCAACCCCCTCCATTACCTCACCGAAGAACTCGATCGAGTTAGTCAAGCACAATTTGCCTTTAACAAATCCGTGCTGACTTTCATTTATTAGCCCATACCTTTCCAAATGCCAATTAATTTTGTCCCGGATCATTGTCTCTAAAAGTTTCCCCACCACCAGCGTTAGGCTGACTGGCCTGTAGTTGCCGGGTTTATTCCCCCTCCCCTTTTTTTAACAGGGGTGCAACATTTGCAATCCTCCAGTCCTCTGGCACCGCCCCCAGATCCAAGGCTTAGTACTGTCGTATCTTCTATGGGGCAGAGCCTGAGCAGGATTATCTTAAAATGAGACGGGTGGGCAACCCAAATAGCCCCTCCCCCTGCCCGCCTTCGTCCCCGTCCCCCTACCCTCCTCCTCATACATCCCCTCCCCTTCCTCCATGTAACCCACTCCCAGTATTGCCCTCCCCCTACCCGCTCCCACTGCGTCCGCCCCTCCCCGTACCCACCTCCTCCCCATATCCCCCCCCCACCCCACTTCCCCCTCCCCCTCAGGAAAGGTTGCAATCATTTTAATGGGGAGCTATGAGAATGTACAATCTAATTGAGAATTTATTCCTGTCATTGCGAGCCTCGGTCAATGGGTGGCGCTGCTGTTCCTTGTTAATCCTCAGTTTAGGAACAGGAGGAGGCCATTCGGCCCCTCGGGCCTGTTCCGCCATTCGATCAGATCATGGCTAGTCTGTATCTCAACTCCATTTACCCACCTTAGCTCCATATCCCTCAACACACTTACCGAACAGAAATCTATCAATCTCAGTCTTGAAAGCTCCAATTGACCCCCAGCGTCCACAGCCTTCTGGGGGGCGAGGGGAGAATTCCAGATTTCCACCAGCCTTTGTCTAATTTTAAAATTGGGCCTCCTTCTTCTAGCCTCCCCCCATCAGAGGAAATTATTCCTTCGTATTTGCCCTATCAAACATGTTAAACACCTCGATCACATCACCCCTCAATCTTCTACACTCGGGAATACAGTGTAACTCGCTGTGCCCATAACACTGCTGCCCTGAGGTTGCAAAAGCTACTTGATGGGGTTCAGGTTCCACCAGCTAGCCACGATCTAATACCTCCTGCTTCCTGTGAATGGCAGCTGGCTATTCGACTCTGAAGGGCTTCACAGCAGTGGTCAATCCCCTGCTCACCCAATGAGAACAGTCACATTCTGGACACTGACCAGCGAATCTCTGCTCACCCAATGAGAACGGTCAGTTTCTGGACACTGACCAGCGAATCTCTACTCACCCAATGAGAACGGTCAGCCTCTGGACACTGACCAGTGAATCTCTGCTCACCCAATGAGAGCGGTCAGTCTCTGGACACTGACCAGCGAATCTCTGCTCACCCAATGAGAACGGTCAGTCTCTGGACACTGACCAGCGAATCTCTGCTCACCCAATGAGAACGGTCAGTCTCTGGATACTGACCAGTGAATCTCTACTCACCCAATGAGAATGGTCAGTCTCTGGATACTGACCAGTGAATCTCTGCTCACCCAATGAGAACAGTCACATTCTGGACACTGACCAGCGAATCTCTGCTCACACAATGAGAATGGTCAGTCTCTGGACACTGACCAGCGAATCTCTGCTCACCCAATGAGAACAGTCAGTCTCTGGATACTGACCAGTGAATCTCTGCTCACACAATGAGAACGGTCACTCTCTAGACACTGACCAGCGAATCTCTGCTCACCCAATGAGAATGGTCAGTCTCTGGACACTGACCAGTGAATCTCTACTCACCGAATGAGAATGGTCACTCTCTGGACACTGACCAGTGAATCTCTGCTCACCCAATGAGAATGGTCAGTCTCTGGACACTGATCAGAAGCCGCACGCCGCACTGACTGTCGCCCCCTCTGATTAAACATTATATTTAAGCCCTTGTGTTCGCCCTGCAACTCCCTCACTTTCATTTCTTCACCCCACGTCTCTATAGTTCTTTCAGTTTTCCTTTTCAAATGTGAATTATTGAATAATAGAGGTTGTGTTAAAGAATGACTTGCATTTATATAGCAGCTTTCATGAAGTCCCAAAACTCTTTGCACACAATGAAGTACATTTTGAAGTGCAGTCACTGTTGCAATGTGGGAAACGCAGCAGCCAATTTGTGCACAGCAAGCTCCCACAAATAGCAATGTGATAATGACCTGATAATCTGCTTCAGTGATGTTGATTGAGGGATAAAAATTAGCCCAGGACACCAAGGTGAGCTGCCCTGCTCATTTTCGAAATAGTGCCATGGGATCTTTTACATCCATCTGAGAGAGCAGACGGGGCCTCAGTTTAACATCCCATCTGAAAGACGGCATCTCCAACAGTGCAGCGCTCCCTCAGCACTGCACTGGAGCGTCAGCCTAGGCTTTTATGCCTAAATCTCTGGAGTGGGATTGAACCCACAACCAGTTAACTCAAAAGTGAGGGTGCTACCAACTGCACCTCAGCTGACACAGTTACACAGGCAAAAAATTTCGAATCTATTACTGTACCTGCCCTGGGAAAGTTTGACGGGACAGTGTAGAGGGAGCTTTACTCTGTATCTAACCCCGTGCTGTACCTGCCCTGGGAAAGTTTGACGGGACAGTGTAGAGGGAGCTTTACTCTGTATCTAACCCGTGCTGTACCTGCCCTGGGAGTGTTTGATGGGGCAGTGTAGAGGGAGCTTTACTCTGTATCTAACCCGTGCTGTACCTACCCTGGGAGTGTTTGATGGGGCAGTGTAGAGGGAGCTTTACTCTGTATCTAACCCGTGCTCTACCTGCCCTGGGAGTGTTTGATGGGACAGTGCAGAGGGAGCTTTACTCTGTATCTAACCCGTGCTGTACCTGCCCTGGGAGTGTTTGATGGGACAGTGTAGAGGGAGCTTTACTCTGTATCTAACCCGTGCTGTACCTGCCCTGGGAGTGTTTGATGGGGCAGTGTAGAGGGAGCTTTACTCTGTATCTAACCCGTGCTCTACCTGCCCTGGGAGTGTTTGATGGGGACAGTGTAGAGGGAGCTTTACTCTGTATCTAACCCGTGCTGTACCTACCCTGGGAGTGTTTGACGGGACAGTGTAGAGGGAGCTTTACTCTGTATCTAACCCGTGCTGTACCTGCCCTGGGAGTGTTTGATGGGACAGTGTAGAGGGAGCTTTACTCTGTATCTAACACATGCTGTACCTGCCCTGGGAGTGTTTGATGGGACAGTGTAGAGGGAGCTTTACTCTGTATCTAACCCGTGCTGTACCTACCCTGGGAGTGTTTGATGGGACAGTGTAGAGGGAGCTTTACTCTGTATCTAACCCGTGCTGTACCTTCCTTGGGAGTGTTTCATTGGACAGTGTAGAGGGAGCTTTACTCTGTATCTAACCCGTGCTGTAGCTGCCCCGGGAGTGTTTGATGGGACAGTGTAGAGGGAGCTTTACTCTGTATCTAATCCGTGCTGTACCTTCCTTGGGAGTGTTTCATTGGACAGTGTAGAGGGAGCTTTACTCTGTATCTAACCCGTGCTGTAGCTGCCCCGGGAGTGTTTGATGGGACAGTGTAGAGGGAGCTTTACTCTGTATCTAACCCGTGCTGTACCTGCCCTGGAAGTGTTTGATGGGACAGTGTAGAGGGAGCTTTACTCTGTATCTAACCCGTGCTGTACCTGCCCTGGGAGTGTTTGATGGGACAGTGTAGAGGGAGCTTTACTCTGTATCTAACCCGTGCTGTACCTGCCCTGGGAGTGTTTGACGGGACAGTGTAGAGGGAGCTTTACTCTGTATCTAACCCGTGCTGTACCTGCCCTGGGAGTGTTTGATGGGGCAGTGTAGAGGGAGCTTTACTCTGTATCTAACCCATGCTGTACCTGCCCTGGGAGTGTTTGATGGGACAGTGTAGAGGGAGCTTTACTCAGTATCTAATCCGTGCTGTACCTTCCTTGGGAGTGTTTCATTGGACAGTGTAGAGGGAGCTTTACTCTGTATCTAACCCGTGCTGTAGCTGCCCCGGGAGTGTTTGATGGGACAGTGTAGAGGGAGCTTTACTCTGTATCTAACCCGTGCTGTACCTTCCTTGGGAGTGTTTGATGGGACAGTGTAGAGGGAGCTTTACTCTGTATCAAACCCATGCTGTACCTGCCCTGGGAATGTATGATGGGACAGTGTAGAGGGAGCTTTAATCGGTATCTAACCCATGGTGTACCTGCCCTGGGAGTGTTTGATGGGACAGTGTAGAGGGAGCTTTACTCTGAATCCAACCCCGTGTTGTACCTGCCCTGGGAGTGTTTGATGGGACAGTGTAGAGGGAGCTTTACTCTGTATCTAACCCGTGCTGTACCTGTGCTGGGGGTTTTTGATGGGACAGTGTAGAGGGAGCTTTACTCTGTATCTAACCCGTGCTGTACCTGCCCTGGGAGTGTTTGATGGGACAGTGTAGAGGGAGCTTTACTCTGTATCTAATCCGCACTGTACCTGCCCTGGGACTGTTTGATGGGACAGTGTAGAGGGAGCTTTACTCTGTATCTAACCCGTGCTGTACCTGCCCTGGGAGTCATAGAGTCATAGAGTCATAGGCCTAGAAATTCAGTGCCCTTAGCACTGATTTTGCGGCGCTAGAGGGCCTAGCGCTGCAATTGGCGCCGGTTCCTAAATTACCTGGGGCCCTTCCGCGGCGGTAGACCGGTAGCGCTGCGCCGGCACCGATGACGTCATCGGTGTGCGCAGCGTCCCGGTTGCCGTGGTAACCCGGCCCCAAGCCGAAATTCAGTTGCGCCCGCCTCGCCCGTGGCAGGCGCAACTAAGACTCTGGCAACAGAGTCTTCCCCCAGTGTGCGCCGGCGCATAAAGGTGGAGCGGCGGCCGGCCGCGTTCCCGGCGGCCGCCTGCCAGCACCTCCCTTCCCGGACTCCTGCATTCCCCCCCCGCGGCCCTGATCAGTGTCTCATGCGAGCCCGGCACTTCCCCGAGGTGCCGGGCTCAGATGTCGGGTCAATCCGCCGGACAGTTGTCGGCTGCAGGCAGCTCCTCCTTAACAGGAGGAGGAGGCCTGCAGTTCCCCCGCCTGCCGCACCGCATCGGGTGCCGCAGCGGGGGATTAGCGCCGGGAAACCCAAGTTCACGCCCGTTTTGAGGCGCTAAAGGAGGGTTTTAGCGCCCGCCGCCGTCTGGGCCCGGCGCACCCGAATTTTCGTCGCGCGCTGCCGCATTACCGCTGGCGCAAACTTTCTGGCGCTACAGCCCTGGCAAGACCAGAACCCAATTTCTAGGCCATAGAGTTTTACAGCACAGAAAGAGGCCCTTCGGCCCATCGTGTCCGCGCCGCCCATCCATCCCTGTCCAGTCTAATCCCATTTTCCAGCATTTGGTCCATAGCCTTGTATGCAATGGCATTTCAAGTGCTAATCCAAATGCTTCTTGAATGTTGTGAGGGTTCCTGCCTCTACCACCCTTTCAGGCATTGAGTTCCACATTCCAACCACCCTCTGGGTGAAAAAGTTCCTCCTCAAATCCCCTCTAAATCTCCTGCCCCTTACCCTGAATCTATGCCCCCTTGTTATTGACCCCCCTACTAAGGGGAAAAGTTCCTCTTTATCTACCCTATCTATGCCCCTCATCATTTTGTACACCTCAATCAGGTCCCCCCTCAGCCTTCTTTGCTCCAAGGAAAACAACCCCAGCCTGTCCAGCCTCTATTCATGGCTGAGGCGCTCCATCCCAGGTAACATCCTGGTGAATCTTCTCTGCACCCTCTCCAAAGCAATCACATCCTTCCTATAGTGAGGTGACCAGAACTGCACACAGTACTCCAGCTGTGGCCTCACCAGCGTTTTGTACAGCTCCATCATAACCTCCCTGCTCTTATATTCTATGCCTCGGCTAATGAAGGCAAGTATCACATATGCCTTTTTAACCACCTTATCTACCTGTTCTGCTGCCTTCAGGGATCTATGTACATGTACACCAAGGTCCCTCTGACCCTCTGTACTTCCTAGGGTCCTACCACTCATTGTGTATTCCCTTACCTTATTTGTCCGTCCAAAATGCATCACCTCGCACTTTTCAGGGTTAAATTCCATTTGCCACTTTTCCGCCCATCTGACCAACCCGTTTATATCGTCCTGTAGCCTGAGGCTTTCCTCCTCGCAATTTACCACCCCACCAATTTTCGTGTCGTCTGCGAACTTACTGATCATACCTTTTACATTCTCATCCAAGTCATTTATGTAGATCACAAACAACAAGGGACCCAGCACCGATCCCTGAGGTACCCCACTGGACACAGGCTTCCAGTCACAAAAGCAACCTTCGACCATCACCCTCTGCCTCCTGCCACTCAGCCAGTTTAGGATCCAATGCGCCAAGGCACCCTGGATCCCATGGGCTCTTACCTTCTTGACCAGTCTCCTATGCGGGACTTTGTCAAAAGCTTTACTGAAGTCCATGTAAACCACATCCACAGCATTTCCCTCATCCACCCCCCTAGTCACCCCCTCGAAAAATTCAATCAGATTTGTCAGACATGATTTACCCTTGACAAAGCCATGCTGACTATCCCCGATTAATCCTTGCCTCTCCAAGTGGAGACTAATTTTGTCCCTCAGAATTTTTTCCAATAATTTCCCTACCACAGATGTTAGGCTCACTGGCTTGTAATTCCCTGGTTTATCCCTGCTACCCTTCTTGAATAATGGTACTACGTTAGCTGTTCTCCAATCCTCTGGTACATCCCCTGTGGCCAGAGAGGTTCTGAAAATTTGTGTCAGAGCCCCTGCAATCTCCTCCTTTGCCTCCCACAGCAGCCTGGGATACATCTCGTCCGGGCCTGGGGATTTATCCACTTTTTGGCCTGCTAAAACCGCTAGCACTTCCTCCCTCTCGATGCTAATATGTTCAAGTATGTCACAGTCCCCTTGCCCGATTTCTATGTCTGCATCGTCTTTCTCCATAGTGAACACAGATGCAAAAAATTCATTTAAAACCCCGCCTACATCATCTGGCTCTACACACAGATTGCCACTTTGGTCCCTAATGGGCCCTACCCTTTCCCTGGTTACCCTCTTGCCCTTAATATACTTATAAAACATCTTAGGATTTTCCTTTATTTTGCTCGCCAGTGTTATTTCATGGCCCCTCCTCGCCCTCCTAATTTCTTTTTTAAGTATGCCCCTGCACTTTTTATACTCCTCTAGGGCTTCTTCCGTCTTTAGTCTTTTGTAACTGCCAAAAGCCCCCCTTTTATTTCTAATGCATTTTTGTATATCCCTTGTCATCCAAGGTTCCCTTTGCTTGTTGGTCCCACCCTTGACCTTTACAGGAACATGTTGGCGTTGTACTCTCTCTATTTCCCTTCTGAAAGTCTCCCACTGTTTTGATGTGGATTTTCCTATAAGTAGCTGCTCCCAGTCCACTTTGGCCAGATCCTGCCTTATCATATTAAAATCGGCCTTCCCCCAATTTAGAACCCTTATTTCCGGGCCGTCTTTGTCTTTTTCCATGACCACCTTAAATCTCACCGAATTATGGTCACTGTCGCCAAAATGCTCTCCTACTGACACTTCCACCACTTGCCCGGCTACATTCCCCAGAATTAGGTCCAGTACCGCCCCCTCCCTTGTAGGACTTTCTACATGTTGGCTCAAAAAGCTCTCCTGGATGCACTTTAAGAATTCTGCACCCTCTAAGCCTTTCACACTCTGACTATCCCAATTTATATTGGGGAATTTGAAATCCCCCACTATTATTACCCTATTATTTTCACACTTTTCTGAGATTTGCCTACATATCTGTTCCTCTATCTCCCCCTGACTGTTTGGGGGCCTATAGTACACTCCCAGCAAAGTGCTTGCCCCCTTTTTGTTTTTAAGTTCTACCCATATGGCCTCATTAGAGGAACCCGCTAATATATCATCCCTCCTTACAGCAGTAATTGACTCCTTAATTAATATTGCAACACCCCCTCCCCTTTTACACCCCCCTCTGTCTCGCCTGAAGATTCTATACCCCGGAATATTGAGCTGCCAGTCCTGACCCTCCCTCAACCATGTCTCCGTGATAGCAACAATATCGTACTCCCATGTGTTCAACAACAACTTCAGTTCATCCACCTTATTTGCAAGACTCCTTGCATTAAAATAAATGCCTTCCAGCCCTGCCATATTCTCTTTTGCCTTCACATATTTGCTCTGCCTTCCCTGCTGACTTGTTTTTCCCTCTGTATTTGGCTGTAAATCACCCCCTACTATAGCTCCACTCTGTACCCCATCCCCCTGCCAAGTTAGTTTAAACCCCCCCCAGCAGTGCTAGCAAACCTCCCTGCAAGGATATTGGTTCCCCTCTGGTTCAGGTGTAAACCGTCCGACTTGTACAAGTCCCACCTTTCCCAGAAGCAGACCCAGTGATCCAGGAAACTAAAGCCCTCCCCCCTGCACCATCCCTTTAGCCACGCATTCATCTGTTCTATCTTCCTATTCCTATACTCACTAGCACGTGGCACCGGGAGTAATCCAGAGATTACAACCCTTGAGGTCCTGCTCTTTAATCCTTCACCTAGCTCCCTAAATTCTTGCTGCAGGACCTCATCCCTCTTTTTACCTATGTCGTTGGTACCAATGTGGACCACGACCACTGGCTGTTCACCCTCCCCCTCCAGAATGCCCTGCAACCGCTCAGTGACATCCTTGACCCTGGCACCAGGGAGGCAACAAACCATCCTGGATTCACGTCTACGGCCACAGAAACGCCTATCTGTTCCCCTTACTATAGAATCCCCTACCACTATTGCTCTCCCACTCTTTTTCCCCCCTTCCTGGGCAGCAGGAGCACCCCCAGTGCCAGGAAGCTGGCTGCTGCTGCCTTCCCCTGGTGAGTCATCCCCCTCAACAGTATCCAAAGCGGTATACTTGTTTGAAAGGGGGATGTCCGCAGGGGTTCCCTGCACTACCTGCCTGCCTTTGTTGCTCCGCCTGATGGTCACCCCCTGTGCTGCCCTACCCTGAGGCGTGAACAACTCGCTAAACGTGCTATCCACGAGCCTTTCAGCATCGCGCATGCTCCAAAATTCATCCACCCGCAGCTCGAGCGCCGCAATGCGGTCTACAAGTAGCTGCAGCTGGATGCATTTCCCGCACACATGGTCGTCAGGGACACTGGCAGCATCCCTGACTTCCCACATGGAGCAAGAGGAGCAGAACATGGGTCTGAACTCTCCTGCCATGACTTACTCCTTTAATTAATTAAAAAATTTATTCAATACCCCAGTTACAGGTATACTCTAGGGCGCTTTATTTACCAACTATCCCCACTACACCACAGAAATTTAACACCACAGAATTCAAGCTTGTATTGAAAAGAGAGAAATACTCACCAACCAATCACTTACCTGCTCCCTTTTAAGCCCCGCCGCCTCGGGCTGCTCCCGCGCAGGTCCGCTGCTTCTCCGGTCTCGGGGCTGTGGGCCTCGGTGCCTCTGACTGCTCCCTCTCAAGCCTTTAAGCTCTCCCGCCTCGGGCTGCTCCCGCGCAGGTCCGCTGCTTCTCCGGTCTCGGGGCTGTGGGCCTCGGTGCCTCTGACTGCTCCCTTTTAAGCCTTCAAGCTCTCCCGCCTCGGGCTGCTCCCGCGCAGGTCCGCTGCTTCTCCGGTCTCGGGGCTGTGGGCCTCGGTGCCTCTGACTGCTCCCTTTTAAGCCTTCAAGCTCTCCCGCCTCGGGCTGCTCCCGCGCAGGTCCGCTGCTTCTCCGGTCTCGGGGCTGTGGAGTGTTTGATGGGACAGTGTAGAAGGAGATTTACTCTGTATCAAACCCGCGCTATACCTGCCCTGGGAGTGTTTGATGGGACAGTGTAGAGGCAGCTTTAATCTGTATCTAACCCATGCTGTACCTACCCTGGGAGTATTTGATGGGACAGTGCAGAGGGAGCTTTACTCTGTATCTAACCCGTGATGTGCCTGCCCTGGGAGTGTTTGATGGGACAGCATAGAGGGAGGTTTACTCTGTATCTATCCCGTGCTGTACCTGTGCTGGGGGTGTTTGATGGGACAGTGTAGAGGGAGCTTTACACTGTATCTAACCCGTGCTGTACCTGCCCTGGGAGTGTTTGATGGGGCAGTGTAGAGGGAGCTTTACTCTGCATCTAACCCGTGCTCTACCTGCCCTGGGAGTGTTTGATGGGACAGTGTAGAGGGAGATTTACTCTGTATCAAACTTGTGCTATACCTGCCCTGGGGGTGTTTGATGGGGACAGTGTTGAGGCAGCTTTAATCTGTATCTAACCCGTTCTGTACCTCCCCTGGGAGTTGTAGTGTATGTACCTTGAAGAAGGAACTATATTCTGCAGCCCCTGTATACTGCAGTACCAGTAGTGACCACCCCTGTATATAAGCCTGTGAAGTAACTTTGTATAGTAGTTCCAGTTTTGTCTCCATTCAGTAAACACCTGTTATAACCAACTTCTGCAGTCCGTGTCTCAATTACACACGGACGTTACATTGGCGACGAACAGATCCGAACTTACCTACAGTTCTGCACCACCTCACGGGGATCCATCCCTGAAGCGAAGTTGTTAGCGGTCGAGGCCAGAAGGAAAATATCCAAAAAGAAAAAAAAACAAACAGAAGAAACGGGCGTCAACCGTGGTCAACCGCCCTCTGATTCATCGAATTCGAAGATTTGCAGGAGAGGCTGTCAAGAGCTGGGCTTGGTTATCCAGTCTATGGTGTTCCAGCTAATCGGGCTGGTGGCAGGTAGTACACTGATCCTTCCTGGGCTGCGGTGGGCTGGAGCTCGATCGGGTGGCTTTTCAACGGGGCCGAGCAGCGTTGTCGGGAATAGGAGAGAGCGAGAGAGGGTGGCGCACACAGGGCGCGGCCGGTGCTACGAAGCTGGGCAGCGTACAGACTCGAAAAGAGGGAGGAAAGTGTCCCATAGGGTCTGCTCTGACGACGGGAACAGTAATTAAAATTAAAGAAATTAGAAGCGCAGAAAGCCGCGAGGAGCTGCAGTTTGCCACAGGGACCGCGGAGAGCGGCGTGGGCAGCAGCGCGGGGGGAAGTGCGCGAAGACCATAAGGCATCGCCATCAAGGCATAAAAACGCCAGCAACAGCGTTGGCAGCAGCGGAAAAGACACAAAGCACGGGAGGCGCCATCTTAATCCAGCGGGGAAGAAGGCAAAGCGCGGGAGGCGCCATTTTGCTCAATCGGGGAAGAAGGCAAAGCGCGGGAGCCGCCATCTTAGATCTCCAAGATGCCGAAGACTGGCAATATCACTGCCTTCAATAATGCAATAGAAGACTGGACCACGTAAGTGGAAAGAGTCGAAGTATATTGCAAGGCAAATGAAGTAGCCGATGAGAAAAAGGCATCGGTACTACTAAATTTAATGGGCGCAAGAACGTACGGCCTATTGCGGAACCTGATCACTCCAGTCAAACTGATGGAGAAGAGTTTTAACGAAATTGTTGATATCCTACAGGAACACCTAAATCCTACACCGCTGCTGATAGCAGAAAGATTTAACTTCCACAAGAGAAATCAGCATAAAGATGAGAGCAATGCTGATTACCTTACGGAACTACACAAGCTATCAAAGCACTGCCAGTTCAGAGCAGGACTGGCAGATACCCTACGGGACAAATTTGTCTGTGGACTCCTGAGTGAAGGAACCCAGAAGAGGTTACTCTCAGAGAAAGAGCTGACGCTAGATAAGGCTTTCAGCGTGGCAGTATCGTACGAAGCAGCAGCAAGGGGAGTTGCGGAAATACAGCAAAAGCCACAGGAATATGGCACCCATGAAATGACACGGGGATTTGAAAAATGTTATCGCTGCGGCAGAACAACCCATGACCAGAAGAACTGCTGGTCCAAGGAAAAAACATGCAGGCAATGTGGAAAGATGGGACACATTGCATGAGTTTGCAGGTCCGGGAAAAAGACTAACGACAACAAAAAGACTACTAAGGAAAAGTACAGGAAAGTACAAAAGATGACGGACAGTAGTTCCGAAGACCAGAAGAGCGATAGTGAATCCAGGAACAAGAGACTAAGCTGTCTCAAACTACACAACGTAATCACAAAAGAGGATCACCGAACCATTTGGGTCACCCTCACGATAGCAGGGTCCCAAGTTAAAATGGAATTGGATACAGGATCAGCCCTGACTGTCATGAATCGACGAGACTACGAGCGGCTATTCTCACACATACCCTTGAAAGACACATCCATTGTCTTGAAGACATATACGGGGCAGAAAGTATACCCCAGAGGGAAAATAAGGGTGCCTGTCGAATACAACGGCAAGGAAATACAGAAATTGTATCTGTACATACTGCAAGATGGTGGACCACCGTTATTAGGACGTGAATGGATCAGAAAGATAAGTTTAGACTGGCATTCCATTCAGGCACTGACTGTGGCTGGTAAAAAGGATGACGACGTCACACCTGGACGATTGTCAAAAATCTTGGCTAACGCTAAAGAGGTATTTCAACAAGAACTGGGAACTCTTAAAGGCGTAACCGCCGCGATAAAAATAGAAGAGAATGCAATTCCCAAGGTTTTCAAAGCAAGACCGGTACCGTATGCAATTCGCCCAGCCGTCGAGGCAGAGCTGGATAATCTGGAGAATGCAGACGTGTTATCTAAGGTAGACTGGAGCGAGTGGGCGACACCCATTGTTCCTGTCATGAAGAAAATGTTAAACAATAAGTCTGAGGAGCCAAGGAAGGTTCGCATCTGTGGGGACTTCAAGGTGACTGTGAACCCAGTCCTTCACACAGTACAGTATCCTCTTCCGAGGATAGAAGATATTTTCGCCTCACTATCTGAAGGGAAACGTTTTACAAAAATTGACCTAGCGCAAGCATATTTGCAGATGGAGGTTGAAGAATCCTCTAGGAAATATCTCACGATAAACACTCACAAAGGTCTTTACCAGTATAATCGACTGGTATTCGGAGTTGCATCAGCTCCGGCTATATGGCAAAGAGCGATGGAACAAGTCCTGCAAGGGATTCTGGGGACTCAGTGTTACTTGGACGACATCCTAGTGACAGGTGAAAATGACAGTGAACACCTTGCCAACCTAGAGCAGGTGCTCACTACACTAAGAGAACATGGGCTACGAGCCAATCACCCCAAGTGCGAGTTTTTTAAGAAACAAGGCCTAGAAATTCAGTGGCCTGCGCCACCAGTTTGCGCCCAAAGAGGGCTTTTGCGCCACTGTGCAAACCTACCGTGATATTTAGCGGGGCGCTAATGGCGGCGTTAGCCATTAGCGCTGCACCGCCGCCGATGACGTCATCGGTGTGCGCAGCGCCCCGCTATCGCCCCGCTGGCCATATTTGGTTGCTGCCGCCTCGCCCGCGCCGGCCGCAAACAGTGACCGGTACACGGGGCCTACCTGTGCCGGTACTGGGGCGATTTAAGGTGGAGGTGCGGCCGGCCGCTTTTTCGGCGGCCGCCTGCCCGCACCTCCTTCCCTGGCCTCCTACACACCCCCCCCCCCGCGGCATTGCCGGCTGTTTCCAGAGAGCCCGGCACTTCTCCTTGGTGCCGGGCTCATTTGCCGGCACTCGCGAGCGGGGATCGCGCTGTTGCAGGCACCTCCCCCTTAAGAGTGAGAGGAAGGCCTGCAGTACCGCAGGCTGCCGTGCCGCAGCGGGTGGCGCTGCGGCACTTTACACGGCGATATTCAGTTTCGGTGCCCCAAGCGGGGCGCCGAAACCCTTGTTTAGCGGCCGGCTTCAACTTGGGGCGCTGAAACTGAATTTCCCGCTGGCGCAAGTGGCTACGCGCGCAGCGGTAATTCCGGCACCCAGGCGAGCTGGGCGCCCCCTAACTGAATTTCTAGGCCCAAATATCGTATTGTGGCCACGTGATTGATGAAGAGGGGTTACATAAGTCCCCTGACAAAATTGAAGCGGTAGTTAAGGCTCCAGCGCCTGAAAATGTGTCGCAACTGAGGTCATTCCTCGGATTGGTGAATTACTACCATAAGTTTTTGCCGAATTTGTCCACAATTCTGCACCCACTGAACGCCCTGCAGTAAGGGGTCTTTTTAACGAGCTTGTGGTGTGCGAGATCGATTCTTGATTTCACACTGCTCGTGAGCGGTTTCAAAGCGCTCCCCCCTCACTGATTCTAGACACTGGACTTATTGCCAGACTACCTTGATGTGTTGGCCCAACTTGTGACTCGGAAGACAAATGGATCAGGTGAGACAAGGTAAGTTTTAAAATTAATGGTTTCTTTATTTATAAGGAGAATTAAAAACACAGGGAACAAAGAAACAACACAGACAAAATCATTAACACGCCTCCCAATGGGAACTAAAATTTAACACACAAGAGTTACTTTGACTATCTTAAAATACATCAATTCATTAGCTGCGGTATAATAAAACGGGGGTGGGGAAAGCGCGCGGTACAACGAAGGATAATTAACACTCCCGATTACAAAGCCCTTAATATTAAAACCCTCCCGTCTCTAAAGTATCCCTCTACTAGGTCAGCTAGGTGGAGTTGGGCCTCTATGCTCACCAGGGTTTTAAAACTGTCCTCGACCTTGGTGCTCCTGTAGCTTCCGGGATTCCCGATTGATCTTCCTTCTGGGACGGGCTCCTGAACCTGCTCTCCTGCTCGAACTTGTAGAACCTCCGTGCTCCTCGAACCGTAATCGAACCTCCTAATCGGACCTCTCCACTCGAACCGTTCAACTTAACCTTAACCTCTCGTTGTTCTCTGCCTCCGATCGTACCTTCTGCCCATCGATTTTCCCCCAACAGTTATACCGTTTCCTTGCCCTTATCTTTGGCGCCAAATCAGGGGTTTTCTTTTGTCAAAGTTTTGGGCCGGCTACTTTGACAAAAGCTGGTACTTTAGTTTAACGACTTTAATCGTGGCCGAAACCAAACTGATGGGTTATGTCCCGTGTCCCGCTGAGTTTGATGCAGATAATGGGTCTTGTCCGTGCTCTGTGATTTCAGTGATGGGTTTACGTTTATCTGGCGATTAACATGACCTTTTCAGGTGCAAGTCCTTTGTTTTTGACTTCGTTACTGCTGCTACTGTAGGGGGTTTCTCTTGCTCGTTCTGGTCTCCTACCAGGCTTCGTGCAATAATTACCCTTGAGTGGTTCGACCCACTCTCCCCTACGGTTCTAGACCTTGGACTTAGGTGCAGGGAACTGTAGTGCAGAGAAAGACTCAATAGACCAGGTTGAATAACACGAAATGGATGCTTTTATTATTAAACAGTTTGCAGCATTAAGAAATACATGTCATAAGCACAGATTAATGTAACTACAAGCATACACATATCTATAAACTTAACTCTATGGAAATGGGGAACACACGGCACATCGAAAAAGGGGAAACACATTACGATTACCCTTACCCCCTCCCCTAGACCTAGACTAAGTTTCGACTTGAGGAACTCGGAATCATGCTCACCACTTTCTGATTCGCAAAAGAGGGGGTTCGCAGCCTTTTAGCACAGCTTTCCGTCGTCACGTGGATTTGGAAAACTTCTGGCGCAGCTTGTTTTTCTTTCTCAGGCGATGAGGCAGTGGCCACAGCCTCGATGAGCGCTCGTCATGACTGGATCTGTTAAAAGTTGTTGAAGAACTGGATACATGGGAGAATCTGCCACCGATCCCTGGTCGAATGGTATGTTGAGGCCCTGGAGGGCTAGGCCCGGAATGTCCTTTTTAACCGGCCTGGATCGTCGGTTTTCCTGAGGGTGTCTTCTTCTTCGGCCTGGGTCGTCGATGATCTCCCGACAAAAGTACCCGGGCCACCCTCGTCGTCTTCTCGTCGTGGCTGAGCCTTGCCTGGCCGAACATCGACCACGTCCTGAAACCGAAGCGCTGTCTTAACCGGAAAGTCTGTCCCGGTGTGTTTAAGAAATGAAAACCCGAGGTGAAGCTTCCTGAATCGAATCCGTATCGTATCCCTCCCGAAGCTTGAATCGTAGATGAAGCGTCCTGATGGACTTCTCAAGCGTTAAGCGTACTGATGGACTTTTCAATCCATAGTTATACCTTTTTGGGACAGTCTTATCTCCCGCCAAATCATAGTCCATTCTTTGTAATATTTTTGGCGGGCAGAAATCTCTGCAGGGGCGCTTTGTCTTGTAACGGGAGCCGGTGATAGCTTAACTGGCCTTCCTGGCCGATAATGTCTTTTACTTTGTCACCGTAACTCGGTTCGCATATTGATCGGTCTGGAGATTGCCCTTGATGGCTGTTAAACGGTTTTTCCTTTGTACAGTAAATGGATTTAAGTGTTCATTCAATTGTCCGCCCATTTCTTGATGGGCCCCATCCTGTTACCTGAAACTGTCTTGTACTTAGAATCCAATTAATATGTATGCTCAGTTCCCTGAGTTTCGTTTTCCCGATACTGGCTTTCGCGGGCTTACTGTCCTCAATCCACAAGCCTGTCTGGCTTGCAGTAACAGAAAATCAAATGGTCCCAGAAACTGACCACGAGGTCCGGCGGCCATTTTGTATGCCCTTTTCATCAAAGGTTTTTCTGTCCAAGCTTTCTCTTGGTCAATAAACTGTCTTATCAACCCTGTTTTGTTGCGTGATTGAATTCCTGAAAATTTCGAATCTTACACTACCTTTATTACCATATCAATTGCAGTCAGTCTGGAATTTTCCAATCGGTGGTGACTCCGGTTTCTTTAAGGTATTGCAGTGGTATGTCCTTCTGAAATGAGTCATGTGATCTGCCGACTCCATCTTGTGCTCTTAAAAATGTGGCCATTTCAGGGGTTTTAAAATGTAGGCTGTATTTTCCTGGATTTTGCGAATCCTACAGTCCCCCCGTGATACAATGGACATCTCGAATCGTCTTTTTGTATCATGAATGTTTTAGGGTGAGCATAAATCCGTTCCCTCCCCAGCTGACCTTCCCCGTAGTTTACCTGACTATGGAGTGTACCTCGCACACGCACTTTCCTCATCCCGAAAACGGAGTTGAGTAGATATCCCCCACTGGAGAAACATTTATACTACGTGCAGACTCGCATTAGAGTCATAACCCGACGCAACACAATCTTTATTATAATACACAAAAAAAACAGATGGGAAAATAAGGTAGTTACACGGGCGAGTCCCCGTTTATGCTGACATAGTGGTCCCGCCAAGTCTGCTGACTAGGGAACTCCCTGTCGTGTCCCTTCCTCCTGCACTGGACACAGACCAGGTACAGAACGATCCCTATCTGGCACACCACTAAAACGTGGGAAGCCAGTCTGACCCATGATGGGATCTCTATATTATCAAAGAGGTCCCACCATGGTGGAACCACTATGTCGATGGTCTTCTGCTCTAAAGTATAGAAGTGCTTCTGGGAGACAGTAACTGCTTTCAGCAGTTCGGTTAGATGTTCTGGGAGAGGGGGAATTATGCCCCTTCTTTGTCTCCCCACTTGCTCCCATTCCTTGTGGCCCTCGGTGTAGAGTTCGGTTCTATTGACCCCCGCGAAGTCAAACTCGTAAAACTTCTGCAGGGTCTCTTTCAGCAGGGCCTGATACAGCCTTGCCGTCTCTACGGGGCACCATTCCGGCAGGTGCACCTCGGTCAGGTTGAGGATGACCGAGGCCACCGCGTAATGGACCCCCTGATAGGCCATTTGGTCAGTGGGAACTAATACTAACCCATTCCCTGGTCCCTTGGTGGTGGTGGGGCATCCCTCTGCTACCGTCCGTGGTGTCTGGGTCGTGGGCAGGGGCTGTCGGGGGCGGGTCACTAGCTCAGTGGCATTAATCGCGATTGGGGAGTAGGGGGCCGCGCATGCGTCCAAGCGCGATTCCCAGTCTATCCCCCTCCCGTTATCTTGCCACTGGCTGTGGAAAATGATGGAAACACCTGTGGGGCAGACTTTCTCTGAACCCCACATACACACGTAAATCCCCTGATCGGGTTCCCACCATTTATCCCAGCACACTGTCAACCCTCCCTGGGTCCCTGTGATAGTCCGGTGAGTGTCGTTCCCTAACCTTTCCCACTTTACTCTGGGGTTCCCCATGTCCCTGCTCAGTTTCCTGAGCCACCACCACCTATCCAGGGGGATGTTCCCCCTGCAGGTTAGGCAAATACGCTTCCCCACGGTCACACTAATCCGCGTGGCCTGGATCTTGATCCGAGGACACGACAGAGAGACCTCTCCGTAGGCGAAGCCGGTCTCGCTCGAATATTTCGTGGAGTTCGACCCCAGCCATCCGGGCCAGTTGCCCTCGTGGGTGTACCCAGCGACTTCCTCTGCTTCGCGCAGGCCCTGCCCGTCGTGGGCCAGAGGCACAGTTTCCCCGGAGCAGCCAAAGATACGGTGATCCTCCGTCTCTCCCCTCCAGGCGGTGTTGAGGCCCACCAGGGCCGCGAGGATGATGCCTCCGACTGGCACCATCTTGTTACTATCTGGCGGAGAGATAAAAAAAGGTTTCGAGCCGGTCTCCCTGGGCTCCTCGGCTTGGGTGCGGGGTGAGTGGGTCCCGCGACCCTAGCTCACCTAAAACTTGCCACATTCGATCGCTCCAAAGTGCTACCATACTTCCAGAAGACCACTTACTTATTTACCAAAATTACAATTAAACTAACCTTATTACCCCAAAACTATATATATATATATACATCTGCCGCCCGTCTCCGGACGGCCAGCTTATAATCTGCGGGGACCGTCGCAGGCCTCCCCCTGCTGCGTTCCCACATCGGTCTCAGCTGCTGGTCCCTGGCCGCCTGTGGCTGCTGGCTGTGGACCGTTTAAACTTCCCGCAGCTTTCTTCCGGGGGTCCCTTTTGTGGAAGCCGGCGACCAAACCTTCCTCGGTTGTGGTTTCCTATTTGACCGTCTGAGGGTCACCACATGTGAGGCTTCCTTGTGGGTCGGACCCTTGGCTGGAGCTTTGGCCCTGGCTGCAGCCCGTGGCTTCCCCACGACTGCCGGCTGTGGGCTTCCTCCCGCAGGCTCCGCCTCCCGAGGCTCTGGGTCAGCGGCAGGCACCTCCCCGCTACCTGGGACTCCAGGTCGAGAGTCTCCGCCCCCAGACGCCACCTCTCTGATGCTGTACTCAGGGGCAAGACCAAAGACCTCCGGCTCCTCCCCTTCACCGCAGTCGGGGGCGGGACCTTCGTCCTCCGACTCGGCTTCCTTCCTAAAAACCGGGGCGGGACCTAACCTTGCTGGCTCCCCCCCTCTCCCGTGACCAGGGACAGGACCTGGGACCTCCGGCTCCTCCCCTCTCCTGTGACCAGGGACAGGACCTATGACCTCCGGCTCCTCCCCTCTCCTGTGACCAGGGACAGGACCTAGGACCTCCGGCTCCTCCCCTCTCCTGTGACCAGGGACAGGACCTAGGACCCCCGGCTCCTCCCCTCTCCTGTGACCAGGGACAGGACCTAGGACCTCCGGCTCCTCCCCTCTCCTGTGACCAGGGACAGGACCTATGACCTCCGGCTCCTCCCCTCTCCTGTGACCAGGGACAGGACCTATGACCTCCGGCTCCTCCCCTCTCCTGTGACCAGGGACAGGACCGATGACCTCCGGCTCCTCCCCTCTCCTGTGACCAGGGACAGGACCTATGACCCCCGGCTCCTCCCCTCTCCTGTGACCAGGGACAGGACCTGGGACCTCCGGCTCCTCCCCTCTCCTGTGACCAGGGACAGGACCTATGACCTCCGGCTCCTCCCCTCTCCTGTGACCAGGGACAGGACCTAGGACCTCCGGCTCCTCCCCTCTCCTGTGACCAGGGACAGGACCTAGGACCTCCGGCTCCTCCCCTCTCCTGTGACCAGGAACAGGACCTATGACCTCCGGCTCCTCCCCTCTCCTGTGACCAGGGACAGGACCTAGGACCTCCGGCTCCTCCCCTCTCCTGTGACCAGGGACAGGACCTAGGACCTCCGGCTCCTCCCCTCTCCTGTGACCAGGGACAGGACCTATGACCTCCGGCTCCTCCCCTCTCCTGTGACCAGGGACAGGACCTAGGACCTCCGGCTCCTCCCCTTCTGGGTCCCAGAACAATGGGGGAGTCTCCCGTGTGGACGGGATAACTCCTCCCCTCACGCAGGCTGCTCGTCCTGCCTGTGTGACCTGCGGCTGCAGCCCCCCTGCAGTTTTTAACTCTCTGCTGCCTTTTCCAGCCCCCACTGCCTGCTTCCCTGCCTCCATCTGCACGAGCGGTCTCTTCCATCCGTCGTACCGAAGCGCACATAGGTAGACGGGCTGCGCAGGCTCCAGTCATTGCTGGCCACTTTGGGAAGGGGTTGGGGGAACCGCCGGACCGGTGGTAGCTGCTACTTTTCCCCTGGTGAGGACAAACGATCTCACCGAAGCCAGTGTGATGAAATATTTCCATTCATCACTGCCTGTGACTGAGATCGGTTTCAGTGTCATTTCCCTTCCCCCAGACCTTATTGTATTGTGTACTGGAATGTGCTGTATTGTATACTGGAATGTGCTGGAATGTGCTGTGTGTAGGGCTCCGCCCATACCTGGCCCCGTTTGTAAGCTAGCTTCAGTCTAGCCCCAATCTCCAGAAGGACGACATCTCTCTCGCTTACGTGTTTCGTTCTAAGTTAATAAAAGCCTTGTTTTGTTCTGCTACCTTCGAGTCTCGGAATTATTGAGGCACATCAATTTTATTAACTTATTTTTTCAACACTATGGATCAACTCCTGAAGCCCGAACGTTTGGATTTGGATCAACATGCTCCGGACGCATCAGCACGCTTCGGACACTGGTTTGAGTGTATGGAATTCTTCCTGGACAATTCCGCAGCCGTCAAAGACGCTACGGACGCTGTGAGTATGAAACTCGGAATTCTGCGGAATTGGGTAAGCCACCGGGTTTACCCCCTCATCCAAGACGCCGAGACGTACCTGGCCGCCTGCGACATCTTAAAGGCGCATTACCAGCAGCCTACGAATGAGGTGTATGCTAGGCACCTGCTCGCCACCCGCGCACAGCGACCTGGGGAATCGGTGGAGGAGTTCCTAAGCACCCTGAAAATGCTTGGCAAAGACTGCAAGTGCCGAGATGTAAAAGCCGCGGTGTACACTGACGAGCTTGTTTGCGATGCTTTCATCACAGGCCTCAGCTCCACTTACATCCGGCAAAGACTGCTGGAAAAAACGGGGTTGGACCTGAAACAGGCTGCGGACACCGCGCGATCCCTGGATGTGGCCCAGAGAAACTCGGACGCCTACTCTTCAGCCCGCGCCGTCCACGCCGCCACGTGTGCACCGAGGGCGCCGCCATCTTGGAAGGCATCTTCCCCGCCCGACAGCCCGACACCGGCTGGGCCCCGCTCTCCCCCCAGAAGCCCTACGACAGCCGCGACGCGTCAGGGACCCAACTGCTACTTCTGCGGGCAGCCAAAGCACACCAGAAACCTGTGCCCGGCGAAAGGCACCACCTGCTTTAAGTGCGGTAAGAAGGGGCACTTCGGGAAGGTGTGCAGAGGGAACCCCGCCGGAAAACCAACCGCCGGAAAACCTGCCACCGCCGCGTGTGCGCCGTGGGAGCGGCCATCTTGGACGCCATCTTGCCCGACCTCGTGGGGTCCGCCATCTTGTGAGCAGACAGCGTGGACGCCATCTTGTATCGATCAGGGCCCTACAGTGGCATCGGTCACAGTGGACCAGACCAGGCCGCACCCGCTATCCAGATCAATGGTGGACATCGAGGTAAACGGGTGCCGGGTTAAATGCTTAATTGACGGTGGAAGCACGGAGAGCTTTATCCACCCAGAACTGGCACAACAACTCTCCCTAAAGGTGGTCCCTACTCAGGGTACCATCTCTATGGCTGACAAAACCCAGACATCGACCATTCTGGGTTACTGCACGGTACAATTGTGCGTTAACGGAACTGTATATGATAATTTTAAAGTATTAATCATGAAGAACCTATGTGCGAGCGTGATCTTGGGCCTGGATTTCCAGTGCAACCACCAAAGCATCACGCTCAAGTACGGTGGGTCCCAGCCGCCCCTCACAGTGTGCGGTCTGGCTACCCTGAAGGTAAAGCCGCCTTCGCTATTCGCGAACTTTACCCCTAACTGCCGGCCAATAGCGACCAAAAGCAGGAGGTACAGCTGGGAGGACAGGCGGTTTATCGCGACCGAGGTAGACAGGCTCCTGAAAGAGCGCATTATTGAACGCAGCAACAGCCCGTGGCGCGCCCAAGTGGTAGTGGTAAGGGGTAGCGAGAAGAAACGGATGGTGATCGACTATAGTCAAACGATCAACAGGTACACCCTACTAGACGCCTACCCGCTACCCCGCATATCAGAAATGGTGAACCAAATCGCCCAATACCGGGTGTTCTCCACCATCGACCTCAAGTCAGCGTACCACCAGCTCCCTATCAGACCAGAGGACCGCCCGTACACCACCTTCGAGGCGAACGGACACCTCTACCAATTCCTCAGAGTCCCCTTTGGGGTGACGAATGGGGTCTCGGTCTTCCAGAGGGAGATGGACCGCATGGTCGATGACCACCACTTGCAGGCAACCTTCCCCTACCTCGACAACGTCACCATCTGCGGTCACAACCAGCAGGATCACGACTCGAACCTCGAGAGGTTCCTGAAAACCGCACAAAAACTCAACCTCACCTACAACGAGAACAAGTGCGTTTACAACACCACGCGCCTCTGCATACTAGGCAGCGTGGTGGAGAATGGGGAAATCGGACCAGACCCCGACCGATTGCGCCCCCTACGGGAGCTGCCCCTGCCCAACACTCCCAAAGCCCTGAAAAGATGCCTGGGGTTATTTTCTTATTATTCCCAATGGGTCCCCAACTACTCCGACAAAGCCCGCCCCCTCTTGAAAGCATCCTCTTTCCCGCTCTCTGCTGAGGCCCATGCCGCCTTCAAAAGCATTAAGCAGGATATTGAGTGGGCCACGCTACAGGCAGTGGACGAGAACACTCCATTTCAAGTGGAAAGTGATGCGTCTGACTTCGCCTTGGCGGCCACCCTCAACCAGGCGGGGCGGCCCGTAGCTTTCTTCTCGAGGACCCTCCAAGGGCCCGAGATCAGACACTCCTCCGTGGAAAAGGAGGCCCAAGCCATCGTGGAGGCAGTGCGCCACTGGCGCCACTACCTAGCCGGCAAACGCTTCACCCTACTTACCGACCAGCGGTCGGTAGCGTTTATGTTCAATAATAAACAGAGGGGGAAGATTAAAAATGATAAGATTCTTAGGTGGCGGATCGAGCTCTCCACCTTCGAGTACGACATCATTTACCGGCCAGGGGCCCTTAACGAATCCCCTGACGCCCTCTCACGCGGGATGTGTGCCAGCGCCACCGGGGATCGGCTACAGACCCTCCACAACGACCTCTGCCACCCAGGGGTCACGCGGCTGTTCCACTTCATAAAGTCCCGTAACTTACCCTACTCGATTGAGGAAGTTCGGTCCCTGACCAGGAACTGCCGCACTTGCGCTGAGTGCAAGCCTCGGTTCTACCGCCCAGATAGAGCCCACTTAATCAAAGCTACACGGCCCTTTGAGCGGCTCAGCTTAGATTTCAAGGGCCCCCTCCCGTCCGTCGACTGCAATGTTTACTTCCTGAACATTGTGGACGAATACTCCCGGTTCCCATTCGCCTTCCCCTGCCCAGACATGACCAGCGCCACGGTCATTAAATGCCTCAACAGCCTGTTCTGCCTGTTCGGTATGCCGAGCTACATCCATACGGATAGGGGGGCGTCCTTCATGAGTGAAGAGCTACGCCAGTACATGCTGTCCAGGGGGATCGCCACGAGCCGTACCACCAGCTACAACCCCCGGGGTAACGGCCAAGTGGAGCGGGAGAACGGGACAGTATGGAAAGCAGTCACTCTAGCTCTAAGGACCAAGGGCCTCCCTATCTCCCGCTGGCAGGAAGTCCTCTCGGATGTGTTCCATTCGATACGGTCGCTATTGTGTACGGCCACTAATACCACGCCTCATGAACGAATGTTTGTCTTTCCCCGGAAATCCACCTCAGGCGTATCCATGCCGTCATGGCTCTCCACCCCAGGTCCGGTACTCGTGCGAAGGCATGTGAGGGGCCACAAGACGGACCCTCTCGTGGAGCCAGTACACCTACTCCATGCCAACCCCCAATACGCATATGTCCGGCACGCCGACGGAAGGGAGGACACCGTGTCCATAAAAGACGTTGCCCCAGCCGGCATCGACAACAACCACGGCAATAGCGGCAACGACGATCACAGCAACTCTTACCCACCCACTACTCTTTCATCACCCCCGGAAGAACACCGACCAACGGCACCCCCACCAACTACCCCTTCAACAACCCTGGCGGCACCCCCGGCAGAGACCCAGGAGGCTACCGGGGACACCCAGCCGACACCCGCGGCACCGCAACAGCCACGTCGGTCGCAGAGGACTATCAAACCCCCGAACAGACTAAATCTATAGAAGGGGTGAATGTGATGAAATATTTCCATTCATCACTGCCTGTGACTGAGATCGGTTTCAGTGTCATTTCCCTTCCCCCAGACCTCATTGTATTGTGTACTGGAATGTGCTGTATTGTATACTGGAATGTGCTGTGTGTAGGGCTCCGCCCATACCTGGTCCCGTTTGTAAGCTAGCTTCAGTCTAGCCCCAATCTCCAGAAGGACGACATCTCTCTCGCTTACGTGTTTCGTTCTAAGTTAATAAAAGCCTTGTTTTGTTCTGCTACCTTCGAGTCTTGGAATTATTGAGGCACATCAATCAGCAGCGCCTCCAGCAGCTCTGGAGGCACAGTTGACTCCGTCTCTCTCTCTGGGGCAGGGGTCGGGGGTGTGGCCTGGGCTTGGGCTGGGGCTGTGGGGACCTTTCCCCTTGTGTCCATCCAGGGATTCTTACAGTCCCTGCGCCAATGCCCCTCCTTCCCGCAACCGTGGCACGTTTGTCTGCCTTGGTTGGGACGGCTCCCTTCCTGGCACCACTCTTTACGGGGCTGGTCACCAGGCCTGACCTCACAAACCTTCCCTTTTTGCTGGGGTGTCTCACTATCCCTCCCGTTTCTAAAGGTGATGGTGAGTTGGCGGATCACCGTCCCCTCCGTGGTCTGAGGGTTTCGGGGGTCGAACCAGGCCATTGCCTGCGTTCGAACGCGGGGCAGGGAGTTATTCATCAGGCACCTGAGCCAGTGGACTAACTGGTCCCTGTTCAGGTGCTCTCGCGCCGGCATTCCCGGGCGCGCACCCCGGTAGACTGGCCACAGCCTGTCCGCGAACGCCTGCGGGGATTCCCTGGGGAGCTGGACTGTTTTCTCCACCCGGGTGAACGGACTCACCTCGTTCATCCCCATGGCCTCCAGGATCTCGTCCCTCAGCCCCTCATAATTTTCCTGACCCCTCTTACACCCATCGGGTAGCGTCTGGAGGAGATCGCTACCCAGGGAGAACAACAGCATCTTGGCCTTCTCTGCCTCATCGCAGTCGTTAACACAGGCCGCCTGCTCTATCTCCCTAAAGTGAAGAGAAGGGTCCCCCTTCATGGTGAGCTTGGGGATGTAGCTCACCATGGAGCACAACTGTTGCGCACTGTGTGGCACCAGGAATTGGCTCTGGAGGTCCCCAGGTTCCCCGTCCTCACCGGGTGGTCCGTACCTTCGTTGTGTCACGGGGTACACCGGTCCCGGTCCCTGATTCTCTCTCGGGCTATCCTGGTCTACCTTGAAGTCTTCATCCTCCACCCCCTCCTTATCACAGACCTCTGGAAAACTAGGGGCTATGGGTGGTAGCTGTGAAACCTCTGGTTCCCTAACCCGTGTTGCTCTGGGGGCTGCCTGCGGGCTTGGGTTGCCGTTGAACTCAGCCTGGCCAACCTTGGGGCTAATGAGGCACATCATCCCCTTTGCCCTGGCCAATGCCATATTCGGGCTTTCTATTTCCTGCCTACAGGGGCCGTGGTCTGCCTCCTCAAACCCCCGAGCGCAGGCCAGCTTATAGGCTGCTTTTACTTCGCCTACCTTTTCCTCCTGTGCCTTCAGTTCCCCCGTGAGGCGGCTAATCTCTGTTTTTCATCTCCTCTCTTTCTCCCTGGATTCTCTTGCCTGATATTCTACGTGTTCTGCCCTGAACCTAGCGCTCCCCTCCAGTTCAGCTATCTTGCCCTCCAGCCTTTCTACCCTGGCCTGGTGCTCACGCTGCACTTCAGCGGCCTGGCTTTCCATGTGCTCTACCTTCCCCCGATGGTCCCGGACCATCGCTGCCCCCTCCTGACTTACAGCCTCCAGGGCCACTAGCACCTTCCCTTCCGCTGCAACTTTTTCTGCAGCTCCTGGGACAAATGCCTTATTTTAGTTTCCTTACTGGCCACTGCTTGGTCCAGTATCAGAACCTGCTTTTTATAACACATAAGCCATATCGCTTTTTCAATGCCTTTGCGGCGCTCTTTACTAGCCGTCCACTGGGCGGCTGCCTCTAGGGGACGCTCGGCCCCTAACAGGTCGCATACCCATTTTTTGCAACGTTTACTTTACCACACACGTAGGAGGATAACCTGTCCTCCATCACATCTGTCTCACCCGAGTCTTTGTCCACCACACAAGGGGTCTGTAGCCAGTGTCCTGCCGCGGTCGCCATTCTGTAAGGGGTCTTTTTAACGAGCTTGTGGTGTGCGAGATCGATTCTTGATTTCACACTGCTCGTGAGCGGTTTCAAAGCGCTCCCCCCTCACTGATTCTAGACACTGGACTTATTGCCAGACTACCTTGATGTGTTGGCCCAACTTGTGACTCGGAAGACAAATGGATCAGGTGAGACAAGGTAAGTTTTAAAATTAATGGTTTCTTTATTTATAAGGAGAATTAAAAACACAGGGAACAAAGAAACAACACAGACAAAATCATTAACACGCCTCCCAATGGGAACTAAAATTTAACACACAAGAATTACTTTGACTAACTTAAAATACATCAATTCATTAGCTGCGGTGTAATAAAACGGGGGTGGGGAAAGCGCGCGGTACAACGAAGGATAAATAACACTCCCGATTACAAAGCCCTTAATATTAAAACCCTCCCGTCTCTAAAGTATCCCTCTACTAGGTCAGCTGGGTGGAGTTGGGCCTCTATGCTCACCAGGGTTTTAAAACTGTCCTCGACCTTGGTGCTCCTGTAGCTTCCGGGATTCCCGATTGATCTTCCTTCTGGGGCGGCTCCTGAACCTGCTCTCCTGCTCGAACTTGTAGAACCTCCGTGCTCCTCGAACCGTAATCGAACCTCCTAATCGGACCTCTCCACTCGAACCGTTCAACTTAACCTTAACCTCTCGTTGTTCTCTGCCTCCGATCGTACCTTCTGCCCGTCGATTTTCCCCCAACAGTTATACCGTTTCCTTGCCCTTATCTTTGGCGCCAAATCAGGGGTTTTCTTTTGTCAAAGTTTTGGGCCGGCTACTTTGACAAAAGCTGGTACTTTAGTTTAACGACTTGGCCAAAACCAAACTGATGGGTTATGTCCCGTGTCCCGCTGAGTTTGATGCAGATAATGGGCCTTGTCCGTGCTCTGTGATTTCAGTGATGGGTTTACGTTTATCTGGCGATTAACATGACCTTTTCAAGTGCAAGTCCTTTGTTTTTGACTTCGTTACTGCTGCTACCTTTATACCATATCAATTGCAGTCAGTCTGGAATTTTCCAATCGGTGGTGACTCCGGTTTCTTTAAGGTATTGCAGTGGTATGTCCTTCTTAAATGAGTCATGTGATCTGCCAACTCCATCTTGTGCTCTTAAAAATGTGGCCATTTCAGGGGTTTTAAAATGTAGGCTGTATTTTCCTGGATTTTGCGAATCCTACACTGCTACAAACTGGAGTAGCATGGAAATGGAGCGATGAATGTAAGCGGGCCTTTCAGAAGTGTAAAGGCCTGATCACTTCAAGAGAAGTATTGGCTCACTACAACCCATCACTACCGATAAGACTGGCGTGTGATGCATCTCCCTACGGCGTTGGAGCGGTCCTGTCACATAAATCCCTTGATGGTTCAGAGAGGCCGATAGCTTTTGCGTCACGCTCGTTTACTGCAGCCGAGCGTAACTACGCCCAGATTGACAGAGGGGCCCTCAGCCTGGTGTGGGGGGTGAAGAAGTTCAATCACTACCTGCACGGACAGAAATTTACTCTACTAACTGATCATCAACCTCTTGTCTCCATTTTCAACCCTAAGAAGGGCGTCCCGATAATGACAGCACAACGGCTACGGAGGTGGTCCCTTTTCCTAGGGGCACACCAATATGACATCGAGTACAAAGGAACTAAACAGCATGGGAATGCTGATGGATTGTCATGCCTGCCGTTGCCAACGGTGGAAGAAGCACATGCAGTGGATCCTGTGGAGATATTCCACTCGACCATAGTCGAATGTAAACATAGAAAAGGAAACACGAAATGACCCGATACTCTCCAGGGTCTATGATTTAACGGTGAAGGGATGGCCAGCACATGGCGAACCACTGTTGCCAGCATTCTCGCTGAGAAGAGAACAGCTGTCAGTGTGCCGAGGAACCTTGATGTGTGGATCCAGAGTAGTAATTCCACCCAAATTGAAGGATAGAGTGCTCAATGAGCTTCATGAGGGTCATCTGGGAGGGGTAAAAATGAAGAACTTAGCCAGAGCGTTTGTGTGGTGGCCGGGAATCGATAGAGAAATCGAAGAGATGACCAAGAGCTGTACAGGATGCCAGAAGGTCCAAAACGCCCCACCACAAGCCCCTCTACATCCATGGGAGTGGCCCTCTTCTCCATGGCAAAGGGTACACATTGATTTTGCTGGTCCATTTATGGACTCGATGTTTTTAATTGCGGTGGATGCACATTCAAAGTGGCCAGAGGTAATAAAAATGTCCTCAACCACCACAGAAAAAACTATCACAGTCTTACGAACCATATTCGCCAGAAATGGGCTGCCTGAACAGATTTGCTCCGACAATGGACCATAGTTTGTGTCTGAAGAGTTCCGGAGGTTCTTAAAGAACAATGGTGTTAAGCATTACACATCCGCCCCATATCATCCAGCCACCAATGGATTGGCTGAGAGGTTCGTTCAAACATTCAAGAAGGCTATCAAGGCAATGTGTAATGAAGACATACCCCTACAACACAAGGTGGATAACTTCTTGTTTGCCTACCGGAATGCGACACATGCGGTTACCAACCAAACTCCAGCCATGATGTTCTTCAATCGAAGACTCAGATGCCGCTTGGATTTGGTTAAGCCAAACATCAGAAGAGATGTGGAGAAGAGGCAGTCTCAGAATATGAATGAAAGGCCAACCAGGAGTTTCAAGATAGGTCAACCAGTTTTGGCCCGGGACTACCGCACAGAGAAATGGCAGCCAGGAACGATCTGCACACGGCAAGGACCTCTAATGTATACCGTGGACGTTGGAGAGAGCATTGTAAGACGCCATGCTGACCAGATTCTAGAGTCACTGGAAAACGTCAAATCTACACCATGATCCTCTACACCTGGTGATGAAACCAAAGTAGCAATTGCATCTACCGCAGAATCGGTGATATTGGAAGCAGACGAACCAAACAACGACGTTGATCCCGAATCAACTTTGCCAGAAGAACCTGATACCCCAAAGAGGCGTTATCCGGACAGAATCAGGAAGCCTCCTCAAAGACTGAATTTATTATTGATTAACTTCAGCTAATGTATCTAGCAACTGTAATTGTAAATATGTTATTTAATTATTAATCGAATGTTATGTACTGTTTAGCTAAAAGGGGAGGAATTGTAGTGTATGTACCTTGAAGAAGGAACTATATTCTGCAGCCCCTGTATACTGCAGTACCAGTAGTGACCACCCCTGTATATAAGCCTGTGCAGTAACTTTGTATAGTAGTTCCAGTTTTGTCTCCATTCAGTAAACACCTGTTATAACCAACTTCTGCAGTCCGTGTCTCAATTACACACGGACGTTACAGGAGTGTTTGATGGGACAGTGTAGAGGGAGCTCTACTCTTTATCTAATCCGCGCTGTACCTGCCCTGGGAGTGTTTGATGGGACAGTGTAGAGGGAGTTTTACTCTGTATCTAACCCGTGCTGCATCTGCCCTGGGAGTGTTTGATGGGACAGCGTAGAGGGAGCTTTACTCTGTATCTATCCCGTGCTGTACCTGTGCTGGGGGTGTTTGATGGGACAGTGTAGAGGGAGCTTTACTCTTTGTCTAACCCGTGCTGCACCTGCCCTGGGAGTGTTTGATGGGACAGTGTAGAGGGAGCTTTACTCTGTATCTGTCCCGTGCTGTACCTGTGCTGGGGGTGTTTGTTGGGACAGTGTAGAGGGAGCTTTACTCTGTATCTAACCCGTGCTGTAGCTGCTCTGGGAGTGTTTAATGTGACAGTGTAGACGGAGCTTTACTCTAGATCTAACCCGTGCTGTACCTGCCCTGGGAGTATTTGATGGGACAGTGTAGAGGGAGCTTTACTCTATATCTAATCCGTGCTGTACCTGCCCTGGGAGTGTTTGATGGGACAGTGTAGAAGGAGCTTTACTCTGTATCAAACCTGTGCTATACCTGCCCTGGGAGTGTTTGATGGGGACAGTGTAGAGGGAGTTTTACTCTGTATCTATCCCGTGCTGTACCTGTGCAGGGGGCGTTTGATGGGACAGTGTAGAGGGAGCTTTACTCTTTATCTAACCCGTGCTGTACCTGCCCTGGGAGTGTTTGATGGGACAGTGTAGAGGGAGCTTTACTCTGTATCTGTCCCGTGCTGTACCTGTGCTGGGGGTGTTTGATGGAACAGTGTAGAGGGAGCTTTACTCTGTATCTAACCCGTGCTGTACCTGCCCTGGGAGTGTTTGATGGGACAGTGTAGAAGGAGATTTACTCTGTATCTAATCCGTGCTGTACCTGCCCTGGGAGTGTTTGATGGGGCAGTGTAGAGGGAGCTTTACTCTGTATCTAACCCGTGCTGTACCTGCCCTGGGAGTGTTTGATGGGACAGTGTAGAGGTGGCTTTACTCTGTATCTAACCCATGCCATACCTGCCCTGGGAGTGTTTGATGGGACAGTGTAGAGGGAGACTGGGTATTGTGTAACGAGAAAGGGTTAATTCGCAATCTTGTTGTACGAGGCCCCTTGGGTCGGAGCGATCATAATATGATTGAATTCTTCAATAAGATGGATAATGAAGTAGTTGACACAGAGACTACGGTCCTCAATTTAAATAAAGGAAACTACGATGGTCTGAGGAGCGAGTTGGGTAGGATTGATTGTGGAATGGCACTCAAAGTGTTGACGGTGGATAGGCAATGGCAAACATTCAAAGACCGAATGGATGAGCTACAGAATTTGTTCATCCCAGTTTGGCATAAAAATAAAACACAAAAGGTGACTCAACCGTGGCTAACAAGGGAAATTAGGGATAGCATAAGATCCAAGGAGAGGACATATAAATTGGCCAGAAAAAGCAATAATCCTGAGGATTGGGAGCAGTTTAGGATTCAACAAAGGAGGACAAAGGGATTAATTAAGAAAGGGAAAATAGAATATGAGAGTAAGCTTGCACGGAACATAAAAACTGACTGTAAAAGCTTTTATAGATATGTGAAGAGAAAAAGATTGGTGAAGTCAAACGTAGGTCCCTTGCAGTCAGAATCAGGGGAATTTATAATGGGGAACAAAGAAGTGGCAGACCAACAAATACATATTTTGGTTCTGTCTTCACAAAGGAGGACACAAATAACCTCCCAGAGATGCCGGGGAACATAGGGTCTGATGAAAGGGTGGACCTGAAAGAAATCAGTATTTGTAGGGAAATGGTGTTAGGAAAATTAATGGGACTGAAGGCCGATAAATCCCCAGGGCCTGATAATCTACATCCCAGGGTACTTAAGGAAGTGGCCCTAGAAATAGTAGATGCATTGCTGGTCATCTTCCAGAACTCGATAGACTCTGGAACAGTACCCATGGATTGGAGGGTAGCTAATGTTACCCCACTATTCAAAAAAGGTGGTAGAGAGAAAAGCAGGGAATTACAGCCTGACATCGGTAGTGGGGAAAATGCTAGAGTCCATTATAAAAGATGTAATAGCAGAGCTCTTAGAAAGCAGTGACTGGATCGGACAAAGTCAACATGGATTTACAAAAGGTAAATCATGCTCGACTAACCTACTGGAATTTTTTGAGGATGTAACTGATAAAATAGATAAGGGAGAATCAGTGGATGTGGTGTATTTGGACTTTCAGAAGGCTTTCGAAAAGGTCCCGCATAATGGATTTGCCTGCAAAATTAAGGCACATGGGATTGTGGGCAAGGTATTGACTTGGATAGAGAACTGGTTGGCGGACAGAAAGCAAAGAGTTGGAATAAACGGGTCGTTTTCCGAGTGGCAGGCAGTGACTAATGGGGTACCGCAAGGATCGGTCCTAGGACCCCAGCTGTTCACAATGTATATTAATGATCTGGACGAGGGAATTGGATGTAATATCTCCAAATTTGCAGACGACACAAAGCTGGGTGGGAGGGTAAGCTGTGAGGAGGATGTCGTGAAAATACATTACGATTTGGACAGGTTGGGTGACTGGGCAGAAACATGGCAAATGCAGTATAATGTGGATAAATGTGAGGTTATCCACTTTGGTGGCAAAGACAGGAAGGCAGATTATTATTTGAATGGCAATAGATTGGGAGAAGGGGAAGTGCAAAGAGACCTGGGTGTCCTTGTGCACCAGTCGCTGAAGGTTAGCATGCAGGTGCAGCAGGCGGTTAAGAAGGCAAATGGTATGTTGGCCTTCGTAGCAAGAGGGTTCGAGTACAGGAACAAGGATGTCTTGCTGCAGTTGTACAGGGCCTTGGTGAGACCGCACCTTGAGTATTGTGTGCAGTTTTGGTCGCCTTATCTGAAGAAGGACATGCTTGCCATGGAAGGAGTGCAGCGAAGATTCACCAGGCTGATACCTGGGATGGCAGGAATGACGTATGAGGAGAAATTGTGTCGATTGGGCTTATACTCACTGGAGTTTTGAAGATTGAGAAGGGATCTCATCAAAACCTATAAAATTCTGTCAGGCCTGGACAGACTAGATGCAGGAAGGATATTTCTGATGGCCGGGGAGTCCAGAACCAGGGGTCATAGTCTAAGGATAAGGGGTAAGCCATTTATCACTGAAATGAGGAGGAATTTCTTCACCCAGAGAGTAGTGAACCTGTGGAATTCTCTACCACAGAGGGCAGTGGAGGCCAGCTCATTAAATATATTCAAGAAAGAGTTGGATATATTTCTTAAGGCTAAAGGGATCAAGGGATATGGGGAGAAAGCAGGGACAGGGTACTGAATTTGGATGATCAGCCATGATCTCATTGAATGGCGGAACAGGCTCGAGGGGCCGAATGGCCTACTCCTGCTCCTATCTTCTATGTTTCTATGAGCTTTACTCTGTATCTAACCCGTGCTGTACCTGCCCTGGGAGTGTTTGATGGGACAGTGTAGAGGGAGCTTTACTCTGTATCTAACCCGTGCTGTACCTGCCCCGGGAGTGTTTGATGTGACAGTGTAGAGGGAGCTTTACTCTGTACCTAACCCGTGCTGTACCTGCCCTGGGAGTGTTTGATGGGGACAGTGTAGAAGGAGCTTTACTCTGTATCTAACCCGTGCTGTACCTGCCCCGGGAGTGTTTGATGGGACAGTGTAGAGGGAGCTTTACTCTGTATCTAACCCGTGCTGTACCTGCCCCGGGAGTGTTTGATGGGACAGTGTAGAGGGAGCTTTACTCTGTATCTAACCCGTGCTGTACCTGCCCCGGGAGTGTTTGATGGGACAGTGTAGAGGGAGCTTTACTCTGTATCTAACCCGTGCTGTACCTGCCCCGGGAGTGTTTGATGGGACAGTGTAGAGGGAGCTTTACTCTGTATCTAACCCGTGCTGTACCTGCCCCGGGTGTGTTTGATGGGACAGTGTAGAGGGAGCTTTACTCTGTATCTAACCTATGCTGTACCTGCCCTGGGAGTGTTTGATGGGACAGTGTAGAGGGAGCTTCACTCTGTATCTAACCTATGCTGTACCTGCCCTGGGAGTGTTTGATGGGACAGTGTAGAGGGAGCTTTACTCTGTATCTAACCCATGCTGTACCTGCCCTGGGAGTGTTTGATGGGACAGTGTAGAGGGAGCTTTTCTCTGAATCCAACCCCGTTTTCTAACTGCCGTGGGAGTGTTTGATGGGTACAGTGTAGAGGGAGCTTTACTCTGTATCTAACCCGTGCTGTACCTGCCCTGGGAGTGTTTGATGGGACAGTGTAGAGGGAGCTTTACTCTGTATCTAACCCGTGCTGTACCTGCCCTGGGAGTGTTTGATGGGACAGTGTAGAGGGAGCTTTACTCTGTATCTAACCCGTGCTGTACCTGCCCTGGGAGTGTTTGATGGGACAGTGTAGAGGGAGCTTTACTCTGTATCTAACCCGTGCTGTACCTTCCCTGGGAGTGTTTGATGGGACAGTGTAGAGGGAGCTTTACTCTGTATCTAACCCGTGCTATACCTGCCCTGGGAATGTTTGATGGGACAGTGTAGAGGGAGCTTTACTCTGTATCTAACCCGTGCTATACCTGCCCTGGGAGTGTTTGATGGAGACAGTGTAGATGGAGCTTTACTCTGTATCTAACCCGTGCTGTACCTGCCCTGGGAGTGTTTGATGGGACACTGTAGAGGGAGCTTTACTCTGTATCTAACCCGTGCTGTACCTGCCCTGGGATTGTTTGATGGGACAGTGTAGAGGGAGCTTTACTCTGTATCTAACCCGTGCTGTACCTGCCCTGGGGGTGTTTGATGGGGCAGTGTAGAGGGAGCTTTACTCTGTATCTAACCCGTGCTGTACCTGCCCTGGGAGTGTTTGATGGGACAGTGAGGGAGCTTTACTCTGTATCTAACCCGTGCTGTACCTGCCCTGGGAGTGTTTGATGGGACAGTGTAGAGGGAGCTTTACTCTGTATCTAACCCGTGCTGTACCTGCCCTGGGAGTGTTTGATGGGACAGTGTAGAGGGAGCTTTACTCTGTATCTAACCCATGCTGTACCTGCCCTGGGAGTGTTTGATGGGACAGTGTCGAGAGAGCTTTACTCTGTATCTAACCCATGCTGTACCTGCCCTGGGAGTGTTTGATGGGGACAGTGTAGAGGGAGCTTTACTCTGTATCTAACCCATGCTGTACCTGCCCTGGGAGTGTTTGATGGGGACAGTGTAGAGGGAGCTTTTTGATTTGATGCTCCACGGATTTGAGGACGAAATCCAGGCTGACACTCCCAGCGCAGTGCTGAGAGAGTGCTGCACTGTCCGAGGTGCCATCTGCCCTCTCAAGTGGATGTAAAAGATCCCATGACACTATTTTGAAGAAGAGGAGACGAGTTCTCCCCGGTGTCCTGGCCAATATTTATCCCTCAACCAACATCACTAAAAAAAAACAGATAATCTGGCCTTTACGTTGCTGTTTGTGGGAGGTTGCTGTGTGCAATTTGTCTGCCGCGTCTCCTACATTATAAAATACTTCACCAGCTGTAAAGTGTTTTGGGATGTTCTTCGGTAAAGAATGGTGCTGTGTAACTTACATTTCTCTTCTTGTCTTTATCTAGCTTCCCCTTAAATGCCAATTTTATGTCCGTGTAGACGGGTTCTGATGTGTCCACCATGTACTAGCACACACTGTTCAGCAAGTGATGTGTGTTCTGGCCACAGGCCAATAATCCATTATTTACAACAAGGCAGCCAAGAGTCATCGAGGAACAGTCAAACCACCTCCCTGTTACCGAAATGGTGCCTGGCAGCAGATCTAAGGCCAGCCAGTAACAAGACTCGACAGGGAAGATGGCTTCACCGGGAAACTGCAACTTAAGTACAACTAAAGATGCGTAAATCTTACTTACACAACCCTTTTAAAGAGGGAGTCTCTCCATCGGGACCCATTTTACTGAGTGCAGTGCTGAGGGAGCGCCGCACTGTCGGAGGGGCAGTACTGAGGGAGCGCTGCACTGTCGGAGGGGCAGTACTGAGGGAGCGCCGCACTGTCGGAGGGGCAGTACTGAGGGAGCGCTGCACTTTCGGAGGGGCAGTGCTGAGGGAGCGCTGCACTGTCGGAGGGGCAGTACTGAGGGAGCGCCGCACTGTCGGAGGGGCAGTACTGAGGGAGCACTGCACTTTCGGAGGGGCAGTGCTGAGGGAGCGCTGCACTGTCGGAGGGGCAGTACTGAGGGAGCGCCGCACTGTCGGAGGGAAAGTACTGAGGGAGCGCTGCACTGTCGGAGGGACAGTACTGAGGTAGTGCCGCACTTTCGGTGGGGCAGTACTGAGTAAGCGCTGCAATGTCGGAAGGGCAGTACTGAGGGAGAGCTGCACTGTCGGAGGAACAGTACTGAGGGAGCGCTGCACTGTCGGAGGGACAGTACTGAGGGAGCGCTGCACTGTCGGAGAGGCAGTACTGAGAGCGCTGCACTGTCAGAGGGACAGTACTGAGGGAGAACTGCACTGTCGGAGGGGCAGTACAGAGGGAGCGCCGCACTGTCAGAGGGGCAGTACTGAGGGAGCGCCGCACAGTCGGAGGGGAAGTACTGAGTAAGCGCTGCACTGTCGGAGGGGCAGTACTGAGGGAGCGCTGCACTGTCAGAGGGGCAGTACTGAGGGAGCGCTGCACTGTCGGAGGAGCAGTACTGAGGGAGCGCTGCACTGTCGGAGGGGCAGTACTGAGAGAGTGCCGCACTGTCGGCGGGCCAGTACTGAGGGGGTGCCGCACTGTCAGAGGGGCAGTACTGAGGGAACGCTGCACTGTCAGAGGTGCCGTCTTTCGAATGAGATGTTAAACTGAGGCCCCGTCTGCTCTCTCAGGTGAACGTAAAAGATCCCACGGCCACTATTTCAAAGAAGAGCAGGGGACTTATCCCTGGTGTCCTGGCCAATATTTATCCCTCAACCAACATCACCGTAAACAGATTATCTGGGCTTTATCACATTGCTGTTTGTGGGATCTTGCTGTGCGCAATTTTGGCTGCCGCGTTTCCTACATTACAACAGTGACTACACTTCAAAAAGTACTTCATTGACTGTAAGGCATTATGGGACGTCCTGAGGTTGTGAAAGGCGCTACGGAAATGCAAGTCTTGCTTTCTTTCCACCAGTTCCTCTGGCCCAGGTGGTGATTCGAAAGAGTTTCAAGCCTTTGAACCAGACCTCTCTCAACATCTAGCCATTGACTGGTACTGAGAGCTCTCTCGGAATCGGACTGTCCACCTCTCTCTCCACAATGGCAAATAAATGGCCCCTGGGAAACAGGGAATCAGGGGGGGAATACTAGGGGTATTGCAACAGAGAACATGCTATTGCTGGAGCTCGGGAGGGATGACAGCTACTCTTTTAAGGACCAAAAATAGGTAAGCTAATCCTTTTACTCACTTGCCTAAACATCCACCACCTTAAACATTCACTCCCTCCACCACCGACGCACCGTGGCTGCAGTGTGTCCCATCTACAAGATGCACTGCAGCAACTCGCCATGGCTTCTTCGGCAACACCTCCCAAACCCTCGACCTCTTCCACCTAGAAGGACAAGGGCAGCAGGCGCATGGGAACACCACCACCTCCAAGTTCCCCTCCAAGTCACACACCATCCTGACTTGGAAATATATCGCCGATCCTTCATCGTCGCTGGGTCAAAATCCTGGAACTCCCTCCCTAACAGCACTGTGGGAGTACCTTCACCACACGGACTGCAGCGGTTCAAGAAGGCGGCTCACCACCACCTTTCCGAGGGCAATCAGGGATGGGCAATAAATGCTGGCTTTGCCAGTGACGCCCACATCCCGAGAGTGATTTTTTTTTTAAATCGTCAATGTTGTGTAAACACTTAAACACAATCTAGTTTCAGCAAATTATCTAAATGAGGGTCGAACAGTCTACGGCTGCTGTACAGGGTCCAGTTACTGCCCGAAGTCACTGATACAGCTTCTTGTAAATCAAAGGGCAAGGTGAGAACTGTCAGAACGTAACAACACCCTAAAAGACCCAACCTCTTGAAAGACGGCGAGCTCTGAGAAATAGCACAATCGTCTGGGTAATAAATGTTCTCTTTCTTTTCCCCCTTTCTCTCAATTCCTTTATTGCTCTCGAGCGTCGGCCGTGTCTTAATGGGCAGCACTCTCGCCTCCTGGACGGTTGTGGGTTCAAATCCCAGTCCATGAAGGTTGAGCACAAAAAACTAGGCTGACACTCCCAGTGCGTTACCGAGGGAGCGCCGCGCTGTCGGAGATGGCATCTTTCGGATGAGGCGTTAAACCGAGGCCTCGTCTGCCCTCCCAGGTGGACTTAAGAAAAGGAGCAGGGGAGTTCTCCCCAAGGTCCTGGGCCATATTTATCCCTCAACCAACATCACGATAAACAGTTCAATGGATGATGTTGTTTGTGGGATTTTAGCTGCTGTGTTTACCTACAAACACAGTGGCCCAGAACTTCGGGTCTCCACGGGTGAGTCCGCACGGGGTACTCACCCGTAAGCCCAATGGAAGTGCCGGTCTCCTGCATGCACTGCGCATGCGCGGGAAACCGGCACTTCCGTTCCCCTAAGGGAAGGGGTTCAGAGGTCGAACGCGTGCACCGACGAGGCAGCGCGTGCGCATCGAACTTACGTTTTTTTTGCAGGTTTCTCCGGGAGGGTCAGTCTCCAGGAGTTACACATTTAAAAAGCAGTCGCAAGGCCTGCTTTTTACAAGGTAAGTGGTGAATTAATTAAAATTAAAACATTTTTTCCACAGGTTTATTATTTTTAAATACTTTAAAGAAAGGTAAGTTTATTTTTAGCCCCGTTAGAAAATAAAATTATTTTTTTCAAAAATTTAAATTATTGTTTAAAATAGTTATTTCATGTAATTTATACAGTAGTTTATTTAAAAAGTGTGATTTTTAAAAAATTTATTTGAAGGTTTAGTGATGTTTTGGGGCCCGTAGTATTTATAAGTTTTGACAGCTCTTCCTGTCAAGCTTATGAATGAAGCATTCCCTGCTCCGATTGGCTCCTCATGGCCCACGTGATGCCAGGGGATGCATCGAACTAACTGCGCCCCTGGGATACGCAAGCACTGTGCGCCGGCAGTTGGAGGAGGCCCAGGATCGGAATCCCACGGGGGCCCACAGCTCAACGGCCGGCGCGCTAGGTAAGTGCAGGTCGGGGGCTTGCACCCGCGGGAAGCCCCCGACCCGAATTTCTGGGCCCGTGTCTACACCTTCGAAAGTAGTTCTTTCATTATGAAAGCCAGGGAAATGCAACTTCCTGTCTTCCTTCAGTCTAATGTCAGAAATGCAGCAGTATCAGGGCCCCTGCCTGTCAGCTTGGCTCAGTGGGTGGGTAGCACTCTCACCACCAAATCAGAAGGTCATGGGTTCAAGCCCCGCTGCTCGCACTCGAGCCCGTAATCTAGGACGACAGTGCGTTACTGAGGGAGCGCCACGCTGCCGGAGGTGCCGTCTTTCGGGCTAGACGTTAAAACCCAGGCCCCATCCGCCCTCTCAGGTGGACGTGAAAGACCATGTTAACAGGTCTCAGTGCTGAGTGTAGGAGGTCACTGCGTGCGGGTTGGCTGCTGCTTCTACCCATTGTAAGCGCACAATGAGGCTTGCTTCCTTTCTCGGAGATGTGAGGAGGCGTTTAATATATAAATAAGGCGGTTAAGAAGACATACGGCATAGAATATAAGAGCAGGGAGGTTATGCTTGAACTGTATAAAACACTAGTTAGGCCTCAGCTAGAATACTGCGTGCAGTTCTGGTCACCACATTACAGGAAGGATGTGATTGCGAGGATGTTGCCTGGGCTGGGGAATTTTATCTATGAGGAAAGACTGGATAGGCTGGGGTTGTTTTCTTTGGAACAGAGGAGGCTGAGAGGAGACCTTATTGAGGTGTATAAAATTATGAGGGGCCTAGATAGAGTGGATAGAAAGGACCTATTTCCCTTAGCAGAGGGATCAATAACCAGGGGGCACAGATTGAAATTAATTGGTCGAAGGATTAGAGGGGAGTTGAGGAGAACTCTTTTCACCCAGAGGGTGGTGGGGGTCTGGAACTCACTGCCTGAAAGGGTGGTAGAGGCAGAAACCCTCATCACATTTTAAAAGTGCTTGGGTGTGCACTTGAAGAGCCGTAACCTACAGGGCTACGGACCAAGAGCTGGAAAGTGGGATTAGGCTGGAGAGCTCTTTGTCGGCCGGCACGGACACGATGGGCCGAATGGCCTCCTTCTGTGCTGTAAATTTCTCTGATTCTATGAAACGCTCGCTTCTTGCCTCCCTCCATAACCCAGCTTCTCTCTGACCATCTCCCAACCAGACCCCATCCAGGTTCGGGTTTCCCAACCAACATTCCCTCTCATTTTTATTTGGGCTGCGCGGCCCGTTCAAATTCCCGGCGCTTCGCGCGTTTTCTTCCATTTCACAGCCGTCGAGCGGCCTGCGCGAGACCTCCAGTCCGCGCGGGAACATCGTTCCCAACTCTGTACTCCTGGAGCTTTCATCGCCTGACCCCTCAGCTCCAACCGCCCCGCCCCCCACGCGCCCACACTCCCGTCACTGGTCGCCCGGCAACTCCGTCCTTGAATCGCGCCGCCCTCCCACACCCAGCGTCAAATGAACAGACTCGATGAGGTGAGTCTTGGCTCTCAGTCCAACTTTCCCCTCTCCAAGAAGTTATAAGTTAAAGTGCCCAAATTAAAATTGAAAACAACAAACAATCTCTGATGTTTTCTCTCCCCTGGGTGTTTGCCCGCGGCAGCGTCCCGGAAATTTATCTTTCACTCCTGTTAACTCCAGGCCAATCCTGGCGGGTCGGTGACATTAATTAAAGTAAATGAGCAGGTTGGCTCGTTTATCTATTCGAGTTGTCAGCACCTGACCTGGTTTATCCTGCAGTAAGGAGTCTGGAGGAGCATCGACTGCTGACAGACAGCGGGATGAAAGCGGTGTGTCTGGGTTCCTTCCTCCATTCCACAGCACTTGTCCCTTCTCACCGTACTGGGTTTGTGCCGACTTCCTTCAAGCTGGGATTCCAGTGTGTGGCACAGAACTTACAGAAACAGGCCAATTATGCTCCACACCAGTCTCCTCCTGTTAACCTTAAACTGTTAGCCAACCTCCTTCCTTCAATGGGTCACACAACACACTTCGAATAAGCTCGAGGCACTTGTCCTATCGTCATGATCTAAGGTATTAAGGGATAAGGGGCAAAGGCGGGTATATAGAGATAGGTCACAGATCACACATGATCTCATTGAATGGCGGAACGGGCTCGAGGGGCTCAATGGCCGACTCCTGTTCCTATCCTTCTATTCCTTTCTCCCTCGTGTGTTTATCTAGCCTCCCCTTAAATTCACCTCAACCACTCCCTGTGGTAGCGAGTTCCACATTCTCACCACTCTCTGGGTAAAGAAGTTTCTCCTGAATTCCCGATTGGATTTATTAGTGACTATCTTATATTTATTGCCCCTAGTTTTGGTCTCCCTCACAAGTGGGAACATCTTCTCTACGTCTACCCTGTCAAACCCTTTCATAATCTTGACCTCTGTCAGGTCACCTCTCGGCCTTCTCTGTTCTAGCGAAAAGAGCCCCAGCCTGGTCAATCCTTCCCGATAGGTATAAGCTCTCAGTTCTGGTTTAAAGCTTTGTAAATCTTTTTTTGCACCTTCTCATTGAGTGCCCCCCCCGCTCCCTCCCCATTTCAGCTCTTCCTCTTCCGAAGCTGCCAACTCTTGCTGTAGTATGGGGCGGGGGCGGGGGGGGAGGGATGCGCTCTCCTACCTCACCCAAGTGCCCACTCTTCACACATACGTTTAGACAGTCACCACGGGCTGGGCTTTCAAATATGTTGGGAGGAGGGGATTGGGGGCATGGGAAGGTCCCAGCCCAGTCTGACCCTGCCGTCACCAAATGTCAATGCGCTTCCCTCCTTAAACCAGGACACCGAGGTAAATTCTCGCGCCCAGCATTGTGTGAGTGGCGGGCACCCCGGAGATTCTTCCTGCTGCGACGATCTCATCTCTGTAGGATTCGCAAAAGTGGACTTTGTAATAATAAGGGTCAAATGGCAGAAGAGGCCATGATTTTAAAGACTGTTTTAAAAGAAGCCCAGAAAAAGGGGCATACAAAATGGCCACCATACCATGTGACCAGCTTATTGGGACACTTTAAAATGGTTCCTGCGCAACCTCAGACAGCTTTGTGGATTCAACCCACAGTAAGTTCTGGAAGCCGTTTCTGAGAGAGCGAAACCAGACCCACACATATACATATGGATTAGATGCAGATCCAGTCAAGATTGGCCTGGAGACAGAGGCCATCAAAATGTTGACCCAGACAAAAGGGGACAATTTCATATTCATGAGAACAGAACCCAGGACTAGATAACGAGATCAGCAGGACATTAAAAACAATGAAGGTCATTCCAGACCAGAGATGGGCCTTTACCGGCCATCGAGAACATTTTAAAATATAATAACTACCCCGCTGTGCTCCCAGCCCGCCAAAAGTTAAACAAAAGCTAACCTGATTTTGGGCGGGAGATGGAAGTTTCTGGGAGAAAGGTATATCTGGAAGACTTTTCAGCAGTTGGAGACGAGAGCTTGAACACAGACACAGCTTCAGAGAGAGAACTGGTGGGTGAAGAGGAGTCGCTTCGGGAGAAGATCAGCAAACTCCTCTCCACCATCGGAGGAGGAAGAAGAACTAAGCCAACATCAAGAAGGCCGTTTCGAAGCCGGCATCCCGCCCCGGGGAAACAAATCGGGAGATCATCGACCATCCCCGGGCCGTTGCCAGAACGAGAGGCCATCGACCCAACTTGGGAGAAGAAACAAAAAAATAAAACCCCAAGAGAAGAAACCTTCCAGCCACCCCGGTTGGAAGGAGAAGAGATAAAAATAAACTGAAGAAGCGATGGGAGCCAGCCCAAGGCTCCTCTAACCAGGGTCGAGCCGACGATCCTCGACCCCGCCGACATCCAGGCCCGCCGGTGTCCAGCCGCCCCCGACCCCCACCTCAGGAGAGAGGTGTGGCGCAGCTCGCAGGGGCTCCACGATCCACGTGGAGACGAAACGCCTGAAAGGACCAAACACAGACTCGATTTCAAAACCTTGCACTTCCTAGTGGGATTGGTGAGCATGTTTCTGGCCCTTCACAATCAGATCTAGATAGGTTTAATAAGGGGGTGGATTTAAGGGTACAATGAACATGAGTTGTTGTCCCTCGATGTTCCGTGTGTTTCCTTATTTCATGATGATCTTTGTACAGTATAAGATGCCTGTATTTGCCTTAGTTAGTATTGTGTCGTTATGATTTGTTTTGTGTTCTTCCCTCCCATGTACTCTCTTATCTGCTTGCATTTGATTTGATATTTTTTCCCATTTGCAATAACATTTCATTTTGTTTCATCAAACTTGGTCTACAAGAGTTTTCTCTGCATTGTAATTCCTGCCCCAAAGTCCAGAGTACAGAATCTAAGGGGCGAGTGGGTCGAACCACTCATGGTTTTACTGTGCAAGAGAGAGAGGCCTCTAGAGAGAGAAACCTCAGGGACATCTCTCGAGGAAAACCCCTTACATCTCGTTGATTAGTAAAAGGCAACAGCTGGATCTAGCAGTTACATCCTGCTGTGTGGACGGGGCTCCCTGGGGAACAATGTCTGGCCGAACCTTCGTTTTGTTTCTGTGTAGCTTCAGAACACTTTCCTCTGGTGGGGGGTGGGGGGAGTCCAGAACAAGGGAGGGCATAATCTTAATACTAGAGCCAGGCCGTTCGGGGGTGATGTCAGGGAGCACTTCTTCACACTATGGGTGGTGGAAACCTGGACCAATTGGAGCTTTCAAGACTGAGACTGATAGATTTTTGTTCGGTAAGGATATCAAGAGATATGGAGAAAAGGTGGTTAAATGGAGTTGGGATACAGATCAGCTGTGATCTCATTGAGTGGCAGAGCAGGCTTGAGGGATTGTATGGCCTCCTTTTCCTATGTTTTTATGTTCTTATGTGACCTGGCAGTAGGGAGACATGGTGAACCTGTTTTGCTACTTAATAAATAAAAACTATGGCAGCCCCGCTTGATTGACACCCTATCCATCACCTTAAACATTCACTCCCTACACCACCGGTGTACCGTGGCTGCAGTGTGTACCATCTAGAAGATGCACTGCAGCAACTCGCCAAGGCTTCTTCGACAGCACCTCCCAAATCCGTGACCTCTACCACCTAGAAGGACAAGGGCAGCAGGCGCATGGGAACACCAACACCTCCAAGTCACACACCATCCTGACTTAGAAATATATCACTGTTCCTTCATCATCGCTGGGTCAAAATCCTGGAACTCCCTCCCTAACAGCACTGTGGGAGTACCTTCACCACACGGACTGCAGCAGTTCAAGAAGGCGGCTCACCACCACCTTCTCAAGGGCAACTAGGGATGGGCAGAGATACCCACATCCCAATGCCCAAAAAATATTATGGGCTAGGAAGCACAAAAACCAATGTGTTTGAGTTAGAATTAAACAATTCTTATAAGTTATTTTTGCATTTTCTTGTGCAGAAATGTCACTGCTCAAAGGGAAAGTGTTCAGGTTCAGACACCCAGTCAGATCTTTTATTATCTGTTTATCTTATGCTCTGCCTTTCTTCCCCCTCTCTTTCTTTCACTCTATTTCTGTCTCTCTCTAACTCTGTCCATCTATCTCACTCTCTGTCTGTGGTTCTCTCTCGCACTCTCTCTCTATGTCTGTCTCGTTCTCTGATTCTGTCTGTCCTTCCTGCTCTGTGTGTGTGTCTCACTCTCTCTGATTTGTCTGCCTGTCTCACTCCGTGCCTAATTCTCTCTCGCCATCCTGCATGATCCAGTTTAATTGTTTCCACATTTAGCCCATATCCTTTCCTTCTCTAACTGCAGCTTACAGGAGTAGAGACAGATTCAGATCCCGTTACAGTCACAATAATATCTGTTGGGAACAATCCCTTGGGGTAGCCCAGTCGGCATCTGTGGGATGTTATTTTAGATAAGAAATGTGCTTTGACCAGGGATTTTACACAGTTTGTAAAGCATTGTACCAAAGCCCAGTAACTGATTCACTGTCTGCAACCTTGCAGTATTGGACGGGAGTGAATTGTTCCCTTTTACCCGCTGTGTGTGCTGTACATGTACAGGAGCTGACACTGAGGCCCACACGGGCCGTACAGTACCAGACGGGAGTGAATCATTCCCTTTTACCCACTGTGTGCTGTACATGTACAGGAGCTGACACTGAGGCCCACACGGGCCGTACAGTACCAGACGGGAGTGAATCATTCCCTTTTACCCACTGTGTGCTGTACATGTACAGGAGCCGACACTGAGACCCACACGGGCCGTACAGTACCAGACGGGAGTGAATCGTTCCCTTTTACCCGCTGTGTACTGTACATGTACAGGAGCCGACACTGAGACACACACGGGCCGTACAGTACCAGACGGGAGTGAATCGTTCCCTTTACCCACTGTGTACTGTACATGTACATGTACTGACACTGAGACACACACGGGCTGTACAGTACCAGACAGGAGTGGATCGTTCCCTTTTACCCGCTGTGTGCTGTACATGTACAGGAGCCGACACTGAAACACACACGGGCCGTACAGTACCAGACGGGAGTGAATCATTCCCTTTTACCCGCTGTGTGCTGTACATGTACAGGAGCCGACACTGAGACACACACGGGCCGTACAGTACCAGATGGGAGTGAATCGTTCCCTTTTACCCGCTGTGTGCTGTACATGTACAGGAGCCAACACTGAAACACACACGGGCCGTACAGTACCAGACGGGAGTGAATCATTCCCTTTTACCCACTGTGTGCTGTACATGTACAGGAGCCGACACTGAGACACACACGGGCCGTACAGTACCAGATGGGAGTGAATCGTTCCCTTTTACCCGCTGTGCTCGCTGACCTACATTGGCTCCCGGTCTGCAACAGCTCACTTTTGAAATTCTCATCCTTGATTTCAAATCCCTCCATGGCCTCGCCCCACCCTATCTCTGTAATCTCCTTCAGCCTCACAACCCCCCCCGGGATATCTGCGCTCCTCTAATTCTGCCCTCTTGAGCATCCCTGATTGTAATCGCTCCACCATTGGTGGCCGTGCCTTCTGTTGCCTGAGCCCTAAGCTCTGGAATTCCCTCCCTAAACCTCTCCGCCTCTCTATCCTCCTTAACGACACTCCTTAAAACCTACCTGTTTGACCAACCTGCCCTAATGCCTCCTTATGTGGCTCGGTGTCAGATTATGTTTGATAATCGCTCCTGTGAAGCGCCCTGGGACGTTTTACTACGTTAAACAACACCGGGAGCCAGTGTAGGTCCATGAGCACTGGGGAGACGGGTGAACGGGACTGGGTGCGAGTTAGCACACGGGAAGCAGAGATTTGGGCGAGCTGCAGTTTACGGAAGGTGGGAGGTGGGAGGTCGGCCAAGAGAGTGTCGGAAGAGTCGAGTCTAGAAAGAAAGGCTTGCATTGTTATAGCGCCTTTCGCCACCACTGGATCTCACAAAGCGCTTTACAGCCAATGAAATACTATTTGAAGTGTAGTCACTGTTGTAATGTGGGAAACGCGGCAGCCAATTTGTGCACAGCAAGCTCCCACAAACGGCAATGTGATAATGACCAGATAATCTTTTTGTTATGTTGAGGGGTAAATATTGGCCCCAGGACACCGGGGAGAACTCCCCTGCTCTTCTTCGAAATAGTGCCAGGGAAACTTTTACATCTGCCTGAGAAGGTTTAACGTCTTATCCGAAAGGCGGCACCTCCGACAGTGCGGTACTCCCTCAGTACTGCAGTGGAATGCCGGCCTAGATTTTTGAGCTCAAGCCTCTGGAGTGGGATTTTTTTTAAATTCATACATGGGATGTGGACGTCGCTGGCAAGGCCAGCATTTATTGCCCATCCCTAATTGCCCTCGAGAAAGTGGTGGTGATGCGCCTTATACAACTGAGTGACTTGCTCGGCCACTTCAGAGGGCAGTTAAGAGTGGGTCTGGAGTCACATATAGGCCAGACCGGGTAAGGACGGCAGGTTTCCTTCCCTGAAGGACATTAGTGAACCAGACAATCTGGTAGTTTCATGGTCACCATTACTGACACTAGCTTTTTGTTCCAGATTTATTTATTAACTGAATTTAAAATCCCCAGCTGCTGTCTCCAGATTTAGCCCAGGTCTAGTCCTACTGGATTACCACTATGCTACCGTACCCAGAACCTTCTGGCTCAGAGGCGAGAACGCTACCAACTGAGCCACAGCTGACACCGTGGCCACGATTTTATTAATGGTGGCGGGTTGAGTGCGGGTCAGGTGGTTTTGGGCTTCTAGTCCCGCCCCCAACTGCTTCCGCTCCACAGACGTGATTTTGCCTTGATTGACCTTGTTAAGCCCCGCCCTGCGGGCTTGCTGGCCAATTAACAAAAAGCCGGTCTGATGACGCCATTTGATGATGCTGCATTTGCCGGTTTTCTTAAAGGGACCACGCACAATTTCATTTTGACAGCTGATTTCTCAGCGTTTGACAGCATTGAGGTGCTGCAAACACTGACAATCACTGCACAAAGGTGAACTCTTGCACCCAGGCTCCCCAATGGCTCCCTCCATAGGCTGGAATAGATGGCAGCTGCAGGTGAGGTGACAGAAGCGATCTGTCACTGGTGAGAGAGGTTCTCCCAATGAGGTGGCACTGGATATGGATTTCAAAAGTTGTAACCTAAAGAAATGTGAAAATGTATTAAAAATGCAGTACCCAACATTTTCCTTCCTCTGAGACTCACCAGTGCAAAATTGGATCCTTCACACCACTTCTGCAGCTGTCATCATTCCAGAAACATTACAGAAGACTCACAACATGCCACACTTACCTGGCGTGGTGTCCGGATGTCGGGAAACCCGAGCCAGAAATGGCAAAATTCAAAAATAGGCTGACAACAACTGACAATTACCTGTTAATAGGCAGGTAATTGTCTTTAATCCGCTTCCTGCCGCTAGGTGTCAGGTCCATGCGCAAATCGGGGACCGGATACTTGGGAAAGTTGTTTGGAGGCAGGTTGACAGCGGGTTCCCTACCCACTGTCAATCTTTGCTATTTTGACAGCGGACCCGCCTCCAAACCCGCCCTCTGAGCACCAGCAAAATCCAGTCCTCTGAGTTAGCAAAGGCATGGATGAGGGTTTCAGCAACAGATACAGAAAAGGAGAAGTAAATTTTGTGCAGGCAGTAGGCCTGCCTGCAATGAACTGATAGTCAATGAGATATATTTAGTACGGCTCCACCTCCTTACAGTCTATCTGCCCTGGTATATAACCGTGCATGCTGATTCCATTGTGGACTTGCTGTCTGAAACAGACATCTTCTTACTCCCAGTCCTTGTGTCTCCTTCCTCGTTCTGTGTCTCTTTAATTATCAATCCCCCCCTCTCCCCCCTGCTTCCCCCCTCCCCTCCCCCACCTCCACCCCACCCCCTCACACCCCGAGGGATGCCAACCCTCCAGTAATGGCCTGGTGTCTCCAGGAATTGTTGAATCACAGCATTAATCAGCCGCATGTCAGTGCAGCTCAGTGACTAGCACGCTTGCCTCTGAGTCAGAAGGTTGTGGGGTCAAGTCCCACTCCAGAGACTTGAGCACAAAAATCTAGGCTGACACTTCCACTGCAGTACTGAAGGAGCGCTGCACTGTTGGAGGTGCCGTCTTTCGGATGAGACGTTAAACCGAGGCCCCGTCTGCTCTCTCAGGTGGACATAAAAGATCCCACAGCCACTATTTTAAAGAAGAGCAGGGGGGAGTTCTCCCCGGCATCCTGGGGCCAATATTTATCCCTCAACCAACATCACTAAAACAGATTATCTGGTCGTTGTCACATTGCTGTTTGTGGGAGCTTGCTGTGCGCAAATTGGCTGCTGCGTTTCCTACATTACAACAGTGCCCACACTTTAAAAAGTACTTCATTGGCTGTAAAGCGCTTTGGGACGTCCGGTGGTCGTGAAAGGCGCTTTAGAAATGCAAGTCTTTCTATTTTGTAGGGCATTAAAATAATTGTTTGTTTGTGTATATTTTTCCAATTTTAATTTATTAGTTATTTAAAAAATTGGGGATGCCGGCCATTATTGAAGAAGAGCAGGGGAGTTCTCCCCGGTGTCCTCAATCAACATCACAAAACCAGGTGATCTGGTCATTATCACATTGCTGTTTGCGGGAGCTTGCTGTGCGCAAACAGCGCAAGGAGCGCACGTCAACCCAAGCACCCCACCCGCCCACCCCTTCAACCACCGTCTGCCCCACCCGTGACAGAGACTGTAGGTCCCGCATTGGACTCATCAGTCACCTGAGAACTCATTTTTAGTGTGGAAGCAAGTCATCCTCGGTTCCCGAGGGACTGCCTAAGAAGAAGAAGTCCGTGGGAGCTTGCTGTGCGCAAATTGTCTACCTCGCTTCCTACATTACAACAGTGACTACACTTCGAAAAAAGTACTTCATTGGCTGTAAAGTGCTTTGGGACGTCCTGAGGTTGTGAACAATGCTGTATAAATGCAAGTTCTTTTATTCTTAGAGGCTGTTTAACTAGGGGAGGGGGCTCACGACCAAGCCTGGCCCCGATCTCACTCGACACAAGGCTCGCAGCAGGAGTGACTGGAGAGCAATGAGGGGAGGGAGCTAGTCTGTACCCAAGGGGCAGCGTAACCACTGACAGTGCGGGGAATCCAACCTGCCGCTCCGCATGGCTCCCCGCTACCCTGGGAGGTGCACTCACCCTCTGAGGCAGGCAGGGGGTTGTATGCGGGCGGGGAAGGCTCCTGTCAACAGTGGACTTTGCAATCCTCTTGTTGGAAAATCCCCACTATCGGCGAGAGACCCAAGATTAAATGCTTGGCAAGGATCCAACCCCTACAAGCTTTCACATGGATTCACTTCCTTCAGTTCGCAAGCCCTCAGCTACACACTGTGTCCTGTCTGCGTTTGAAGAGGGCAGCGACAATGGAATACTTTTAATAAAGAGATTGCAAAAGTACTGATTAAAGACATACCATTAAATGAGAGAAGCATTTCGGGATGCCATGGATAAATAAAGAGATTCAAACCAATTAAAAAATTTAAAAGGGAGCCATAAAGGATTTGAATTTCTATAGCGCCTTTCCCAACCTCAGGACGTCCCAAAGTGCTTTACAGCCAATGAAGTACTTTTTGAAGTGTAGTCACTGTTGTAATGTGGGAAAAGCAGCAGCCAATTTGCGCACAGCAAGCTCCCACAAACAGCAATGTGATAATGACCAGATAATCTGTTTTACTGATGTTGATTGAAGGATAAATATTGGCAAGGACACCGGGGAGAACTCCCCTGCTCTTCTTCGAAATAGTGCCACGTGATCTTTTACATTCACCTGATGGAACAGACGGGGCCTCGGTTTAACATCTCATCTGAAAGATGGCACCTCTGACAGCGCGGGTCCTCGCCCGCCAGGGGTCATGCGTGGTTACCGCCGGCCCCCAGCCCCACATTGTAATCTGGGAGTGCCGGGAATCTCAGGGCACTCTGTCACACTGTGATGTGTAAGTAACACTGGCACTGGACACACTGGCACTGGGCACACTGGCACTGGGCACACTGACACTGGGCACACTGATACTGACCACACTGGCACTGGACATACTGACACTGGCCACACTGGCACTGGACACACTGACACTGGGCACACTGACACTGGACACACTGACACTGGACACACTGACACTGGGCACACTGACACTGGGCACACTGACACTGGGCACACTGGCATTGGGCACACTGGCACTGGGCACACTGGCACTGGGCACACTGACACTGGACACGCTGACACTGGACACGCTGACATTGGGCACACTGACACTGGGCACACTGACACTGGGGACACTGGGCACACTGACACTGGACACACTGACACTGGACACACTGACACTGGACACACTGGCACTGGGCATACTGACACTGGACACACTGACACTGGCCACACTGGCACTGGACATACTGACACTGGCCACACTGGCACTGGACACACTGACACTGGACACACTGACACTGGACACACTGACACTGGGCACACTGACATTGGGCACACTGGCACTGGGCACACTGACACTGGGCACACTGGCACTGGGCACACTGGCACTGGGCACACTGACACTGGGGACACTGACACTGGACACACTTGCACTGGACACACTTGCACTGGACACACTGACACTGGGCACACTGACACTGGACACACTGGCACTGGGGACACTGACACTGGACACACTAACACTGGACACACTGGCACTGGGCACACTGGCACTGGACACACTGACACTGGCCACACTGGCACTGGACACTGGACACACTGGCATTGGGAACACTGACACTGGCCACACTGGCACTGGACACACTGGCACTGGGCACACTGGCACTGGGCACACTGGCACTGGGCACACTGACACTGGGGACACTGACACTGGGGACACTGACACTGGACACACTGGCACTGGACACACTGACACTGGGCACACTGGCACTGGGCACACTGACACTGGGCACACTGGCACTGGGCACACTGGCACTGGACACACTGGCACTGGACACACTGGCACTGGACACACTGGCACTGGACACACTGACACTGGACACACTGACGCTGGGCACACTGACACTGGGCACACTGACACTGGGCACACTGACACTGGGCACACTGACACTGGACGCACTGGCACTGGACACACTGACACTGGACACACTGACACTGGACACACTGACACTGGGCACACTGACACTGGACACACTGGCACTGGACACACTGGCACTGGGCACACTGACACTGGACACACTGACACTGGCCACACTGGCACTGGGCATACTGACAATGGGCACACTGACACTGGCCACACTGGCACTGGACACACTGACACTGGACACACTGACACTGGACACACTGACACTGGGCACACTGACACTGGGCACACTGACACTGGACACACTGACACTGGACACACTGACACTGGACACACTGACACTGGCCACACTGACACTGGACTCACTGACACTGGACACACTGACACTGGGCCCACTGGCACTGGGCACACTGACACTGGGCACACTGACACTGGACACACTGGCAGTGGACTCACTGACACTGGACACATTGACACTGGGCACACTGGCACTGGGCACACTGACACTGGACACACTGGCACTGGACTCACTGACACTGGACACACTGGCACTGGGCATACTAACAATGGGCACACTGACATTGGGCACACTGACACTGGACACACTGACACTGGGCACACTGGCACTGGGCACACTGACACTGGACACACTGGCACTGGACACACTGGCACTGGACACACTGGCACTGGACACACTGACACTGGACACACTGACACTGGACACACTGACACTGGGCATACTGAGACTGGACACACTGTAATAAAAAGCTAGTATCAGTAATGGTGACCATTAAACTATCGGATTGTTGTAAAAACCCATCTGGTTCACTAATGCCCTTTAGGGAAGGAAATCTATCGTCCTTACCCGGTCTGGCCTATATGTGACTCCCGACCCACAGCAATGTGGTTGACTCTTAACTGCCCTCTGAAATGGCCTAGCAAGTCACTCAGTTGTAACAAATCGCTACAAAAAACAAAAATAACAATAAGACCAGACAGACAACTCGGCATCGACCTTGGCACCAGCTACAGACACGATAACGGCACACCCAGCCCAGTCAACCCTGCAAAGTCCTCCTCACCAACATCTGGGGACTTGTGCCAAAATTGGGAGAGCTGTCCCACAGACTAGTCAAGCAACTGCCTGACATAGTCATACTCACACAATCATACCTTTCAGTCAATGTCCCAAACTCCTCCATCGCCATCTCTGGGTATGTCCTGTCCCACCGGCAGGACAGACCCACCAGGGGTGGCGGCACAGTGGTATACAGTTGGCAAGGAGTGGCCCTGGGAGTCCTCAACATTGACTCCGGACCCCATGAAGTCTCATGGCTTCAGGTCAAGCATGGGCAAGGAAACCTCCTGCTGATTACCACTTACCCCCCTCCCTCAGCTGATGAATCAGTACTCCTCCACGTTGAACATCACTTGGAAGAAGCACTGAGAGTAGCAAGGGCACAGAATGTACTCTGGGTGGGGGACTTCAATGTCCATCACCAAGAGTGGCTCAGTAGCACCATTATTGACCGAGCTGGCTGAGTCCTGAAGGACATAACTGCCAGTCTGGGCCTGCGACAGGTGGTGAGTGAACCAACACGAGGGAAAAACCTACTTGAATTCATCCTCACCAATCTACCTGTCACAGATACATCTGTCCATGACAGTATTGGTATCAGTGACCACCGCACAGTCACTGTGGAGACGAAGTCCCGTCTTCACACTGAGGACACCCTCCAACGTGTTGTGTGGCACTACCACCGTGCTAAATGGGATAGTTTCAGAACAGATCTAGCAGCTCAAAACTGGGCATCCATGAGGCACTGTGGGCCATCAGCAGCAGCAGAATTGTATTCCACCACAATCTGTAACCTCATGGCCCAGCATATCCCTCACTCTACCATTACCGTCAAGCCAGGGGACCAACCCTGGTTCAATAAGGAGTGTAGAAGAGTATGCCAGGAGCAGCACAAGGCGTACCTGAAAATGAGGTGCCAACCTGGGGAAGCTGCAACGCAGGACTACATGCATGCTAAATAGCGGAAGCAGCATGTTATAGACGGGTCTAAACGATCCCACAATCAACGGATCAGATTAAAGCTCTGCAGTCCTGCCACGTCCAGTTGTGAATGGTGGTGGACCCTTAAACAACTAACGGGAGGAGGAGGCTCCATGAATATCCCCATCCTCAATGATGGTGGAGCCCAGCACGTGAGTGCAAAAGACAAGGCTGAAGCACTTGTAACCATCTTCAGTCAGAAGTGCTGAGTGGATGATCCATATCGTTTACTCCTGAGGTCCCCACCACCACAGAAGCCAGTCTTTAGCTAATTCGATTCACTCCACGTGATATCAAGAAACAGCTGAGTGCACTGGATACAGCAAAGGCTATGGGCCCCGACAACATCCCGGCTATCGTGCGGAAAACTTGTGCTCCAGAACGAGCTGCGCCTCAAGTCAAGCTGTTCCAGGGAAGGGAAGATAGATTATGAAAGTAAATTAGCAAAAAATATAAAAACAGATAGTAAGAGTTTTTATAGTTATATAAAAAGAAAAAGGGTGGCTAAAGTAAATGTTGGTCCCTTAGAGGATGAGACCGGGAAATTAATGGTGGGAAATATGGAGATGGCAAAAACACTGAATGAATATTTTATATCAGTCTTTACAGTAGAAGACACTAAGAATATCCCAACACTGGACAAACAGGGGGCTATGGGGGGGAGGAGCTAAACACGATCAAAATCACTAAGGAAGTGGTACTCGGTAAAATAATGGGACTCAAGGCGGATAAATCACCTGGACCTGATGGCTTACATCCTAGTGTCTTGAGGGAAGTGGCAGTAGGGATTGTGGATGCATTGGTAATAATTTTTCAAAACTCCCTGGACTCGGCAAAGGTCCCGGCAGACTGGAAAACTGCTAATGTATCACCCTTATTTAAAAAGGGCAGTAGACAGAAGGCTGGAAACTATAGACCGGTTAGCCTAACATCTGTGGTAGGTAAAATTTTGGAGTCCATTATTAAGGAGACAGTAACAGGACATTTGGATAATCATAATTTAATAGGACAAAGTCAGCATGGTTTTATGAAGGGGAAGTCATGTTTGACAAATTTGCTGGAGTTCTTTGAGGAAGTAACATATAGGGTGGATAAAGGGGAACCAGTGGACGTAGTGTATTTAGACTTCCAGAAGGCATTTGACAAGGTGCCACACAAAAGATTATTGCTTAAGATAAAAAATCACGGGATTGGGGTTAATATTCTGGTATGGATAGAGGATTGGCTATCTAACAGAAGGCAGAGAGTTGGGATAAATGGTTCATTCTCAGACTGGCAATCAGTGACTAGTGGTGTTCCGCAGGGGTCAGTGCTGGGTCCCCAACTCTTTACAATCTATATTAACGATTTGGAGGAGGGGACCGAGTGTAACATATCAAAGTTTGCAGATGATACTAAGATGGGGGGGAAAGTAGTGAGTGAGGAGGACATAAAAAACCTGCAAGGGGACATCGACAGGCTAAGTAAGTGGGCAGAGATTTGGCAGATGGAATACAATACTGGAAAGTGTGAGGTTATGCACTTTCACAGGAAAAATCGTAGAGCAAGTTATTATCTTAATGGCAAGAAACTGGAAAGTACTGAAGTACAAAGGGATCTGGGGGTCCTGGTGCACGAAACTCAAAAGGTTAGTATGCAGGTGCAGCAAGTGATTAAGAAGGCCAATGGAATGTTGGCTTTCATTGCTAGGGGGGTAGAATATAAAAATAGGGAGGTATTGCTTCAGTTGTACAAGGTATTGGTGAGACCGCACTTGGAATACTGCGTACAGTTTTGGTGTCCATACTTAAGAAAGTACATACTTGCTCTCGAGTCAGTACAAAGAAGGTTCACTCGGTTAATCCCGGGGATGAGGGGATGGACATATGAGGAGAGGTTGAGTAGATTGGGACTCTACTCATTGGAGTTCAGAAGAATGAGAGGTGATCTTATTGAAACATATAAGATTGTGAAGGGGTTGGATCGGGTGGATGCGGGGAGGATGTTCCCGATGATGGGTGAAACTAGAACTAGGGGACATAGTCTTAGAATAAGGGGCTGCTCTTTCAAAACTGAGATGAGGAGGAACTACTTCACTCAGAGGGTGGTAGGTCCATGGAATATGCTGCCCCAAAAAGCTGTAGAAGCTACATCATTACATAAATTTAAAACAGAAATAGACAGTTTCCTAGAAGTAAAGGGAATTAAGGGTTACGGGGAGCGGGCAGGAATTTGGACATGAGTCTAGGTTTGGATCGGTCATGGCCCTGTGGGTAGCGGAGCGGGCCCAGGGGCCATGTAGCCTGATCCTGCTCCCATTTTGTGTGTCTAATTCTGTTAGATTCAGGAGATGGTTCTGTGATAGTAGATTGGCGGTTAGGATCAGATCAGCCATGATCTTATTGAATGGCGGAGCAGGCTCGAGGGGCCGATTGGCCTACTCCTGCTCCTATTTCTTATGTTCTTATGTTCTTATGTTCCTGTACAGCTACAACACTGGCATCTATCCGACAAGGTGGAAAACTGCCCAGGTATATCCTGTCCACAAAAAGCAGGACAAATCCAATCCGACCAATTACCGCCCCATCAGTCTACTCTCAATCATCAGCAAAGTGATGGAAGGTGTCATCGACAGTGCTATCAAAAGCCCCTTACTCACCAATAACCTGCTCACTGATGCCCAGTTTGGGTTCCATCAGGACCACTCGGCTCCAGACCTCATTACAGCCTTGGTCCAAACATGGACAAAGGAGCTGAATTCCAGAGGTGAGATGAAAGTTACCACCCTAGACATCAAGGCAGCATTTGACCGAGTGCGGCATCAAGGAGCCCTAGTAAAACTGAAGTCAATGGGAATCAGGGGGAAAACGCTCCACTGGCTGGAGTCATACCTAGCACAAAGGAAGATGGTAGTGGTGGTTGAAGGTCAATCATCACAGCCCCAGGACATCGCTGCAGGAGTTCCTCAGGGCAGTGTCCTAGGCCCAACCATCTTCAGCTGCTTCATCAATGACCTTCCCTCCATCATAAGTGTAGTGTCCGTGTGTAGATAAAGACACTGAAGACAGGAGTTGGTTCATAGGTATTTACTAAGCAAGTCTGGGGGGGTTTTCTAAAGGATATACACAATACACAGGCTTATATAGCCCAAGTGGCAATTACCGGCATTACGCACACCTGGGGCTCTTAAAGGCACATACACCATAATTGCTCTTAAAGGCACATACACCACAATTCCTCCCCTTCTAGCTAACTAGTACATCATATTTTAAGTAATTATTAATTACATGTTATATGCAAAATAATATACATTGCTGTATTAATTAATTATAAGTTAGTCTCTCAGGAGGCTTCCTGACTTGGTCCAGATAACGCCTCGGGGGTGTAGTAGTTTCTGGTGGTGCAGTAGGTTCTTCTGGCAAGGCTGATTCGGCTTGAAGGCCAGTGTCAGGTTCATCGGGCTCCAGTATCACCGGATCGGAGGTAGATATGGGTATCTCTACTTCATCGTTAGATGTATAGAGTGGTGGTGTAGGTTGTCCCTTTTCGGATGACTTGATGATTTGGTCAGCATGGCGCCTTATTATGCTGTCTCCGATGTCCACGGTATACATCAGTGGTCCTAATCGTGTGCAGATAGTTCCAGGCTGCCATTTCTCGGTACGGTAGTCCCGGGCCAAAACCGGTTGGCCTATCTGGAAGGCCCTAGTTGGCCTTTCATTCATGCCCTGAAACTGTCGGTTCTCCACGTCCCTTCGGATGTTGGGCTTGACCAAATCCAGCCGGCATCTTAGGTTTCTATTGTAGAACATCATGGCGGGAGTTTGGTTAGTAACCATATGCGTTGCATTCCTATATGCAAATAAGAAGTTATCCACCTTGTGCTGAAGTTTTATGTCTTCATTACCCATGGCCTTGATGGCCTTCTTGAAGGTCTGGACAAACCTTTCAGCCAATCCATTGGTGGCGGGATGGTATGGGGCGGACGTGTAGTGCTTTACCCCATTGTTCTTTAAGAACTTTCTGAATTCTTCGGACACAAATTGCGGTCCATTATCAGAACATATCTGCTCCGGCAGCCCATTCCTGGCAAATATGGTCCTTAATACTGTGATGGTTTTTTCCGTGGTGGTGGAGGACATCTTTATTACCTCCGGCCACTTGGAGTGTGCATCAACTGCGATTAAGAACATTGAGTCCATAAATGGACCAGCAAAGTCAATGTGCACCCTTTGCCAGGGAGATGAGGGCCACTCCCATGGATGTAGAGGGGCCTGTGGTGGAGCATTTTGGACCTTCTGGCATCCTAGGCAGCTCTTGGTCATGTCTTCGATGTCTCCATCGATACCTGGCCACCATACAAACGCCCTAGCTAGGTTCTTCATTTTCACTCTACCCAGATGCCCCTCGTGAAGCTCCTTTAGCACTTTATCCTGGAGTTTGGGTGGAATCACCACTCTGGATCCACACATCAAGGTTCCTCGGCACACTGACAGCTGTTCTCTTCTTTGCGAGAATGCTGGCAACAGTGGTTCGCCATGTGCTGGCCATCCCTTCACTGTTAAATCGTAGACCCGTGAGAGAGTAGGGTCATTTCTTGTCTCCCTTTCAATGGCAGAATTTGTCACCGGTAGACATTCCACTATGGTAGAGTGGAATATCTCTACTGGGTCTACTGTAGGTGCCTCTTCTATTGTTGGCAACGGTAGGCGTGATAAACCGTCAGCATTCCCATGCTGTTTTGACCCTTTGTATTCAGTGTTGTATTGGTGTGCCCCTAGAAAAAGGGACCACCTCTGTAGTCTTTGTGCCGTCATAATGGGAACACCTTTTTTAGGGTTGAATATGGAGATGAGGGGTTGATGGTCAGTCAGCAAGGTAAATTTTTGTCCGTGTAGGTAATGGTTGAATTTCTTCACTCCCCATACCAGGCTGAGTGCTTCCCTGTCTATCTGGGCATAGTTACGCTCAGCTGAGTTCAATGAGCGTGACGCAAAAGCTATCGGCCGTTCCGAGCCATCAGGGAATCTATGGGACAATACCGCTCCTATGCCGTAAGGGGATGCATCGCACGCCAGTCTGATTGGTAGTGATGGGTTGTAATGAGCCAAAATTTTCTCGGATGTGATTAAGTCTTTACATTTATGGAAGGCACGTTTACAGTCTTCGTTCCATTTCCAAATCACTCCTGTCTGTAGAAGATCATTAAGAGGGTGTAGAATAGTTGATAAGTTCGGTAAAAATTTATGATAGTAATTTATTAATCCCAGGAATGACCTTAATTGTGAAACATTTTCAGGTGCTGGGGCTTTTATAACTGCTTCAATTTTTTCAGGTGACTTAAGCAACCCTTCCTTATTAATTATGTGGCCACAATATGATATCTGATTTTGGAAAAATTCGCACTTGGGGCGATTTGCTCGTAGGCCCCGTTCTTTCAGCCTAGTGAGCACCTGCTCCAAATTGGCAAGGTGCTCGTTGTCGTTTTCTCCTGTTATAAGGATGTCGTCTAGGTAGCATTGAGTCCCCGGAATCCCTTGCAAGACTTGCTCCATAGCTCTTTGCCAGATAGCTGGAGCTGATGCTATTCCAAAAACCAGTCGATTGTATCAGAAATCTGACTGACAACCAAAAACTCCCATTCCTACTGGGGGAGGAGAGAAGCTGTGTAACACTGGCGGCACACTATGTTACAGCTTGCCATGAACAGAGGGACAACCAGTAAACTAAGACAAGAGTATATATAAACAAGGCGAAAATATATTTATAAACTCAGGGATATACCTGTTTATACACTGTATGAATGGAACCGCGTTTATGTGTTCAACCATAAATGTATTTTGATGCTTTGGCAACATAAGATGTACCTTATCATGCCAATAAAGTGATTTGTATTATATTGTATTGTACTGGTACAGGCCTTTGTGTGTGTTTATTGTGAGATACTTTTTAGAGGTCTCCTCAACCTCCATCTGTAGATATGCCTGTGCCAAGTCAATTTTTGTGAAACGTTTCCCTCCGGATAGTGAGGCGAAAATGTCTTCTATCCTCGGAAGAGGATACTGTACCGTGTGAAGGACTGGGTTTACAGTCACCTTAAAGTCCCCACAGATGCGAATTTTTTTCTGTTCCTCAGAGTTATTTTTCAATGTTTTTTTCATGACTGGAACGATGGGTGTTGCCCATTCGCTCCAATCTATTTTGGATAATACGCCTGCCTTTTCCAAATTCTTCAGCTCTGCCTCGACTGCTGGACGTATTGCGTATGGCACCGGTCTTGCCTTAAAAATTTTTGGAATTGCTGTATCTTCCACTTTTATTGAGGCGGTGATGCCTTTCAAGGTTCCTAGTTTCTCTTGAAACACTTCTTTGGCGTTGGCCAAGATGTCTTTTAATCGTTCAGGTATGATGTCATCATTGTTTTTTTCCTTACTGGTCACCGTCAGTGCCTGAATGGAGTGCCAGTCTAAACGTATCTTCCTTATCCATTCACGTCCCAACAACAGTGGACCACCATCTTGTAGAATGTATAAATACAACTTTTGTATTTCTTTGCCGTTGTATACCACAGGCACCCTTATTTTTCCTTTGGGGTAGACTTTCTGCCCCGTATATGTTTTTAAGATAATGGATGTGTCTTTTAGAGGTATATGCGAAAATAGCCTCTCGTAATCTCGTCGATTTATTACGGTTAGAGCTGATCCTGTATCTAGCTCCATTTTAACTGGGGACCCTGCTATTGTGAGGGTAACCCAAATGGTTTGGTAATCCTCTTTGGCAAGTACATTATGTAATTTGAGACAGCTTAGTCTCTTGTTTCCGGAGTCGCTATCGCTATTCTGGTCTTCGGAGCTATTGTCCGTCATCATTTGTACCTTCCTGTACTTTTCTTTATTGATTTTTTGTTTTCTGTCAGTGGATTTATTTTGTCCAGATTGGCATACCCGTGCAATGTGTCCAATCTTACCACATTGCCTGCATGCTTTGCCCTTGAACCAGCAGTCCCTCTGGTTATGGGTGGATCTGCCGCAGCGATAACATCTTCCGAACTCCTGTGTCATTTTATGGGTGCCAAAGTCCTGTGTCTCTTGTTGTATCTCTGCAGCTCCTTTTGCTGCTGCTTCATATGATACAGCCATACTGAAAGCTTTGTCCAATGTTAAATCTTTTTCAGAAAGCAGTCTTTTTTGTGTTCCTTCACTTAAGAGACCGCAAACAAATTTGTCTCGAAGATAATCCGATAGTTCTGCTCCGAATTGGCAGTACTTTGATAGCTTTCTTAATTCGGTTAGGTAATCAGCGTTACTTTCATTCTTGTGTTGATTTCTCTTGAAGAACTTGAATCGTTCTGCTATCAGCAGCGGTGTTGGGTTTAAATGCTCCTGCAGGGTATCAACAATTTCTTTAAAAGTCTTGTCCTTTGGTTTGGCTGGAGTGATTAAATTTCGTAACAGCCCGTATGTCTTCGCGCCCATTAAGTTCAGAAGTACTGAAGCTTTTTTTTCATCTGTTATCCCATTTGCAGTGCAATAAACCTCTACTCTTTCCACGTATGTGGTCCAATCTTCTATTTCGCCATCAAAAGCCTCAATATTACCAGATTTAGGCATTTCAGAAAAGATATGGCGCTTTTTTTTTCTCTCTGTAGCAACGATATGGCGCTTCCCGCGCTTTCCCGCCGCTGCTACCGATAACAACGCTGTTTTACTGTGGTTTCCGTTTATTCACTGTTGGAGACTCGTTCCCGACGGAGGTCTAAACGCTGACCTGCTTGCCGCGCCGGCCGTCTCTCGAGTGCACCCTCCCAGTCCGTTATTGCTTGCCTCCGATTTCGCTGCCTGTCTCAGCTGTAGAGCCCGCCGCTGGAGCTCCAGCCTGACGCCCAGGAAGGATTAGCGCAGTACCTGTCACCAGCTTGGCCAGCTGGTGAAACCACAGTTTCTCTTACTTCCTTGAGTCTTCTGGACGCTGGAGGAATCGATGTCCTTGAGGTGCTGCCGAATTGCAGGTAAGTCCGTTTCCACTTCGTCGCCACTGTAGTGTCCGTGTGTAGATAAAGACACTGAAGACAGGAGTTGGTTCATAGGTATTTACTAAGCAAGTCTGGGGGGGGTTTCTAAAGGATATACACAATACACAGGCTTATATAGCCCAAGTGGCAATTACCGGCATTACGCACACCTGGGGCTCTTAAAGGCACATACACCATAATTGCTCTTAAAGGCACATACACCACAATAAGGTCAGAAGTAGGGGATGTTCGCTGATGATTGCACACTGTTCAGTTCCATTCGCTTATCCTCAGATAATGAAGCAGTCCATGCCGGAATGCATCAAGAACTGGATGACATTCAGGCTTGGGCTGATAAGTGGCAGGTAACATTCGCGCCACACAAGTGTCAGGCAATGACTATCTCCAACAAACAAGAGTCTAACCACCGCCCTTTGACATTCAACGGCATTACCATCGCTGAATCCCCCACCATCAACATCCTCGGGGTCACCATTGACCAGAAACTTAACTGGACCAGCCACATAAATACTGTGGGAACAAGAGCAGGTCAGAGGCTGGGTATTCTGCGGCGAGTGTCTCACCTCCTGACTCCCCAAAGTCTTTCCACCATCAACAAGGCACAAGTCAGGGGTGTGATGGAATACTCTCCACTTGCCTGGATGAGTGCAGCTCCAACAACACTCAAGAAGCTCAACACAATCCAGGACAAAGCAGCTCGCTTGATTGGCACCCCATCCACCACCTTAAACATTCACTCCCTACACCACCAGCGTACCGTGGCTGCAGTGTGTACCATCTACAAGATGCACTGCAGCAACTCGCCAAAGCTTCTTCAGCAGCACCTCCCAAACCCGCGACCTCTTCCACCTAGAAGGACAAGGGCAGCAGGCGCATGGGAACACCACCACCTTCAAGTTCCCCTCCAAGTTACACACCACCCTGACTTAGAAATATATCGGCCGTTCCTTCATCGTCGCTGGGTCAAAATCTTGGAACTCCCTCCCTAACAGCGCTGTGGGAGCACCTTCACCACACGGACTGCAGCGGTTCAAGAAGGCAGCTCACCACCACCTTCTCAAGGGCAATTAGGGATGGGCAATAAATGCTGGCCTTGCCAGCGACACCCACATCCCATAAACGAATAAAAAAAGATTAGCAAGAGAGAGAGAGATAAGAGGATTAGTGCTAACTGCTGTCAGTGAAGCTCATCATCAAAGATGCTCTGGGAATATTTTTGCTGACAAGTCTATTGTGTGGTACTTTAACAAACACCTTTTGAAAGTCGATATGCACAACATCAACTGCACCACCCTCATCAATCCTCTCCGTTACTTCATCAAGGAACTCGATCAAGTTAGTCAAACACAATTTGCCTTTAACAAATCCGCGCTGAATTTAATTTATTAGCCCGTACTCTTCCAACTGCCAATTAATTTTGTCCCGGATTAATGGGCTGGATTTTCATTCAGCAGTCGGGAAGGAGGCGGGACTACAACTTTCGGGTTTTAGTCCCACCTCCATCGAGATGCGGCCAATCCATGCGTGCTCAGCAGGCCAATTAAGGGCCACCCGGCAACAGGTGACGTCACAGACTGAAATTTCATCTGTCAAGGCGTGCTGACAGATGAAATATCAGTGTTTCACAGCTGTTTGAAGCTGTCAAACACTGACAGTCTTACTTCTAACCTGAGTCCTTCTACGCAGACTCAGTTAGAAATCACGCTGGCATTGAAAGCTGAAGGCTGTCACTTTTGACAGATCGCAGCCATACTGCTTTCAGTGCCGGCTGAATGATGGACTCCCGAAACATAGAGGAAGGAAGGCTGTAGAAGTAAGTACAGGTAATTTAAACTTCTTTACACACTTTAGACACACCAAACACACTTACCTTTGCACTCATGCACCCATCAATCACCTGAACACCGACATCTCGACCCCTCCAAGTCCTTCAACCCGACGGCCCGCCTGCTCTAACCTGGCGTGGTTTGGAGCCGTCGGGAATCCCACACGACACCCCTCAAAATAGGGATTAGGCTAAAAACTGCCTGTTAATTAACAGGCAGTTAATTGGCACTAATCCCTTCCCGCCTCGGGTCGGCGGGTCCCAGTGCGGGGCGGGTACCCGCATCCTTTGAAACTTATGTGGAGGCGGGTTTTGGGCGGGATGGTGTCGGGACCCCCGAATTCGGGATTTTTTCCTCCCCGCACGCCTAAAAGCCCGCCTCACGGTCCAATGAAAATCCAGCCCAATGTGTCTAAAAGTTTCCCCACCACCGACGTCAGGCTGACTGGCCTGTAGTTGTCGGGTTTATCCCTCTCCCCTCTTTTGAACAGGGGTATAACAGAGGAGGCATAAGGGCAATGTTGCACCATCTCTCTTCCCACTGTCCAGGGCCCCAAACACCCCTTCCAGGTGAAACAGTGATTTACTTGTACTTCTTGCAATCTAGTATACTGTATTCACTGCTCACGATGTGGTCTCCTCTACATTGGGGAGACCAAACGCAGATTGGGTGACCACTTTGCGGAACACCTCCGTTCAGTCCGTAAGGGGGACCCCGAGCTTCCGGTGGCCTGTCACTTTAATTCTCCGCTCCAGTCCCACTCTGACCTCTCTGTCCTCGGCCTCTTGCATTGTTCCACGGAAGCTCAGCGTAAGCTCGAGGAACAGCACCTCATCTTTCGATTAGGCACTTTACAGCCTTAACAGAGTTCAACAATTTCAGACCATAACCTCAGCCCCTATATTTTCTGACGGCAGCTGTTGCTGATTCTGATATTCCCATTTACACCTCCTCTGTGGTGTCAGCTGTGGCTCAGTGGGTAACACACTCGCCTCTGAGTTAGAAGGTTGTGGGTTCAAGTCCCACTCCAGAGACTCCCGCACACATAAATCTAGGCTGACACTCCAGTGGAGTGTCGCACTGTCAGAGGTGCCGTCTTTTAGATGAGACGTTAAACCGAGGCCCCGTCTGCCCTCTCAGGTGGACGTAAAAGATCCCGTGGCACTATTTCGAAGAAGAGCAGCGGGGAGTTCTCCCCGGTGTCCTGGGGCCAATATTTATCCCTCAATCAACATCACTAAACACAGATTATTTGGTCGTTATCACATTGCTGTTTGTGGGAACTTGCTGTGAGCAATTGGCTGCTGCATGTCCCACATTACAACAGTGACTGCACTTCAAAACGAGCTCTCCAAATCATCCCACTCCCCTGCCCTTTCCCCAGAGCCCTGCAAAATGTTCCTTGTAGTGTATGTAACTGTTCTACCTTTAAGAGAACTATTTTAGGTGTGGCACTACTTTATCTTGGCTGCTGTATACTGTAATACCGACGGTGACCACACCGGTATATAAGTGCTGTGTCAGGATTTATTGGGCAGATTCGCCCTGACCTTCGAATAGTAAAGTCCTGTTAAAGTTACTCTTGTAGTCTGTGTATTAATTCGCCATAATACCTACAGACTTTACAGTGGCGACGAGTTCGATCTTACCCTGCGGCAACAATACTTCCGAAGCAGTTAACGAGCGTCGAGAAGAGGCACCCGCCCTCGTCGTTCTGCTGAGAGAAAACTCGAGTCTGCAGAGCAAGGAAGAAGGAAGAATTCAGACACGAAGCCTTCCATCAGCAACAGGCACTGATTGTCCCTTCTGCCACGGTGGTGAGTGAGCTGATCAGCACGAGAAGCAAGTCGGCCACGGTGACTGTGAGTAAAGGGAAAATAAAAAAATAAACGGAGGATAAGGGCGGTGAACTCGACCACGGTCGGGGGAAAGGAGCCGGACAGAAGTCGGGCCCAGAGGCGCTGAGACTGGGGCAGCGTGGAGCACGGAAGCCGCGGTACAAGCGGGCTGGGAGACGCAACGGCGTCGTGAGACAGCTAGACCGCGACCGGCGAAAAAGGCCGGGCAGCTACCGAGGCCACGAGGTGCTGCGACCGGGATCGTAAGGCGCGGGAAGATATAAAAATAAATAAACCGCGGTGAACTCAGCCGCAGCCAGGGAGGAAAGCACCGGACTGCGAGAGGGCTGGGAGGCGCGAGTGGAGTGAAAAAGGCCAGGCAGCGACCGAGGCCATGAAGCGCTGCGACCGGGATCGTAAGGCGCGGGAAGATATAAAAATAAATAAATCGCGGAGAACTCAGCCGCAGCCGGGGAGGAAAGCACCGGACTGCGAGAGGGCTGGGAGGCGCGATTGGAAGCCGCTGAGGGAGAGACAGAGCCCGAGCGAGCGGGAGAGACAGAGCCCGACCGAGGGAGACTGAGCGAGATCCAGCCCAGCGGCTGAAACTGTTCGCCGTCAACGGGTTGTACCCAGCGCCGGTTGCCCTGCCGAGAAAAGGGAACAAGGAACGCACTGAAGCCGACGCGCAGGCTGCGAACCCCGAAAGCCAGCGGTCGTCGCCCGAGGGAAAAGCTTACCCCTCCCGCCAGGGGAAGAAACGCGGGAAGCCGCCAGTAGGCGGGGAAGAAGACAGAAGCGGGAAACCGCCATTTTGAAAGTGGGCGGGGAAAGAAGACAAGCACGGGAAACCGCCATTTTGAAAAAAAAGTTAAAGAAATATTTCGTTGTTGTTTCTCAGGAAGAGCGTGAAGATGCCTAAGCGTAGTAACATCAACGGTTTCGATTCCGATGTGGAAGATTGGGCCACGTATGTAGAACGCATCGAGATATATTGTAAGGTCAATAAGATAGCAAATTATGACAAAGCTCTAACCTTACTAAACTCAATGGGTGCGAAGACATACGGGTTATTGAAGCATCTTCTATCACCAGCTAAACCGGCGGATCAGTCTTTCGCTAATATTGTTGCTGTCCTGAAGGATCATTTTAACCCCGCACCGCTGATGTTAGTGGAACGATCTAAATTTTACGTGAGAACGCAACGAAAAGAGGGAAGCAACGCGGAGTACCTGGTTAACTGCATAGGCTAGCAAAATACTGTCAGTTTGGGGTAAATCTGACAGAGGCACTGAGAGACAAGTTCGTGTGCGGGATGTCGAAGGAAGGAACACAAAAACGACTGCTCGAAGAGAACGATCTTACACTTGATAAGGCTGTCCTTATTGCAGCATCGCACGAAGCCGCAGCGAGAGGCACGGCGGAAATGCAGCGGAAGACAGCGGTACTCAGTGTGGATCAAATGACTTCGGGTACAACGAAATGTTATCGTTGTGGGAAGACAACACACGACCAGAACCAATGCTGGTTTAAAAACCAGGAATGTAGAAAATGTGGCAAGCTTGGTCACATAGCTAAGGTATGCCGGTCAGGAAAGAAGACCAGCAATAATAAGTCACCGCAGAAGAAGTACAGAAAGGTACATAAGGTGACTGGGAAGAGTCCAGATGAACAGAATTCGGACTCAGACTCCAACAGCAAGGAACTGGGTAGTCTGAGGATTCACAATGTGAGTAAAGAAGCTGACCGACAAACTATCTGGGTCACACTACAGATTGCAAAAGTCCAAGTGAAGATGGAAGTGGACACCGGATCGGCGTTGACGGTCATGAATAAGCAAGATTACAAAAAGTTATTCAAACATATTCCCCTACGGGATACGGAGATAGTATTGCAGACATACACGGGGCACAAAGTATACCCCATCGGAAAGATAAAAGTCAAGGTGGGATACAAGGACAAAGATCACCAAGGGATGGACATGTATGTGCTGCCCAAGGGAGGTCCACCACTTCTGGGACGGGAGTGGATCAGGAAAATAAAGATAGACTGGCATTCACTAAACACAATGACGGTAGATTCCGGAAAGGAAGATGTCAAACCTGAACGGTTGTCCAGAATATTGGACGAAGCTAAAGAGGTATTCCAGCAAGGACTGGGAACACTGAGAGGAATTAAAGCAAAAATCAAGATTGCAGAACATGCAAGCCCAAAATTTTTCAAAGCCAGATCGGTACCTTACGCGATACGACCTGCTGTGGAGGCAGAACTGGAAGAGCTTGAACATTCAGGGGTACTGTCTAAGGTGGACTGGAGTGAGTGGGCCACGCCCATTGTTCCCGTCATGAAGTCTTCATCAAGTAACAAGCCAGGGGGACCGGGAAAGGTCCGCATCTGCGGAGACTTCAAGATCACAGTTAATCCGGTGCTTCACATGGTACAATACCCGCTTCCGCGGATTGAGGATATCTTTGCTTCATTGTCGGGCGGGAAACACTTCACCAAGATAGACCTGGCACAAGCATACTTACAAATGGAAGTCGAGGAAGAGTCGCGCCAGTATCTCACAATCAACACGCACAGAGGCTTGTATCGTTATAATAGACTGGTTTTTGGAGTAGCTTCGGCTCCAGCAATTTGGCAGAGGGCCATGGAGCAGGTCTTACAGGGTATTCCAAGCACTCAGTGTTACTTGGACGATATCCTGATTACAGGAGAGGACGAGGAGGAACACCTCGCAAATTTGAAACTGGTGCTCACCAGGTTGAAGGAATATGGCCTTCGAGTTAATCGCCAGAAATGTGAGTTCTTCCAGAAACGGATCTCGTACTGCGGTCATGTCATTGACCAAGAGGGGCTGCACAAGTCACCTGACAAGATAGAAGCTGTCGTGAAGGCCCCCGCTCCGGAAAATGTATCACAGTTGAGATCGTTTCTGGGGTTGATTAATTATTACCACAAGTTTCTGCCAAATCTATCCACGGTGCTGCATCCGCTGAATGCTCTGTTGCGGAAAGAAGTACCATGGAAGTGGAGCGAGGACTGTAAGAAGGCCTTTCGCAGAAGCAAGGCGTTGATTACCTCTGAGGAAGTGTTGGCTCATTTCAACCCAACGTTACCTCTTCGTCTAGCTTGTGATGCTTCCCCTTATGGAATTGGAGCAGTACTTTCACACAAGTTACCAAATGGCTCAGAAAGGCCAGTCGCATTTGCGTCCCGATCATTGACCTCCGCTGAGCGAAATTATGCTCAGATAGATAGGGAGGCCCTCAGCCTTGTGTGGGGAGTAAAGAAATTCAATCATTACCTGCAGGGCAAGAAGTTCACATTACTGACGGACCACCAGCCGTTGGTGTCCATATTCAACCCTAACAAGGCCGTTTCCACTATGACAGCGCAAAGGCTACAGAGGTGGTCCGTGTTACTTGGGGCACACCAATATGATATCGAATACAAAAGGTCCAAACAGTATGGAAATGCTGATGGGTTATCGCGCCTACCGTTGCCAGTAGTAGAAGAGGCGGCTACAGTGGACCCGGTAGAGATGTTCCACTCATCCATAGTGGAATGTCTACCAGTAACAAATTCGATGATCGAAAATGAAACAAGAAATGATCCGACTCTCTCACGAGTCTACGATTTAACAGTGGAGGGATGGCCAGCACATGGCGAACCAACGCTGCCCGCATTTTCGCAAAGAAAAGAACAGCTGTCAGTGTGCCGAGGAACCTTGATGTGTGGGTCTAGAGTGGTGATTCCACCCAAACTTCAGCATAAGGTGCTAAAGGAGCTTCATGAGGGGCATCTGGGTGGAGTGAAAATGAAGAACCTAGCAAGAGTGTTTGTGTGGTGGCCAGGTATTGATGGAGACATCGAAGAAATAACCAAGAGCTTTCTAGGATGCCAGAAGGTCCAAAACGCGCCACCACAAGCTCCTCTGCATCCATGGGAGTGGCCCTCATCTCCTTGGCAAAGGGTACATATCGACTTTGCTGGTCCATTTATGGACTCAATGTTTCTAATCGCGGTGGATGCACACTCCAAGTGGCCGGAGGTAATAAAGATGTCCTCCACCACCACGGAAAAAACCATCACAGTATTAAGGACCATATTTGCCAGGAATGGGCTGCCGGAACAGATCTGTTCTGATAATGGACCGCAATTTGTGTCCGAAGAATTCAGGAAGTTCTTAAAAAGGAATGGGGTCAAGCACTACACGTCAGCCCCATACCATCCCGCCACCAATGGATTAGCTGAAAGGTTTGTCCAGACCTTCAAGAAGGCCATAAAGGCCATGGGTAATGAAGACATCAACCTACAACATAAGGTAGATAACTTCTTGTTGGCGTACCGGAATGCAACACATGCGGTCACAAACCAAACTCCCGCCATGATGTTTTTCAATAGAAGACTAAGATGCCGGCTGGATTTGATTAAGCCAAACGTCAGAAGGGACGTAGAGAACCGGCAATTTCAGGGCATGAATGAAAGGCCAACTAGATCCTTTCAGATAGGTCAACAAGTTTTGGCCCGGGACTACCGTACCGAGAAATGGCAGCCTGGAACTATTGGGAAAAGGCTAGGGCCGCTGATGTATACCGTGGACATTGGTGACAGCATAATAAGGCGCCATGTTGACCAGATCATAGGGTCATCCACAAAGGACCAACCTACTCCACAACCTTACACGGCTAATGTTGAAGCAGAGATACCCAGAGCACCTACCTCCGATCTGGTAATACTGGAATCAGATGAACCTGACACTGTCCTTCAAGCCGAATCGACCTTGCCAGAAGAACCTACTACCCCGCCGAAAACTACTACACCACCGAGGCGTTATCCGGACAGAGTCAGGAAGCCTCCAGAGAGACTGAATCTGTGAACTGTTTTGCATAAGTTGTATATATGTTATGATGTTATGTTAATGGGGAATAAGTATGTTGTAAGCTAAAAAGGGAGGATTGTAGTGTATGTAACTGTTCTACCTTTAAGAGAACTATTTTAGGTGTGGCACTACTTTATCTTGGCTGCTGCATACTGTAATACTGACGGTGACCACACCGGTATATAAGTGCTGTGTCAGGATTTATTGGGCAGATTCGCCCTGACCTTCGAATAGTAAAGTCCTGTTAAAGTTACTCTTGTAGTCTGTGTATTAATTCGCCATAATACCTACAGACTTTACATTCCTTTTCAAGTATTTATCCATTTCCCCTTTTGAAAGTTACCATTGAATCTGCTTCCACCGCCCTTAAGTGTGAGGTTATGCACTTTGGCAGGAAAAATCATAGAGCAAGTTATTATCTTAATGGCAAGAAACTGGAAAGTACTGAAGTACAAAGGGATCTGGGGGTCCTGGTGCACGAAACTCAAAAAGTTAGTATGCAGGTGCAGCAAGTGATCAAGAAGGCCAATGGAATGTTGGCTTTTATTGCTAGGGGGATGGAATATAAAAACAGGGAGGTATTGCTGCAGTTGTACAAGGTATTGGTGAGACCGCACCTGGAATACTGCATACAGTTTTGGTGTCCATACTTAAGAAAAGACATACTTGCTCTCGAGGCAGTACAAAGAAGGTTCACTCGGTTAATCCCGGGGATGAGGGGATGGTCATATGAGGAGAGGTTGAGTAGATTGGGACTCTACTCATTGGAGTTCAGAAGAATGAGAGGCGATCTTATTGAAACATATAAGATTGTGAAGGGGCTTGATCGGGTGGATGCGGGGAGGATGTTCCCGATGAAGGGTGAAACTAGAACTAGGGGGCATAGTCTTAAAATAAGGGGCTGCTCTTTCAAAACTGAGATGAGGAGAAACTTCTTCACTCAGAGGGTGGTAGGTTTGTGGAATTTGCTGCCCCAGAAAGCTGTGGAAGCTACATCATTAAATAAATTTAAAACAGAAATAGATAGTTTCCTAGAAGTAAAGGGAATTAAGGGTTACGGGGAGCGGGCAGGAAATTGGACATGAGTCTGGGTTCGGAATGGTCATGGGCCTGTGGGTAGTGGAGTGGGCCCAGGGGCCGTGTAGCCTGGTTCTGCTCCTACTGTGTTCTAATTCTGTGTTAGATTTCAGGAGATGGTTTTATTCCTGTTCCTGGCTGGGGTGGAGATCGCCTTTACAGAAGGTAAGTACTGGAGAAAATATAGGGATAGAGTGATCTCCTGGAAGAATTTCGATCGCCTAGATGGGTCGGAGAGGAATTTCCCAGATTTTTTTCTCCCAAATTGGCCATTGGGTCTTTTATCTGGTTTTTTGCCTCTCCCGGGAGATCACATGGGTTCGGGTGGATGCAGAGTGATAGAAGATTTGAGGTTAGGATCAGATCAGCCATGATCTTATTGAATGGTGGAGCAGGCTCGAGCGGCCGATTGGCCTACTCCTGCTCCTATTTCTTATGTTCTTATGTTCAGGCAGCGCATTCCAGATCACAAAAACTCGCTGCTTAAAAAAAATTCTCCTCATCTCTGCCTCTATTCTTTTGACACTGTGTGTGTCAGCTGGGGCTCAGTGGGTAGCAGTCTCTTTGTGGGAGCTTGCTGTGCGCAAATTGGCTGCCACGTTTCCTACATTACAACAGCGACTGCAGCTCAAAGAGTGCTTCATTGGCTGTAAAGCGCTTTGGGACGTCTGGTGGACGTGAAAGGCGCTGGAGAAATGTGAGTCTTTCTTTCTTTCTCTGGACCCATCTTTTGTTTCTTCACTTGCCCCATTACCATCTCCTTTTGCCTCGCACCATCATCCCTTTTGTCTCTCAATCTCTCCTGCCGTCCACCCTATCACAGACCTTCCCTTTTGTTCTTTCCTCTCCCCCATTTCCCTGCCCCTGCACTTGCTTAAAATCTGTTACATCTCCAACTTTTTCCAGTTCTGACGAAGGGTCATCGACCTGAAACGTTAACTCTATTTCTCTCCACAGACGCTGCCTGACCTGCCGAGTGTTTCCAGCATTTTCTGTTTGCATTTTATCCACTCTAAGGTTGATCAGTTTATCGATTATTTCCCCCCCCCCCTTTCTATCCTAAATGTCTTTATATTTTTTTCGATCTTTGTTCTAATGTCATGTCCACAATGTTAGTCACCCTGGTAAATACCGAGGCAAAGTAATTATTTAATATTTCTGCCATTTCGCTGTCATTACCTGTGAGTTTATCGTGTGTTTCCCTCAGTGGCCCTATCCCTGATTTTTATTTTGCTATTTATGTGTCTGTAGAATACTTTTGTAGTGTATGTACCTTTAAGAGGAACTATGTTTTTGAAGCCCCTGTATACTGTAGTACCAGTAGTGACCACTCGGGTATATAAGCCTGTGTAGCGACTTGTGTAGTTAGTTCACCTCCAGACTTTGTTCAGTAAACACTTGTGAAATCAACTCCTGCATTCCGTGCCTCCATTAACACACGGATCTAACAACTTTACTATTTCTTTTTATATTCCTTGATAATTTGATTTTGTAGTTTCCCTCTGCCTTCCTAATTGTTTTTTTGACTTCTTTCCTAACCTTTTCGTATTCCCTTTTGTCATCCTCTCCTTCGTTGTCTGTGCTAGTCTGTACCTTTTTCCTTAGTGTTAATTTTGCCCTTATTTCTTTCTTCCTCATGGTGTGTCATTAGTGGCTAGTTAAGTTACTGTGAATCATGTGACCTATGCTCCAATTTCCATGTGTCTTTAATGTGCAGATTCCCCTCAGAAATGAGTCTAGCATAAGCTGGGACTGCACATTATCTGGGAATTTCCGATGCTCTCCCAGAGTTCAAATGTCACAGCTACTTCCTGGGAATGAACAATAAATCAGAAAATATTCCTTGCAAGTCTGTACACGAGAAAAATCATTATTACTGGAAAGTGAGAATGAGCAAGATTCGTTTTTCATAGTTGATGTATTATACCCTTAATACCGCAGCGGAGTGGGAATTTTTTTATAGTTTACTGAAAATAATTATTATAATTGTAACCTTTGAGGCTCCCCACTACCCCCTCCCTGGTTTTCTGCACTGTTCCAATCAAGTCCTCAACAGGAAACATGGCAGGCAATTTGCATCGAGCAAGACCCCACTAGCAGCAATGTGATCATCGGCTTTAAATTATGTTGATTGAGGGATAAATATTGGCCAGGACACCGGGAAGAACAGCCTTGCTCTTCTTCAAAATTGTGCCATTGGATCTTTAACACCCACTTGAGAGAGCAGATGGGGCCTCAGTTTAACTTAAAACCTGAAAGACGGCACCTCCGACAGTGCAGCACTCCCTCAGTACTGTCCCTCCGACAGTGCAGCGCTCCCTCAGTACTGCCCCTCCGACAGTGCAGCGCTCCCTCAGTACTGTCCCTCCGACAGTGCAGCGCTCCCTCAGTACTGCCCCTCCGACAGTGCAGCGCTCCCTCAGTACTGTCCCTCCGACAGTGCGGCACTCCCTCAGTACTGCCCCTCCGACAGTGCAGCGCTCCCTCAGTACTGTCACTCCGACAGTGCAGCGCTCCCTCAGTACTGCCCCTCCAAAAGTGCAGCGCTCCCTCAGTACTGTCCCTCCGACAGTGCAGCGCTCCCTCAGTACTGTCCCTCCGACAGTGCAGCGCTCCCTCAGTACTGTCCCTCCAAAAGTGCAGTGCTCCCTCAGTACTGTCCCTCCGACAGTGCAGCGCTCCCTCAGTACTGTCCCTCCGACAGTGCAGCGCTCCCTCAGTACTGTCCCTCCGACAGTGCAGCGCTCCCTCAGTACTGTCCCTCCGACAGTGCAGCGCTCCCTCAGTACTGTCCCTCCGACAGTGCAGCGCTCCCTCAGTACTGTCACTCCGACAGTGCAGTGCTCCCTCAGTACTGTATGGAGTTTGCACATTCTCCCCGTGTTTGCGTGGGTTTCCTCCGGGTGCTCCGGTTTCCTCCCACAGTCCAAAGATGTGCAGGTTAGGTTGATTGGCTATGATAAATTGACCCTTAGTATTAGGGGGATTAAATACGTGGGGTTACGGGGATAGAGTGGGATATGTGTTGGTGTAGGGGTTACGGGGATCGGGTGGGATATGTGTCGGTGCAGGCTCGATGGGCCGAAATGGCCTCTATCTGCACTGTGGGGTTTCTGTGATTCTGTGATTCTGTGATACTGTCGTCTTCATGTTGAGGATACCCTCCACCGTGTTGTGTGGCACTACCACCGTGCTAAATGGGACAGATTTTGAACAGATCTGGCAACTCAAAACTGGGCATCCATGAGGCGCTGTGGGCCATCAGCAGCAGCAGAATTGTATTCAACCACAATCTGTAACCTCATGGCCCAGCATATCCCTCACTCTACCATTACGATCAAGCCGGCAGATCAAACCTGGTTTAACGAAGAGTGCAGGAGAGCATGCCGGGAACAGCACCAGGCATGCCGAAAAATGAGGTGTCAACCTGGTGAGGCTACAACACAGGACTACTTGCATGCCAAACAACGGAAGCAACATGCGATAGACAGAGCTAAGCGATCTCACAACCATCGGATCAAATCAAAGCTCTGCAGTTGTTGAATCCGTGATTCTTAAAGTATGATGTTTTCCAATAACTAGACGGAGGCTGCAACTTAACAATCAACAGGTGTTTACTGGAAGAGGGTAGTCTAAAGACAACAGTACAGAGGCATGCTCAAGGCTTATATACAGGTGTGGTCACTGCCGGTACTACAGTATACAGGAGCTGTAAAAGTAGTTCTCTCTTAAAGGTACATACACTACAATTCCTCCCCTTTTAGATTAACAGTACCCATAACATTCAAATAACAGTTAACACTTTAACATGCACATTAAACTGAAATAGTCCATTTATAGATTCAGTCTTTGGGGCGGCTTCCTGATCCTTTCTGGATAGCGCCTTTCCTGAGGTTCTTGTTCTTGGTGCGGAGGCGATTCTGGCCCCCTTTTGTCGGTTAGTTCATCAGTTTCCACTGCTACTGTTTCTGAGGTAGATGTCGGGTTCATCCCCAGGTACGCAAGACATGGGGTTGACTCGTTCCTGTGACGCTAGGATCTGTTCGACGTGGCGTCTCACAATGTTCTCCCCGACATCCACTGTGTACATTAATGGCCCCTGCCGTGTGCATATCGTTCTGGGTTGCCATTTCTCTGTTCGGTAGTTGCGGGCCAAGACTGGTTGTCCTACATTGAAGCTCCTTGTCGGCTTCTCATTGATGTGCTGGAATTGCTTATCCTCAACATTTCTTCGCACATTTGGTCTGAGCAAATCCAGACAAGATCTCAACCTTCGGTTAAAGAACATCATGGCCGGGGTCTGGTTGGTAACTGCATGTGTCGCATTTCTGTAGGCTAACAGGAAATTGTCCACCTTATGCTGTAGTGGAATTTCACCATCGCATATGGCCCTTATCGCCTTTTTAAAGGTTTGTACGAACCTCTCAGCCAATCCATTTGTGGCTGGATGATACGGGGCGGATGTATAATGCCTTACCCCATTCCTTCTCATAAATTTCCGAAACTCTTTGGACACAAACTGTGGTCCGTTATCAGAGCAAATCTGCTCTGGCAAGCCGTTCCTGGCAAATATGGTCCGTAGGACTGCAATCGTTTTCTCTGTAGTGGTTGAGGACATTTTGATCACCTCAGGCCATTTCGAGTGCGCATCCACTGCTATTAAGAACATTGAGTCCATGAATGGACCAGCGAAATCAATATGCACCCATTGCCATGGAGAGGAGGGCCACTCCCATGGGTGTAGAGGGGCATGTGGTGGTGCATTTTGGACCTTCTGGCATCCTGAGCAGCTCTTTGTTAGGTCCTCGATTTGTTGATCGATCCCCGGCCACCACACATAAGCCCTAGCAAGGCTTTTCATTTTCACCCCTCCCAGATGACCTTCGTGAAGCTCATTGAGCACTCTCTCCCTTAACTTGGGTGGAATTACCACTCGGGATCCACACATCAAGGTCCCCTGGCATACTGACAGCTGTTCTCTTCTGGATGAGAATGCTGGCAACAGTGAGTCGCCATGTGTTGGCCATCCCTTCACTGTCAAATCATATACCCGAGACAGCGTTGGATCATTGTGAATCTCCTTTTCTATATCCGCGTTCGTTACTGGCAATCGTTCAATTATTGACGAATAAAATATCTCGATAGGGTCCACTGCTGGTGCTTCCTCCACAGTAGGCAGTGGCAGGCGCGATAGCCCATCAGCGTTTCCATGCTGTTTCGTGCCCTTATACTCTATTTCATATTGGTTCGCCCCTAGAAAAAGGTACCATCTTTGTAGCCGTTGTGCAGTCATCGCCGGAACGCCCTTCTTTGGATTAAAGATGGAAACAAGTGGTTGGTGGTCAGTCAGCAAGGTGAACTTCTGCCCATGCAGATAGTGGTTGAATTTTTTTACTCCACATACTAGGCTGAGGGCCTCCCTGTCGATCTGGGCGTAGTTGCGCTCGGCTGAGGTTAGTGACCGAGACGCAAAGGCTACTGGCCTCTCCAACCCGTCTGGGAATTTGTGCGACAGCACCGCTCCAATACCATAGGGTAATGCATCACATGCCAACCGAATTGGTAGTGCTGGGTTGAAATGGGCCAACACCTCTTTTGATGTGATCAATTCTTTGCACTTCTGGAAAGCTCGTTTACATTCGTCATTCCACTTCCATGGTACCCCCGTTTGCAGTAGGGTGTTCAGTGGGTGTAGTACTGTAGACAAATTTGGTAAGAACTTATGGTAGTAGTTCACCAGCCCGAGGAACGACCTCAGTTGTGACACATTTTCCGGTGCTGGAGCCTTGGCTACTGCCTCAATCTTTTCAGGGGACTTATGTAACCCCTCTTCATCAATAACGTGGCCACAATACGAGATCTGCTTCTGGAAAACTCGCACTTGTGGCGATTAGCTCGTAGCCCATATTCCTTTAATCTAGTGAGCACCTTCTCCAGGTTGGCGAGGTGATCACTGTCATTTTCGCCCGTGACCAGGATGTCGTCCAAATAACACTTGGTCCCTGGAATCCCTTGCAGGACTTGATCCATCGCCCTTTGCCAAATAGCCGGAGCCGATGCTACCCCGAACACCAGCCGGTTGTATTGGTAGAGACCTTTATGAGTGTTGATCGTGAGGTATTGTTTCGAGGCTTCTTCTACCTCCATTTGCAGGTACGCCTGGGCCAGATCAATTTTGGTGAAGCGTTTACCTCCAGATAGCGAGGCGAAAATATCCTCAATCCGTGGAAGTGGATATTGTACCGTGTGAAGGACTGGGCTCACTGTCACCTTAAAATCCCCACAGATGCGGACCTTCTTTGGTTCCCCAGGCGTATTACTCGACGACCTCTTCATTACAGGAATGATGGGTGTAGCCCACTCGCTCCAGTCTACTTTGGACAGTACTCCTGAACGTTCCAACCCTTCCAGCTCTGCTTCGACGGCTGGTCGGATCGCGTAAGGCACCGGTCTGGCCTTAAAAAACTTTGGGCTTGCATTTTCCTCTATTTTAATCGTCACTGTTATGCCTTTTAGTGTTCCGAGTCCCTCCTGGAACACTTCTTGTGCGTCAGTTAGCATTTTTGACAGTCGTCCAGGTGTGACGTCGTCATCCTTTTTGGCCTCAACCTTCAGTGCCTGTATGGAATGCCAATCTAATTGTATCTTCCGGATCCATTCACATCCTAGTAGTGGTGGTCCTCCATCTGGCAATACATATAGGTCCATTTTAGGTATTTCCTGGCCGTTGTATATCACGTTCACCCTTATTTTTCCTTTGGGGTAGACTTTTTGCCCCGTGTACGTCTTCAAGACAATCTCTGTAGCTTTCAAGGGTATATGTGAAAATAGCCGCTTGTAGTCCCTTTGGTTTATAACTGTGAGGGCTGATCCTGTGTCCAATTCCTTTTTCACTTGGACTCCGTCTATCTTGAGCGTGACCCAGATAGTCTGGTGATCCTCCATTTTGATTACCTTATGTAGTTTCATACAACCCAGCTCCTTGCTTCCGGAGTCTGTATCACTTTTCTGTTCGTCTGAACTACTGTCCATCACCTTATGTACCTTTTTGTACTTCTCCTGTGGAGGTTTCTTGCTGCTGGCTTTCTTCCCTGACCTGCAGACTCTTGCTATGTGTCCTGCTTTTCCACACTGTCTGCACACTTGGTCCTTGAACCAACAATCCTTCTGGTCGTGTGTTGTTCTGCCGCAGCGATAACACTTCCCTGCTCCATATGACATTTCATTGGTGCCATATTCTTGCGGTCTCCGTTGTATCTCTGCAGCGCCCCGTGCGGCTGCTTCGTGTGATACTGCCATGCTGAAAGCCTTGTCCAGCGTAAGATCCTTTTCTGATAGAAGCCGTTTCTGGGTTCCTTCACTTTGAAGCCCACACACAAACTTGTCCCTTAACGTATCTGCTAGTCCCAACCCAAACTGGCAGTGTTTCGATCGCTTGCGCAGTTCCGTTAAGTACTCAGCATTACTTTTGTCTTTATGCTGGTTCCTTTTGTGGAACTTAAATCTTTCTGCTATCAGCAGCGGTGTGGGGTTTAAGTGGTCCTGTAGGATTTCCACTATGCTTTCGAAATTCTTATCCACTGCCTTCTCTGGGGTTATTAGGTTTCGTAGTAAGCCATAAGGTTTTGCACCCATGGAATTCAACAAAACCAGTGCTTTCCTAACATCTGGCACTTCATTCGCCTGCAGTACACCTCAATGCGTTCCACATATGTCGCCCAATCTTCGACTTCATTGTCGAACGCAGTGATACTGCCACTCTTCGGCATCCCTGGGTGTGATTAAACTGTCTAAAATGGCGTCTCCCGCGCTCTCCCTTCTTCTCCGCTGGCACAAAATGGCGTCTCCCGTGCTTTCCTTTCTTCCCGCGCTCGCCCTTCTTCGCCGCTGCGGCTTCTAAAATGGCGTCTCCCGCACTCTCCCTTCTTCTCCGCGGCTCAATGGCGGCTCCCGCACTTCCTTTCTTTCCCCCGCGGACGCTGTTCAGCCCTTGAGCCCTGGCTGTGCTCTGCGCGTTCTCCTGTGCGCCTCTCTCGTTGCCGCCGCTCGGTCCTGAACCCGGCTGCTGCTTTACCCTCTCTCTCTTTTTTTTTGTTGTTTTCCCTCGACGCCGCTCGGTTTTCAACCCCCGGCTGCACCCTGTGCGCTTCACCCTCTCTCTTACCCCATCGACGCTGCTCGGCCTTTTCTGTGCCGTCGGTCGGCTCCAGCCGCCGCTGTCCGGGAAGGGTCTGCGCTGTACCTGTTGCCAGTCTGTTGCTGGATCGTCGTGGCTGGAGACCCAAGCCCAGCTCTCAACAGCCTCCCCTGCGATGTTCACTCTCTGCCGGATGACTGGGCGGTTGCTCGTGGTCGACGCCCGTGCTTCTGGCCTCGACTTTCTTCCACCGTCCTCCCGGAGCGAATCCTTGAAAGGAAATGCAGAGTTGCAGGTAGATTCGAATCGACCTCGTCGCCACTGTTGAATCCGTGATTCTTAAAGTATGATGTTTTCCAATAACTAGACGGAGGCTGTAAATTAACAATCAACAGGTGTTTACTGGAAGAGGGTAGTCTAAAGATTAACAGTACAGAGGCATGCTCAAGGCTTATATACAGGTGTGGTCACTGCCGGTACTACAGTATATAGGAGCTGTAAAAGTGGTTCTCTCTTAAAGGTACATACACGACAGCAGTCCTGCCACATCCAGTCGTGAGTGGTGGTGGACAATTAAACAGTTAACAGGAGGAGGAGACTCCAAAAATATCCCCATCCTCAATGATGGTGGGACCCAGCATGTGAGTGCAAAAGACAAGGCTGAAGCATTTGCAACTATCTTCAGCCAGAAGTGCCGAGTGGATGATCCATCTCGGCCTCCTCCTGAGGTCCCCAGCATCACAGATGCCAGTCTTCAACCCATTCAATTCACTCCACGTGATGTCAAGAAACGGCTGAAGACACTGGATACTGCAAAGGCTATGGGCCCTGACAACATTCCAGCAATAGTACTGAAGACTTGTGCTCCAGAACTAGCTGCGCCCCTAGCCAAGCTGTTCCAGTACAGCTACAACACTGGCATCTACCCGGCAATGTGGAAAATTGCCCAAGTATGTCCTGTCTACAAAAAGCAGGACAAATCCGACCCGGCCAATTACCGTCCCATCAGTCTACTCTCAATCATCAGCAAAGTGATGGAAGGTGTCGTCGACAGTGCTATCAAGCGGCACTTACTCAGCAATAACCTGCTAACTGATGCCCAGTTTGGGTTCCGCCAGGGCCACTCAGCTCCTGACCTCATTACAGCCTTGGTCCAAACATGGACAAAAGAGCTGAACTCAAGAGGTGAGGTGAGAGTGACTGCTCTTGACATCTAGGCAGCATTTGATCGAGTGTGGCATCAAGGAGCCCTAGCAAAACTGAAGTCAATGGGAATCAAGGGAAAACTCTCCATTGGTTGGAATCATACCTAGCACAAAGGAAGTTGGCTGTGGTTGTTGGAGGTCATTCATCTCAATCACATGACATCACTGCAGGAGTTCCTCAGGGCAGTGTCCTAGGCCCAACCATCTTCAGCTGTTTCATCAATGACCTTCCCTCCATCATAAGGTCAGAAGTGGGGATGTTCGCTGATGATTGCACACTGTTCAGCACCATTCGAGACTCGTCAGATACTGACGCAGTCCGTGTCCATATGCAGCAAGACCTGGACAACATTCAGACTTGGGCTGACAAGTGGCAAGTAACATTCGCACCACACAAGTGCCAGGCAATGACCATCTCCAACAAGCGAGACTCTAACCATCTCCCCTTGACATTCAATGGCATTACCATCGCTGAATCCCCCACTATCAACATCCTGGGGGTTACCATTGATCAGAAACTGAACTGGACCTGCCATATAAATACTGTGGCTACAAGAGCAGGCCAGAGGCTGGGAATTCTGCGGCGAATGTCTCACCTCCTGACTCCCCAAAGCCTTTCCACCATTTACAAGGCACAAGTCAGGAGTGTGATGGAATACTCTCCACTTGCCTGGATGAGTGCAGCTCCAACAACACTCAAGAAGCTCGACACCATTCAGGATAAAGCAGCCCGCTTGATTGGCACTCCATCCACCACCTTCAACATTCACTCCCTCCACCACCGGCGCACTGTGGCTGCAGTGTGTACCATCTACAAGATGCGCTGCAGCAACTCGCCAAAGCTCCTTCAACAGCACCTTCCAAACCCGCGACCTCTACCACTTAGAAGGACAAGGGCAGCAGACGCATGGGAACATCACCGCCTACAAGTTCCCCTCCAAGCCACACACCATCCTGACTTGGACCTGTATCGCCGTTCCTTCACTGTCGCTGGGCCAAAATCCTGGAACTCCCTTCCTAACAGCATTGTGGGTGTACCTACACCATATGGACTGCAGCGGTTCCGGAAGGTGGCTCACCACCATCTTCTCAAGGGCAATTAGGGATGGGCAATAAATGCAGGCCTAGCCAGCGACGCCCACATCCCATCAATGAATTTAAAAAAAAACTACTGCCCCTCCGTCAGTGCAGCGCTTCCTCAGCACTGCCCCTCCGACAGTGCAGTGCTCCCTCAGCACTGCCCCTCCGACAGTGCAGCCCTCCCTCAGTACTGCCCCTCCGACAGTGCGGCACTCCCTCAGTACTGCCCCTCCGACAGTGCAGCGCTCCCTCAGTACTGCCCATCCGACGGTGCAGCGCTCCCTCAGTACTGCCCCTCCAACAGTGCAGCGCTCCCTCAGTACTGCCCCTCCGACAGTGCGGCACTCTCTCAGTACTGCCCCTAGAACAGTGCAGCGCTCCCTCAGTACTGCCCCTGCGACAGTGCAGCGCTCCCTCAGTACTGCCCCTCCGACAGTGCAGCGCTCCCTCAGTACTGCCCCTGCGACAGTGCAGCGCTCCTTCAGTACTGCCCCTCCGACAGTGCGGCACTCTCTCAGTACTGCCCCTAGGACAGTGCAGCGCTCCCTCAGTGCTGCCCCTGCGACAGTGCAGCGCTCCCTCAGTACTGACCCTCCGACAGTGCAGCGCTCCCTCAGTACCGGGTGGGCGGTGGGGGGGGTTGAGCGGGACGGTGAGGGGTGGGGGGGTGGGAGGTGGGGTTTGGGGGTCTGGGTGGTGAGGGGTGGAGGGATGGGCGGTGAGGTGTGGGGGGTGGGCTGTGAGGGGTGGGGGGTGGAAGGTGGGGGGGTGGGGGGCTGGGTGGTGGGGAGTGGATGGTGGGGGGGTAGGGGATGTGGGGGTGGGGGGGATGAGGGGGGTGTGGGGGTGTTGGGGGTGGTGGGAAGACTACAAATGCCAGCATCAAGCCCTGGGCGAAGAAAGGGGGAAATCTGCTGGGGGTGGGAGGTCAATTGAAAATTTCAAAACTGAGACTGATTGTTTTTTGTTCTGTCAGGGTATCAAGGGTTACAGATCCAAGGCGGGTAGCTGGAGTTAAGATACAGATCAGCCGTGATCTGATTGAAGGCTCGAGGGGCAGAATGGCCTCCTGCTGCTATGCTCCTAATTCACCAAGTTTACTTTGACAGGTTAGGGTTGCCCACCCTCCCAGATTGTTCCGGAGACTCCCTGGAATTAAAGACACTCCTGCGAACAAGGCGGGAGAAAAATCACGGGGACATTTGCTTCTCCTGCTCTGGCTGGACTCACAACAAACCACTGGACCACGCCCAGAGTGCAATGCGTGCTCCAGTTATACCGCGCAATGAGGTTGTAACTAGCAGAATAGATAAGGGGGAACCAGTGGCTGTGGTGTATTTGGATTTTCAGAAGGCATTCGATAAGGTGCCACACAAGAGGTTATTAAACAAAATTAGGACTCATGGGATTGGGGGTAATACACTAGCATGGATTGAGGATTGGTTAACGGACAGAAAACAGAGAGTTGGAATAAACGGGTCATTTTCGGGTTGGCAGGCTGTAACTAGTGGGGTACCGCAAGGATCAGTGGTTGGGCCTCAGCTATTCACAATCTATATCAGTGATTTGGATGAGGGGACCAAATGTAATATTTCCAAGTTTGCTGATGATACAAAGCTAGGTGGGAATGTAAATTGTGAGGAGGATGCAAAGAGGCTTCAAGGGGATATAGACAGGCTAAGTGAGTGGGCAAGAACATGGCAAATGGAATATAATGTGGAGAAATGTGAAGTTATCCACTTTGGTAGAAAAAATAGAAAAGCAGAGTATTTATTAAATGGTGAGAGATTGGGAAATGTTGGTGTTCAGAGGGACCTGGGTGTCCTTGTACAAGAATCACTGAAAGTTAACATACAGGTACAGCAAGCAATTAGGAAAGCAAATGGTATGTTGGCCTTTATTACAAGAGGATGGATTTGAGTATAAGAGTAAAGACGTCTTACTGCAATTATATAGGGCCCTGGTGAGACCACACCTGGAGTATTGTGTACAATTTTGGTCTCCTTACCTAAGGACGGATATACTTGCCATAGAGGGACTGCAACGAAGGTTCACCAGACTGGTTCCTGGGATGGGGGGATTGTCCTATGAGGAGAGATTGAGTAGACTAGGCCTATATTCTCTAGAGTTTAGAAGAATGAGAGGTGATCTCATTGAAACATACAAAATTCTTACAGGGCTTGACAGGGTAGATGCAGGGAGGATGTTTCCCCTGGCTGGGGAGTCTAGAACCAGGGGCCACAGTCTCAGAATAAGGGGTCGGTCATTTAGGACTGAGATGAGGAGAAATTTCCTCACTCAGATGGTGGTGAACCCTTGGAATTCTCTACCCCAGAGGGCTGTGGAGGCTCAGTCATTGAGTATATTCAAGACAGAGATCGACAGATTTTTGAATATTAAGGGAATCAAGGGATATGGGGATAGTGCAGGAAAGTGGAGATGAGGTAGAAGATCAGCCATGATCTTATTGAATGGCGGAGCAGGCTCGATGGGCCAAATGACCGACTCCTGCTCCTATTTCTTATGTTCTTATGATGGATAGAGCGCTTTGTGGAGTGCAGAGGATTGTGGGTACTGTAGCCACCATTACTGACCGATTGCCCCGAGGATTGTTGAGTTGGTCGACCAATGGCACTGCTAGATGAAAAAAGACCAAGGTTCATTTAGTTCGTCTTCTACCATCCTGGTAGTGGCATGATGCGATAATGGAGTTGTTGACTAATCACAGCAATCAGTCTCTCACAATTCGTCTACAACAGACCCAGACAGGACACGGGGCAGTTGAATACACAAGGTCAATTGATGAAACCGCCTTGGATACAGTCCAATCAGCGTCGGCAAACCTATTGACAGTACCATCCAGCCCTGTGGTCTCTACCACTGAGAAACATCATGGGAACACCATCACCTCCAAGTCACACACACCATCCCGACTTGGAAATATATCGGCCGTTCCTTCATCGTCGCTGGGTCAAAATCCTGGAACTCCCTCCCTAACAGCACTGTGGGAGTACCTTCACCACACGGACTGCAGCGGTTCAAAAATAAGGCCCGTATTCGGAGAACGAATAAAAAGAACATTGAAAAAAAAAACAAGAGGGCACGCGTTTGAGCTGAACCACGTGGTGTTAAATATGTGGAGAGACTGGCGAAGCTGGGGTTGGTCTCCTTAGAACAGAGAAGGTTAAGGGGAGATTTGATAGAGGTGTTCAAAATCATGAAGTGTTTTGACAGCGTAAATACGTAAAGAGAAACTGTTTCCAGTGGCAGGAGGGTCGGTAACCAGAGGGCACAGATTTAAGATAATTGGCAAAAGAACCAGAGGGGGAGAGGAGGAGACTTTTTTACGCAGCGAGTTGTTGTGATCTGGAATGCGCTGCCTGAAAGGGCGGTGGAAGCAGATTCAATAGTAACTTTCAAAAGGGAATTGGATCAATACTTGAAGGTGAAAAATTTGCAGTGCTGTGGGAAAGAGCAGAAGGAGCGGGGCTAACTGGAGAGCTCTTTCAAAGAGCCGGCACAGGCAGGATGGGCCGAATGGCCTCCTTCTGCGCTGTATCATTCGATGGTTGTATGAAGGGGTGGGAGCAGCACGATTAAGGAGCACTCAGTAAACCGTGTGGAAGCATTTGCCAATCTCTTCCTTGCGCAACTGCTCAAAGGTTAGTAAATGGATTTCCGAGCAAGCAGTCAAATTAAGTGACAGATTAACACGGTAGATTTACAACTGATAACTTTATCGAACAGCAGCTCTGACAATACAAGAGATTAATTTTTAGTATTAATTAATAAACGAGGTGAAGAGTCAAGGCCCAGAGTGCCACTGAGGTTGGGAAGGGTAGGAGAGAAGGTTAGGAACATAGGAACAGGAGGAGGCCATTCAGCCCCTTGATCCTGTTCTGCCATTCAATGAGATCATGACTGATCTGTACCACAACTCCATTTACCCGCCTTACGTAGAATTACATAGACCGTACAGCACAGAAACAGGCCATTTGGCCCAACTAGTCTCTGCTGGTGTTTATACTCCACGAGTCTCCTCCCATTCCATCTACCTCATCTCAGCCTTTCAGCATATCTTTCTATCCCCTTTTCTCTCATGTACTCATCTAGTTTCCTTTTGCAAGCATCTAAGCTATTTGCCTCCACCACTCCCTGTGGTAGTGAGTTCCACATTCAAACCACTCTCCGAGTGAAGACATTTCTCTCTTTTCCCTATTGGATTTATTAGTAACTATCTTGTATTTCTGGCCCCTAGTTTTGGATTCTCCTACAAGTGGAAACATTTTCTCCACCTCTATCCTGTCCAGCCCATTCATAGTTTGGTTCTATAGGTGACATTGAGTTTGGGATTAAATGTGTAGCTTCTAGAAGGGCGCGAGGGCTAATCTGTTGGTTTTTAGATGATCTATTTATTTTTTTTAGGCTCACCACCACCTTCTCAAGGGCAATTAGGGAGGGGTAAGAAATGCTGGCCTTGCCAGTGATGCCCACATCCCGGGAATGAATGCAAGAAAGCTGTCTTATTTCCCTCTATTTGGTCACCGCTCAGACACCCCCCTTCTAGGCTGACAAGCCCGAGTCTCTCCGGTCTTTCCCCATAGCTCAGACCCCTCACACTGACCTGATGCTCATCTCATACCTTCCTGTCGACTGGGTGCCAGTTTCTCCTGCAAGAAGAGTGGCCGTGAGTTAAGGAGTGCCCTGTTTATGGGTTCTGAAGATGTGTAAGGCGGCTCAGCACAGTCTGCCTGCTGTGAGGAAGAAGCAGCAACTGTTCAAGTGGGGGAGGTCATTGTGAGGGCACAGATACATCGAGGTTTCCACTTGGAAACAGGCCATTCGGCCCAGCCAGCCCATAGTTCTAATCACATTTACCCGCCCTGTTCCCATATCCCTTCAACCATCTCTCCAATCCAACCATCTCTCCAATCTAACCACCTCTCCAATCCAACCACCTCTCCAATCCAACCACCTCTCCAATCCAACCATCTCTCCAATCCAACCACCTCTCCAATCCAACCATCTCTCCAATCCAACCACCTCTCCAATCTAACCACCTCTCCAATCCAACCATCTCTCCAATCCAACCATCTCTCCAATCCAACCACCTCTCCAATCCAACCATCTCTCCAATCCAACCACCTCTCCAATCCAACCATCTCTCCAATCCAACCACCTCTCCAATCTAACCACCTCTCCAATCCAACCACCTCTCCAATCCAACCATCTCTCCAATCCAACCACCTCTCCAATCCAACCATCTCTCCAATCCAACCACCTCTCCAATCCAACCACCTCTCCAATCCAACCATCTCTCCAATCCAACCACCTCTCCAATCCAACCACCTCTCCAATCCAACCATCTCTCCAATCCAACCACCTCTCCAATCCAACCATCTCTCATATCCAACCACCTCTCCAATCCAACCATCGCTCCAATCCAACCATCTCTCCAATCCAACCACCTCTCCAATCCAACCATCTCTCCAATCCAACCACCTCTCCAATCCAACCATCTCTCCAATCTAACCACCTCTCCAATCCAACCACCTCTCCAATCCAACCACCTCTCCAATCCAACCATCTCTCCAATCCAACCATCTCTCCAATCCAACCGCCTCTCCAATCCAACCACCTCTCCAATCCAACCATCTCTCCAATCCAACCACCTCTCCAATCCAACCATCTCTCCAATCCAACTACCTCTCCAATCCAACCATCTCTCCAATCCAACCACCTCTCCAATCCAACCATCTCTCCAATCCAACCATCTCTCCAATCCAGCCATCTCTCCAATCCAACCACCTCTCCAATCCAACCACCTCTCCAATCCAACCATCTCTCCAATCCAACCATCTCTCCAATCCAACCATCTCTCCAATCCAACCACCTCTCCAATCCAACCACCTCTCCAATCCAACCACCTCTCCAATCCAACCATCCCTCCAATCCAACCACCTTTCCAATCCAACCATCTCTCCAATCCAACCACCTCTCCAATCCAACCATCTCTCCAATCCAACCACCTCTCCAATCCAACCATCTCTCCAATCCAACCATCTCTCCAATCCAACCACCTCTCCAATCCAACCACCTCTCCAATCCAACCATCTCTCCAATCCAACCATCTCTCCAATCCAACCATCTCTCCAATCTAACCACCTCTCCAATCCAACCACCTCTCCAATCCAACCACCTCTTCAATCCAACCATCCCTCCAATCCAACCACCTTTCCAATCCAACCATCTCTCCAATCCAACCATCTCTCCAATCCAACCACCTCTCCAATCCAACCATCTCTCCAATCCAACAATCTCTCCAATCCAACCACCTCTCCAATCCAACCATCTCTCCAATCCAACCACCTCTCCAATCCAACCACCTCTCCAATCCAACCACCTCTCCAATCCAACCACCTCTCCAATCCAACCATATCTCCAATCCAACCACCTTTCCAATCCAACCACCTCTCCAATCCAACCACCTCTCCAATCCAACCATCTCTCCAATCCAACCACCTCTCCAATCCAACCATCTCTCCAATCTAACCACCTCTCCAATCCAACCATCTCTCCAATCCAACCACCTCTCCAATCCAACCATCTCTCCAATCCAACCACCTCTCCAATCCAAACTTCAATGTTGACATTGTTTCTGCCTCAACACCAACATCAACCACTTGCATTTATATAGCGCATTTAATGTAGTAAAACATCCCAAGGCGCTTCACAGGAGCGCTATCAGAAAAAGATTACACACTGAGCCACGTAAGGAGCTTTTAGGGCAGGTGACCAAAAGCTTGGTCAAAGAGGTAGGTTTTAAGGAGCGTCTTAAAGGAGGAGAGAGAGAGGGATAGGCAGGAGGAGGGGTTTAGGGAGGGAATTCCAGAGCTTAGTGCCCAGGAGGCTGAAGGCACGGCCACCATTGGTGGGGCGATGGAAATCGGGGATGCGCAAGAGGCCAGACATGGAGGAGCGCAGAGATCTCGGAGGGTTGTCGGGCTGGAGGAAGTTAGTGAATTCCACAGCCTCACGATTCTCTGTGTGAAGAGCTTTCTCCTGCCCTCTGTTCTAAATCTCTTACATTTAACGTTGTACCTACAGCTCCACAATTACTTCTTATGAATGGACCTGGGAGAGGCAAATATGAGGACCAAGCTGCCAGTGGGTCACATCAGCCTGGGGCAAGTAGAAGTAGGCTTGAAGGCAGATTCAATCATGGCTTTCAAAAGGGAATTGGATAAGTAACTGAAGGAAAAGAATTTGCAGGGCTACGGGGAAAGGGCGGGGGAGTGGGACTAGCTGAAGTGCTCTTGCAGAGAGCCGGCACGGGCTCGACGGGCAGAATGGCCTCCTTCTGTGCTGTAACCATTCTATGATTCTACTGGAAACAGACTATAACTGGATTCCCCCACCAGAGGAAATAATTTCTCTGCATCTACCCTGTAGAATCCTTTTATCATTTTAAACACCCCGATTAGATCACCCCTCAACCCTCTAAACTCAAGGGAATAACAAGCCAAGTTTATGCAATCTATCATAATTTAACCCTTTGAACTCGGGCATTGTTCTGGTGAATCTGCGCTGCTCCCCCTCTCCAAGGCCAATCTATCCTTCCTGAGGGGCGGGGCCCAGAACTGGATGCAGTTACTCCAGACGGGGTCTGACCAAGGCTCGGTACAACTGGAGCATCGCCTCCCCCCCTTTATAATCCAGCCCCCTCGAGATAAAGGCCAACATCCCATTAGCCTCTTTGATTACTTTCGTGTACATGGATACCCAAATCCCTTTGCTCCACCACAGCTCCTAGTCTCCCACCATTAAGAAAATATTCCGATTTGTCTTTCTCAGATCCAGAGTGGATGACCTCACACTTCCTCACGTTGAACTGCATCTGCCACAGTTTTGCCCACTCACTAAATCTGCCCACGTCCCTTTGCAGCTTTCGGCTCCCATCTACACAACTTACTGACAGTCCTATCTTAGTGCCATCTGCAAACTTGGATGGACAATTATCTATTCCTTCATCCAAGTCACTGATATACATGGTGAAAAACTAAGGCCCCGGTGCAGATCCCTGGGGAACACCACTTGTCACATCCCGCCAATCTGAACATTCCCTTTACCCCTACCCTCTGTCTCCTACCTCCCCACCAATTACCGAACTATGTCATAAGGCTACCTCCAATTTATTTTTTATTATTCATTCATGCGATGTGGGCGTCGCTGGCAAGGCCAGCATTTATCGCCCATCCCTAATTGCCACAGCGCTGTTAGGTAGAGAGTTTCAGGATTTTATCCCAGCGACGAGGAAGGATCAGCGATATATTTCCAAGTCAGGATGGTGTGTGACTTGGAGGGGAACTTGGAGGTGGTGGTGTTCCCATGTGCCTGCTGCCCTTGTCTTTCTAGGTGGGAGAGGTCGTGGGTTTGGGAGGTGCTGCCGAAGAAGTCTTGGTGAGTTGCTGCAGTGCATCTTGTAGGTGGTACACACTGCAGCCACGGTGCGCCGGTGGTGGAGGGAGTGAATGTTTAAGGTGGTGGATGGGGTGCCGATCAAGCGGGCTGCTTTGTCCTGGATGGTGTCTGTAGTGTCCGTGTGTAGATAAAGACACTGAAGACAGGAGTTGGTTCATAGGTATTTACTAAGCAAGTCTGGGGGGGGTTTTCTAAAGGATATACACAATACACAGGCTTATATAGCCCAAGTGGCAATTACCGGCATTACGCACACCTGGGGCTCTTAAAGGCACATACACCACAATTCCTCCCCTTCTAGCTAACTAGTACATCATATTTTAAGTAATTATTAATTACATGTTATATGCAAAATAATATACATTGCTGTATTAATTAATTATAAGTTAGTCTCTCAGGAGGCTTCCTGACTCGGTCCGGATAACGCCTCGGGGGTGTAGTAGTTTCTGGTGGTGTAGTAGGTTCTTCTGGCAAGGCTGATTCGGCTTGAAGGCCAGTGTCGGGTTCATCGGGCTCCAGTATCACCGGATCGGAGGTAGATATGGGTATCTCTACTTCATCGTTAGATGTATAGAGTGGTGGTGTAGGTTGTCCCTTTTCGGATGACTTGATGATTTGGTCAGCATGGTGCCTTATTATGCTGTCTCCGATGTCCACGGTATACATCAGTGGTCCTAATCGTGTGCAGATAGTTCCAGGCTGCCATTTCTCGGTACGGTAGTCCCGGGCCAAAACCGGTTGGCCTATCTGGAAGGCCCTAGTTGGCCTTTCATTCATGCCCTGAAACTGCCGGTTCTCCACGTCCCTTCGGATGTTGGGCTTGACCAAATCCAGCCGGCATCTTAGGTTTCTATTGTAGAACATCATGGCGGGAGTTTGGTTAGTAACCATATGCGTTGCATTCCTATATGCAAATAAGAAGTTATCCACCTTGTGCTGAAGTTTTATGTCTTCATTACCCATGGCCTTGATGGCCTTCTTGAAGGTCTGGACAAACCTTTCAGCCAATCCATTGGTGGCGGGATGGTATGGGGCGGACGTGTAGTGCTTTACCCCATTGTTCTTTAAGAACTTTCTGAATTCTTCGGACACAAATTGCGGTCCATTATCAGAACATATCTGCTCCGGCAGCCCATTCCTGGCAAATATGGTCCTTAATACTGTGATGGTTTTTTCCGTGGTGGTGGAAGACATCTTTATTACCTCCGGCCACTTGGAGTGTGCATCAACTGCGATTAAGAACATTGAGTCCATAAATGGACCAGCAAAGTCGATGTGCACCCTTTGCCAGGGAGATGAGGGCCATTCCCATGGATGTAGAGGGGCCTGTGGCGGAGCATTTTGGACCTTCTGGCATCCTAGGCAGCTCTTGGTCATGTCTTCGATGTCTCCATCGATACCTGGCCACCATACAAATGCCCTAGCTAGGTTCTTCATTTTCACTCCACCCAGATGCCCCTCGTGAAGCTCCTTTAGCACTTTATCCTGGAGTTTGGGTGGAATCACCACTCTGGATCCACACATCAAGGTTCCTCGGCACACTGACAGCTGTTCTCTTCTTTGCGAGAATGCTGGCAACAGTGGTTCGCCATGTGCTGGCCATCCCTTCACTGTTAAATCGTAGACCCGTGAGAGAGTAGGGTCATTTCTTGTCTCCCTTTCAATGGCAGAATTTGTCACCGGTAGACATTCCACTATGGTAGAGTGGAATATCTCTACTGGGTCTACTGTAGGTGCCTCTTCTATCGTTGGCAACGGTAGGCGTGATAAACCGTCAGCATTCCCATGCTGTTTTGACCCTTTGTATTCAATGTTGTATTGGTGTGCCCCTAGAAAAAGGGACCACCTCTGTAGTCTTTGTGCCGTCATAATGGGGACACCTTCTTTAGGGTTGAATATGGAGATGAGGGGTTGATGGTCAGTCAGCAAGGTAGATTTTTGTCCGTGTAGGTAATGGTTGAATTTCTTCACTCCCCATACCAGGCTGAGTGCTTCCCTGTCTATCTGGGCATAGTTACGCTCAGCTGAGTTCAATGAGCGTGACGCAAAAGCTATCGGCCGTTCCGAGCCATCAGGGAATCTATGGGACAATACCGCTCCTATGCCGTAAGGGGATGCATCGCACGCCAGTCTGATTGGTAGTGATGGGTTGTAATGAGCCAAAATTTTCTCGGATGTGATTAAGTCTTTACATTTATGGAAGGCACGTTTACAGTCTTCGTTCCATTTCCAAATCACTCCTGTCTGTAGAAGATCATTAAGAGGGTGTAGAATAGTTGATAAGTTCGGTAAAAATTTATGATAGTAATTTATTAATCCCAGGAATGACCTCAATTGTGAAACATTTTCAGGTGCTGGGGCTTTTATAACTGCTTCAATTTTTTCAGGTGACTTAAGCAACCCTTCCTTATTAATTATGTGGCCACAATATGATATCTGATTTTGGAAAAATTCGCACTTGGGGCGATTTGCTCGTAGGCCCCGTTCTTTCAGCCTAGTGAGCACCTGCTCCAAATTGGCAAGGTGCTCGTTGTCGTTTTCTCCTGTTATAAGGATGTCGTCTAGGTAGCATTGAGTCCCCGGAATCCCTTGCAAGACTTGCTCCATAGCTCTTTGCCAGATAGCTGGAGCTGATGCTATTCCAAAAACCAGTCGATTGTACTGGTACAGGCCTTTGTGTGTGTTTATTGTGAGATACTTTTTAGAGGTCTCCTCAACCTCCATCTGTAGATATGCCTGTGCCAAGTCAATTTTTGTGAAACGTTTCCCTCCGGATAGTGAGGCGAAAATAACTTCTATCCTCGGAAGAGGATACTGTACCGTGTGAAGGACCGGGTTTACAGTCACCTTAAAGTCCCCACAGATGCGAATTTTTTTCTGTTCCTCAGAGTTATTTTTCAATGTTTTTTTCATGACTGGAACGATGGGTGTTGCCCATTCGCTCCAATCTATTTTGGATAATACGCCTGCCTTTTCCAAATTCTTCAGCTCTGCCTCGACTGCCGGACGTATTGCGTATGGCACCGGTCTTGCCTTAAAAAATTTTGGAATTGCTGTATCTTCCACTTTTATTGAGGCGGTGATGCCTTTCAAGGTTCCTAGTTTCTCTTGAAACACTTCTTTGGCGTTGGCCAAGATGTCTTTTAATCGTTCAGGTATGATGTCATCATTGTTTTTTTCCTTACTGGTCACCGTCAGTGCCTGAATGGAGTGCCAGTCTAAACGTATCTTCCTTATCCATTCACGTCCCAACAACGGTGGACCACCATCTTGTAGAATGTATAAATACAACTTTTGTATTTCTTTGCCGTTGTATACCACAGGCACCCTTATTTTTCCTTTGGGGTAGACTCTCTGCCCCGTATATGTTTTTAAGATAATGGATGTGTCTTTTAGAGGTATATGCGAAAATAGCCTCTCGTAATCTCGTCGATTTATTACGGTTAGAGCTGATCCTGTATCTAGCTCCATTTTAACTGGGGACCCTGCTATTGTGAGGGTAACCCAAATGGTTTGGTAATCCTCTTTGGCAAGTACATTATGTAATTTGAGACAGCTTAGTCTCTTGTTTCCGGAGTCGCTATCGCTATTCTGGTCTTCGGAGCTATTGTCCGTCATCATTTGTACCTTCCTGTACTTTTCTTTATTGATTTTTTGTTTTCTGTCAGTGGATTTATTTTGTCCAGATTGGCATACCCGTGCAATGTGTCCAATCTTACCACATTGCCTGCATGCTTTGCCCTTGAACCAGCAGTCCCTCTGGTTATGGGCGGGTCTGCCGCAGCGATAACATCTTCCGAACTCCTGTGTCATTTTATGGGTGCCGAAGTCCTGTGTCTCTTGTTGTATCTCTGCAGCTCCTTTTGCTGCTGCTTTGTATGATACAGCCATACTGAAAGCTTTGTCCAATGTTAAATCTTTTTCAGAAAGCAGTCTTTTTTGTGTTCCTTCACTTAAGAGACCGCAAACAAATTTGTCTCGAAGATAATCCGATAGTCCTGCTCCGAATTGGCAGTACTTTGATAGCTTTATTAATTCGGTTAGGTAATCAGCGTTACTTTCATTCTTGTGTTGGTTTCTCTTGAAGAACTTGAATCGTTCCGCTATCAGCAGCGGTGTTGGGTTTAAATGCTCCTGCAGGGTATCAACAATTTCTTTAAAAGTCTTGTCCTTTGGTTTGGCTGGAGTGATTAAATTTCGTAACAGCCCGTATGTCTTCGCGCCCATTAAGTTCAGAAGTACTGAAGCTTTTTTTTCATCTGTTATTCCATTTGCAGTGCAATGAACCTCTACTCTTTCCACGTATGTGGTCCAATCTTCTATTTTGCCATCAACAGCCTCAATATTACCAGATTTAGGCATTTCAGAAAAGATATGGCGCTTCCCGCGCTTTTTTTTTCTCTCTGTAGCAACGATATGGCGCTTCCCGCGCTTTCCCGCCGCTGCTACCGATAACAACGCTGTTTTACTGTGGTTTCCGTTTATTCACTGTTGGAGACTCGTTCCCGACGGAGGTCTAAACGCTGACCTGCTTGCCGTGCCGGCCGTCTCTCGAGTGCACCCTCCCAGTCCGTTATTGCTTGCCTCCGATTTCGCTGCCTGTCTCAGCTGTAGAGCCCGCTGCTGGAGCCCCAGCCTGACGCCCAGGAAGGATTAGCGCAGTACCTGTCACCAGCTTGGCCAGCTGGTGAAACCACAGTTTCTCTTACTTCCTTGAGTCTTCTGGACGCTGGAGGAATCGATGTCCTTGAGGTGCTGCCGAATTGCAGGTAAGTCCGTTTCCACTTCGTCGCCACTGTAGTGTCCGTGTGTAGATAAAGACACTGAAGACAGGAGTTGGTTCATAGGTATTTACTAAGCAAGTCTGGGGGGGGTTTCTAAAGGATATACACAATACACAGGCTTATATAGCCCAAGTGGCAATTACCGGCATTACGCACACCTGGGGCTCTTAAAAGCACATACACCATAATTGCTCTTAAAGGCACATACACCACAGTGTCGAGCTTCTTGTGTGTTGTTGGAGCTGCACTCATCCAGGCAAGTGGAGAGTATTCCATCACACTCCTTACTTGTGCCTTGTAGATGGTGGAGAGGCTTTGGGGAGTCAGGAGGTGAGACACTCGCCGCAGAATAGCTAGCCTCTGACCTGCTCTTGTTGCCACAGTATTTATGTGGCTGGTCCAGTTAAGTTTCTGGTCAATGGTGACCCCCAGGATGTTGATGGTGGGAGATGGTAATGCCGTTGAATGTCAAGGGGCAGAAGATGGACGCTCTCTTGTTGGAGATTGTCATTGCCTGGCACTTGTGTGGCACGAATGTTACTTGCCACTTATCAGCCCAAGCCTGAACATTGTCCAGGTCTTGCTGCATGCGGGCATGGACTGCTTCATTATCTGAGGAGTTGCAAATGGCACTGAACACTGTGCAGTCATCAGCGAACATCCCCACTTCTGACCGTATGATGGAGGGAAGGTCATTGATGAATTAGCTAAAGATGGTTGAGCCTAGGATACTGCCCTGAGGAACTCCTGCAGCAATGTCCTGGGGCTGTGATGATTGACCTCCAACCACCACAACCATCTTCCTTTGTGCTAGGTATGACTCCAGCCAGTGGAGCGTTTTCACCCCGATTCCCATTGACCTCAGTTTTACTAGGGCTCCTTGATGCCAGACTCGGTCAAATGCTGCCTTGATGTCAAGGGCAGTCACTCTCACCTCACCTCTGGAATTCAGCTCACTTGTCCATGTTTGAACCAAGGCTGGAATGAAGTCTGGAGCCGAGTGGTCCTGGCAGAACCCAAACTGGGCATCAGTGAGCAGGTTATTGGTGAGTTAAGTGCCACTTGATAGCACTGCCAACAACACCTACCATCACTTTACTGATGATTGAGAGTAGACTGATGGGGCAGTAATTGGCTAGATTGGATTTGTATTGCTTTTTGTGAATAGGACATACATGGGCAGTTTTCTATATTGTCGGGTAGATGCCAGTGTTGTAACTGTACTGGTACAGCTTGGCTAGAGGCGCGGCTAGTTCTGGAGCACAAGTCTTCAGCACGACAGCCAGGATGTTGTCGGGGCCCACAGCCTTTGCTGTATCCAGTGCGCTGAACCGTTTCTTGATATCACGTGGAGTGAATCGAATTGGCTGAAGACTGGCTTCTGTGATGGTGGGATATGGATCATCCACTCGGCACTTCTGGCTGAAGATGGTTGCAAACGCTTCAGCCTTGTCTTTTGCACTCACGTGCTGGGCTCCACCATCATTGAAGATGGGAATATTCATGGAGCCTCCTCCTCCCGTTAGTTGTTTAATGGTCCACCACCATTCACGACTGGATGTGGCAGGACTGCAGAGCTTTGATCGATCCATTGATTGTGGGATCACTTAGCCCTGTCTATAGCATGCTGCTTCCGCTTTTTAGCATGCATGTAGTCCTGTGTTGCAGCTTCCCCAGGTTGGCACCTCATTTTCAGGTACGCCTGGTGCTGCTCCTGGCATGCTCTTCTACACACCTTATTGAACCAGGGTTGGTCCCCTGGCTTGGTGGTAATGGTAGAGTGAGGGATATCCCGGGCCATGAGGTTACAGATTGTGGTGGAATACAATTCTGCTGCTGCTGATGGCCCACAGCGCCTCATGGATGTCCAGTTTTGCGCTGCTAGATCTGTTCTCAATCCATCCCATTTAGCACGGTGGTAGTGCCACACAACACGATGGAGGGTGTCCTCAGTGTGAAGACGGGACTTCGTCTCCACAATGACTGTGCGGTGGTCACTGCTACCAATACTGTCATGGACAGATGCATCTGCGACAGGTAGATTGGTGAGGACGCGGTCAAGTAGGTTTTTCCCTCATGTTGGTTCTCTCACCACCTGTCGCAGGCCCAGACTGGCAGTTATGTCCTTCAGGACTCGGCCAGCTCGGTCAGTAGTGGTGCTACCGAGCCACTCTTGGTGATGGACATTGAAGACCCCCACCCAGAGTACATTCTGTGCCCTTGCTACTCTCAGTGCTTCTTCCAAGTGGTGTTCAACATGGAGGAGTGCTGATTCATCAGCTGAGGGAGGGCAGTAGGTGGTAATGAGCAGGAGGTTTCCTTGCCCATGCTTGACCTGAAGCCATGAGACTCCATGGGATCCAGAGTCAATGTTGAGGACTCCCATGCGGTTTCATTCTTGCTAATAATCTCTTGTGCAAAATCTTATGAAGTACCTTCTGGAAGTTCTTGATCCATAGACACTCCCTTACTTCTGTCACACCTTGCTGTCACGCTAAAGGTTGCCTGCTTCAGGCCTACTTTTACTTGCCCTTGGCTGTTTTTTCTGATATGACCCACTGGCGGCTTAGTCCCCATATTTGTCTATCCCAGGTCAGTTCATAAGAAGCCCTAGCCCTGCTCAGTAACTCGGAACGCTGCCATGTACTTTTGAGACAAATACCAATAATAATTGAAATAAAAACAGAAAATGCTGGAAATACTCAGCAGGTCAGGCAGCATCTGTGGAGAGAGAAACAAGGGTTAACGTTTCATATGCAGCAAGACCTGGACAACATTCAGACTTGGGCTGACAAGTGGCAAGTAACATTCGCACCACACAAGTGCCAGGCAATGACCATCTCCAACAAGCGAGACTCTAACCATCTCCCCTTGACATTCAATGGCATTACCATCGCTGAATCCCCCACTATCAACATCCCGGGATTACCATTGATCAGAAACTGAACTGGACCAGCCATATAAATACTGTGGCTACAAGAGCAGGCCAGAGGCTGGGAATTCTGCGGCGAGTGTCTCACCTCCTGACTCCCCAAAGCCTTTCCACCATCTACAAGGCACAAGCCAGGAGTGTGATGGAATACTCTCCACTTGCCTGGATGAGTGCAGCTCCAATAACACTCAAGAAGCTCGACACCATTCAGGATAAAGCAGCCCGCTTGATTGGCACTCCAGCCACCACCTTCAACATTCACTCCCTCCACCACCGGCGCACTGTGGCTGCAGTGTGTACCATCTACAAGATGCACTGCAGCAACTCGCCAAAGCTCCTTCAACAGCACCTTCCAAACCCGCGACCTCTACCACTTAGAAGGACAAGGGCAGCAGACGCATGGGAACATCGCCACCTACAAGTTCCCCTCCAAGCCCCACACCATCCTGACTTGGACCTGTATCACCGTTCCTTCACTGTCGCTGGGCCAAAATCCTGGAACTCCCTTCCTAACAGCATTGTGGGTGTACCTACACCATATGGACTGCAGCGGTTCAAGAAGGCGGCTCACCACCATCTTCTCAAGTGCAATTAGGGATGGGCACTAAATGCAGGCCTAGCCAGCGACGCCCACATCCCATCAATGAATAATAAAAAAAGGTCGATGACCCTTCGTCAGAACTGGAAAAGGCTGGAAATGGAACAGGTTTTTAAGCTGGTGTCGGGGCAGGGAAAGGGGGGAGGGGAGGAAAGCACAAAAGGGAAGGGCTGTGATAGGATGGAAGGCAGGAGAGATTAAGAGACATTAAGAGAGATTAAGAGATGGTGCAAGGCAAAAGGCCAATAACAATTGTATTGCTTCTTCTTTTCACTCACTTCTTCTTCCTTTTATATGCTTGATTCTGCCCTGGGAGTGTTGCATGGGGAAAGTGTAGAGGGAGCTTTACTCTGTATCTAACCCATGCTGTACCTGCCCTGGGAGTGTTTGATGGGAGAGTGTAGAGGGAGCTTTACTCTGTATCTAACCCGTGCTGTACCTGCCCTGGGAGTGTTTGATGGGACAGTGTAGAGGGAGCTATATTCTGTTTCTAACCCGTGCTGTACCTGCCGTGGGAGTGTTTGATGGGCCAGTGTAGAGGGAGCTTTATTCTGTATCTAACCCGTGCTGTACCTGCCCTGGGAGTGTTTGCTGGGACAGTGTAGAGGGAGCTTTACTCTGTATCTAACCCGTGCTGTGCCTGCCCTGGGAGTGTTTGATGGGACAGTGTAGAGGGAGCTTTACTCTGTATCTAACTCGTGCTGTACCTGCCCTGGGAGTGTTTGATGGGACAGTGTAGAGGGAGCTTTACTCTGTATCTAACCCGTGCTGTACCTGCCCTGGGAGTGTTTGATGGGACAGTGTAGAGGGAGCTTTACTCTGTATCTAACTCATGCTGTACCTGCCCTGGGAGTGTTTGATGGGACAGTGTAGAGGGAGCTTTACTCTGTATCTAACTCGTGCTGTACCTGCCCTAGGAGTGTTTGATGGGAGAGTGTAGAGGGAGCTTTACTCTGTATCTAACCCATGCTGTACCTGCCCTGGGAGTGTTTGATGGGACAGTGTAGAGGGAGCTTTACTCTGTATCTAACCCGTGCTGTACCTGCCCTGGGAGTGTTTGATGGGACAGTGTAGAGGGAGCTTTACTCTGTATCTAACCCGTGCTGTACCTGCCCTGGGAGTGTTTGATGGGACAGTGTAGACGGAGCTTTACTCTGTATCTAACCCGTGCTGTACCTGCCCTGGGAGTGTTTGATGGGACAGTGTAGAGGGAGCTTTACTCTGTATCTAACCCATGCTGTACCTGCCCTGGGAGTGTTTGATGGGACAGTGTACAGGGAGCTTTACTCTTTATCTAACTGTAAGGGGTCGTTTTAACGAGCTTGTGGTGTGCGAGATCAGTTTTTGATTTCGCACTGCTCGTGAGCGGTTCCGAAGCGCTCCCCCCTCACCGGTTCTAGACACTGGGCTTATTGCCAGACCACCTTGATGTGTTGGCCCAACTTGTGACTCGGAAGACAAATGGATCAGGTGAGACAAGGTAAGTTTTAAATCAAAGGTATCTTTATTTTTAAGGAGAATAAAACATAGAGAATGGAGAAACAATGCAGACAAAAATCATGAACACGCCTCTCAATGGGAACTAAAATTTAACACACAAGAGTTACTTTGACTATCATAATACATCAATTCTAGATCAGCGATATAATAAAACGGAGGTGGAGAAAGCGCACGGCACAACGAAGGATGAATAACACTCCCGAATTACAAAGCCCTTAATATTAAAAACCCTCCCGTCTCTAAAATATACCTCAACTAGATCAGCTAGGTGGAGTTGGGCCTCTATGCTCACCAGGGTTTTTAAAACTGTCCTTGACCTTGGTGCTCTTGTATCGTCCGGGATCTCCAATCTTCCTTATGGGACCGGCTCCTGAACCTGCTCTCCTGCTCGAACTTGTAGGCCCTCCGTGCTCCTCGAAACATAATCCAACCTCTCCACTCGCTCTGCCTTTGACCTCGTGTCTGTGTGAAACTGTGTTTTTTTTTAATGTCTCTTTTCCCTCAACAGTTATACTGTTTTCTTGCCCTTATCTTGGCGCCAAATCAGGGGTTTTCTTTTGCTAAAGTAATGGGCGGGCTGCTTTGACAAAAGCGGGTACTTTATTTTAATGTCTTGTAAATGAAACTAATGGGATCTGTCCTGTGTCCCTCTGAGTTTGGTACAGATAATAGGTTTTGTCTGTGCTCTGCGATTTCAGAGATGGGTTTGCGTTTTGCTAGCAATTAACACACCTTGAGGTATAAATACTTTTGTTTTGACTTCGTTACTACTGTAACCATTTTACCATATCAATTGCAGTCAGTTCTGGAATCTTCTAATCGGTGGTGACTCAGGTTTCTTTAAGATACTGCAGTGGTATGTCCTTCTGAAATGAGTCATGTGATCTGCCAACTCCATCTTGTGTTCATAAAATGTGGCCATTTCAGGGGTTTTACAATGTAGACTGTATTTTCCTGGATTTTTGCGAATCCTACAAACCCGTGCTGTACCTGCCCTGGGAGTGTTTGATGGGACAGTGTAGAGGGAGCTTTACTCTGTATCTAACCCGTGCTCTACCTGCCCTGGGAGTGTTTGATGGGACAGTGTAGAGGGAGCTTTACTCTGTATCTAACCTGTTAAGTCTGTGTGTTCCAGTTATGGTTAATATGAATCACTGCACACAGACCACAAGAATAACTTTAACAGGTCTTTACTAGTCGAAGGTCAGGGCTGAACTGCCCAATAAATCATTACACAGCACTTATATACCGGTGTGGTCACCACCGGTATTACAGTATACAGCAGCCAAGATAAAGTAGTGCAACTCTTAAAATAGTTCTCTTAAAGGTGGAACGGTTACATACACCACAATCCTCCCTTCTTAGCTTAACAATATATATTCCCCATTAAGCATAACATAATAACATATATACACAACTTCATGTAAAAACAGTTCACAGATTCAGTCTCTGAGGAGGCCTCCTGACTCGGTCCGGATAACGCCTCGGTGGTGTAGTAGTTTTCGGTGGTGTAGTAGGTTCTTTTGGCAAGGTCGATTCGGCTTGAATGCCAGTGTTGGGTTCATCTGGTTCCAGTATCACCGGATCGGAGGTAGATACTATGGGTATCTCTGCTTCATCATTAGGCGTATAGAGTTATGGTGTAGGTTGTCCCTTTTCAGATGACTCTATGATCTGGTCAGCATGGCGCCTTATTATGCTTTCACCAATGTCCACGGTATACATCAGCGGTCCTAGTCGTGTGCAAATAGTTCCAGGCTGCCATTTCTCGGTACGGTAGTCTCGGGCCAAAACTTGTTGACCTATCTGGAAGGTTCTAGTTGGCCTTTCATTCATGCCTTGAAATTGCCGGTTCTCTACACCCCTTCTGATGTTTGGCTTGATCAAATCCAGCCGGCATCTTAGTCTTCTATTGAAAAACATCATGGCGGGAGTTTGGTTTGTAACCACATGTGTTGCATTCCTGTACGCAAACAAGAAGTTATCTACCTTATGTTGTAGATTTATGTCTTCATTACCCATGGCCTTTATGGCCTTCTTGAAGGTCTGGACAAACCTTTCAGCTAATCCATTGGTGGCGGGATGGTATGGGGCGGACGTGTAGTGCTTAACCCCATTGTTTTTTAAGAACTTCCTGAATTCTTCGGATACAAATTGCGGTCCATTATCAGAACAGATCTGTTCCAGCAGCCCATTCCTGGCAAATATGGTCCTTAATACTGTGATGGTTTTTTCCGTGGTGGTGGAGGACATCTTTATTACCTCCGGCCACTTGGAGTGTGTATCCACCGCGATTAAGAACATTGAGTCCATAAATGGACCAGCAAAGTCGATATGTACCCTTTGCCATGGAGATGAGGGCCACTCCCATGGATGTAGAGGGGCTTGTGGTGGGGCGTTTTGGACCTTCTGGCATCCTCGACAGCTCTTGGTCATTTCTTCGATGTCTCCATCGATACCTGGCCACCACACAAACGCTCTGGCTAGGTTCTTCATTTTCACTCCACCCAGATGCCCCTCGTGAAGCTCCTTTAGCACTTTATACTGGAGTTTGGGTGGAATCACCACTCTGGATCCACACATCAAGGTTCCTCGGCACACTGACAGCTGTTCTCTTCTTTGCGAGAATGCTGGCAACAGTGGTTCACCATGTGCTGGCCATCCCTTCACCGTTAAATCGTAGACTCGTGAGAGAGTCGGGTCATTTCTCGTTTCCTTTTCAATGGGAGAATTTGTTATTGGTAGACATTCCACTATGGTTGAGTGGAACATCTCCACTGGGTCCACTGTAGACGCCTCTTCTACCATTGGCAACGGTAGGCGCGATAAACCATCAGCATTCCCATGCTGTTTTGATCCTTTGTATTCTATGTCATATTGGTGTGCCCCTAGGAAAAGGGACCACCTCTGTAGCCTTTGCGCTGTCATAATGGGAACGCCCTTTTTAGGGTTGAATATGGATACCAACGGCTGGTGGTCTGTCAGCAGTGTAAACTTCTTGCCCTGCAGGTAATGATTAAACTTCTTTACTCCCCACACCAGGCTGAGAGCCTCCCTATCTATCTGAGCATAGTTGCGCTCAGCGGAGGTCAATGATCTGGATGCAAATGCGACTGGCCTTTCCAAGCCATTTGGCAACTTGTGTGAGAGTACTGCTCCAATACCATAAGGAGAAGCATCACAAGCTAAACGAATAGGTAGCGTTGGGTTGAAGTGAGCCAACACTTCCTCTGAGGTGATCAATGCCTTGCTTTTGCGAAAGGCCTTCTTACAGTCCTCACTCCACTTCCATGGTACTTCTTTCTGCAAAAGAGCATTCAGCGGGTGCAGCATCGTGGATAGATTTGGCAGAAACTTATGGTAATAGTTAATCAACCCTAGGAACGACCTCAACTGGGATACATTTTCCGGAGCGGGAGCCTTCACAACAGCTTCGATCTTGTCAGGTGACTTGTGCAGCCCCTCCTGGTCAATGACATGACCACAGTACGAGATCCGTTTCTGAAAGAACTCACATTTCTGGCGATTAACTCGAAGTCCATATTCCTTCAATCTGGTGATCACCAGTTTCAAATTTGCAAGGTGTTCCTCATCGTCATCTCCTGTAATCAGGATATCGTCCAAGTAACATTGAGTGCTTGGAATTCCCTGTAATACCTGCTCCATGGCCCTCTGCCAAATTGCTGGAGCCAAAGCCACTCCAAAAACCAGTCTATTATATCGATACAAGCCTCTGTGCGTGTTGATTGTGAGATACCGGCGCGACTCTTCCTCAACTTCCATCTGTAAGTACGCTTGCGCCAGGTCTATCTTGGTGAAGTGTTTCCCGCCAGACAATGAAGCAAAGATATCCTCAATCCGCGGAAGCGGATATTGCACCGTGTGAAGCACCGGATTAACTGTGATCTTGAAGTCTCCACAGATGCGGACCTTCCCCGGTTCCCCTGGCTTGTTACTCGATGAACGCTTCATGACGGGAACAATGGGCGTGGCCCACTCACTCCAGTCCACCTTAGACAGTACTCCTGAACGTTCTAGCCCTTCCAGCTCAGCTTCCACAGCAGGTCATATTGCATAAGGTACCGGTCTGGCTTTGAAAAATTTTGGGTTTGCATGTTCTGCAATCTTGATTTTTGCCTTAATTCCTCTCAGTGTTCCCAGTCCCTGTTGGAACACCTCTTTAGCCTCATCCAATATTCTGGACAATCGTTCAGGTTTGACATCTTTTTTTCCGGAATCTACCGTTATTGCTTTTAGGGAGTGCCAGTCCATATTTATTTTCCTGATCCACTCCCGTCCCAGAAGTGGTGGACCTCCCTCAGGTAGTACATATAAGTCCATTCCTTGGTGTTCTTTGCCCTTGTGTATCACCTTGACTTTTATCTTTCCGATGGGGTATACTCTTTGCCCCGTGTATGTCTGCAATACTATCTCCGTATCCCGTAGGGGAATATATGTGAATAACCTTTTGTAATCTTGCTTATTCATGACCGTCAACGCCGATCCAGTGTCCAATTCCATCTTCACTTGGACTCCTGCTATCTGCAGTGTGACCCAGATGGTTTGTAGGTCAGCTTCCTTACTCACATTGTGAATTCTCAGACTACCCAGTTCCTTGCTGTTGGAGTCTGAATCCGAATTCTGTTCATCCGAACTCTTAGCCATCTTATGTACCTTTCTGCACTTTTCCTGCGGTGACTTTTTGTTGCTGGTCTTCTTTCCTGACCGGCATACTTTAGCTATGTGACCAAGTTTGCCACATTTTCTACATTCCTGGTTTTTAAACCAGCATTGGTTCTGATCATGTGTTGTCTTTCCACAACGATAACATTTCGTTGTACCCAAAGCCATCTGATCTACGCTGAGTACCGCTGCCTTCAGCTGCATTTCCGCAGTGCCTCTCGCTGCGGCTTCGTGCGATGCTGCAATAGTGACAGCCTTATCAAGTGTAAGATCATTCTCTTCAAGCAGCCGCTTTTGTGTTCCTTCTTTCGACAATCCACACACGAATTTGTCTCTCAGTGCCTCTGTCAGTCTTTCCCCAAACTGACAGTATTTCGCTAGCTTACGCAGTTCAATTAAATACTCCGCGTTGCTTTCCTCTTTCAGTTGCGTTCTCGCATAAAATTTAAATCGTTCCGCTAACATCAGCGGTGTGGGGTTCAAATGATTTCTCAGGACAGCAACAATATTAGCGAAAGCTTGATCCGCCGGTTTAGCTGGTGATAGAAGATGCTTCAATAGCCCGTATGTCTTCGCACCCATTGAGTTTAGTAAGGTTAGTGCTTTATCTTCATCGGATATTTTATTTGCCTTACAATAAATCTCTATGTGTTCTACATACGTGGCCCAATCTTCAACATCGGGATCGAAATCGTTGATGTTACCACGCTTAGGCATCCTCGCAATCTTCTTGAGAAACAAAAAGAAATTTTTCTTTAATTTTTTTTCTTTTAAAATGGCGGTTTCCCGCGCTTGTCTTCTTCCCCCGCCTACAAAAATGGCGGCTTCCCGCGTTTGCCTTTCTCCCCCGCTGGCTGTAATGGCGATTGCCGTATTGCTGCATTCGTCCTCCCCAGCGGTTCTCAAATCGTGCCTCCCAGCCCCTCTTGCAGTCCGGTCCTTTCCCCCGGCTGCGGCTGAGTTCTCCGCGTTTTTTTTTTTTTTTTCTCCCGCGCCTTACGCTGTCCCGGTCGCTGCGCCTCACGGCCTCAGTAGCTGCCTGGCCTTTTTCACCGGTCGCGGTCGAGCTCTCTCTCGACGCTGTTGCGTCTCCCAGCCCGCTTGCAGCCCGGTCTTTTACACCGGCTGCATTTGCATTCACCGCGGCTCCCGTGCCTTACACTGCCCCAGTCTCAGCGCCTCTGGCCCCGACTTCTGTCCGGCTCTTTTCCCCGGCCGTGGTCGAGTTCTCCGCCCTTATATCCTCCGTTTTTCCCTCCCCTACTTCACAGCCAACGTGGCCGACTTGCTGCTCGTCGCTGATCGGCTTACCCACCACCGTGATAGAAGGGATGATCACTGCCTGTTGCTGATGGAAGGCTTCGTGTCAGGATTCTTCCTTGCTCTTCAGACCCGAGTCTTTTCTCAGCAGGATGATGAGGGCGGATGCCTCTTCTCGACGCCCGTTAAACTGCCTTGGATATGTCTCTGCCGCAGGGTAAGATCGTACTCGTCGCCACTGTTAAGTCTGTGTGTTCCAGTTATGGTTAATATGAATCACTGCACACAGACCACAAGAATAACTTTAACAGGTCTTTACTAGTCGAAGGTCAGGGCTAAACTGCCCAATAAATCATTACACAGCACTTATATACCGGTGTGGTCACCACCGGTATTACAGTATACAGCAGCCAAGATAAAGTAGTGCAACCCTTAAAATAGTTCTCTTAAAGGTGGAACGGTTACATACACCACATAACCCGTGCTGTATCTGCCCTGGGAGTGTTTGATGGGACAGTGTAGAGGGAGCTTTACTCTGTATCTAACCCGTGCTGTATCTGCCCTGGGAGTGTTTGATGGGACAGTGTAGAGGGAGCTTTACTCTGTATCTAACCCGTGCTGTACCTGCACTGGGAGTGTTTGATGGGACAGTGTAAAGGGAGATTTACTCTATCTAACCCGTGCTGTACCTGCCCTGTGTGTGTTTGATGGGACAGTGTAGATGGAGCTTTACTCTGTATCTAACCCGTGCTGTACCTGCCCTGGGAGTGTTTGATGGGACAGTGTAGAGGGAGCTTTACTCTGTATCTAACCCGTGCTGTACCTGCCCTGGGAGTGTTTGATGGGGCAGTGTAGAGAGAGCTTTGCTCTGTATCTAACCCGTGCTGTACCTGCCCTGGGAGTGTTTGATGGGACAGTGTAGAGGGAGCTTTACTCTGTATCTAACCCGTGCTGTACCTGCCCTGGGAGCGTTTGATGGGACAGTGTAGAGGGAGCTTTACTCTGTATCTAACCCGTGCTGTACCTGCCCTGGGAATGTTTGATGGGACAGTGTAGAGGGAGATTTACTCTGTATCTAACCCGTGCTGTACCTGCCCTGGGAGTGTTTGATGGGACAGTGTAGAGGGAGTTTACTCTGTATCTAACCCGTGCTGTACCTGCCCTGGGAGTGTTTGATGGGGCAGTGTAGAGGGAGCTTTACTCTGTATCTAACCCATGCTGTACCTGCCCTGGGAGTGTTTGATGGGACAGTGTAGAGGGAGCTTTACTCTGTATCTAACCCGTGCTGTACCTGCCCTGGGAGTGTTTGATGGGACAGTGTAGAGGGAGTTTACTCTGTATCTAACCCGTGCTGTACCTGCCCTGGGAGTGTTTGATGGGGCAGTGTAGAGAGAGCTTTGCAGCATTGTTTCTCTTTCTGTTAGTGATTTGAAATGATAAATATATCTAATTTCCCACATTACAACAGTGACTACACTTCAAAAAATACTTAATTGGCTGTAAAGCTCTTTGAGACGTCTGGTGGTCATGAAAGGCGCTATATAAATACAAGTCTTTCTTTCTTTAATGATTAAATAATGTAACACAGCTGAAAGGCTGAGATGAGGTAGATGGAATGGGAGGAGTCTCGTGTGGAGTATAAACACTAGCACAGACTAGTTGGGCCTAAAGGCCTGTTTCTATGCCGTAAATTCTATGACATTCTATCTACCCTGTCCCATCCCTTCATAAATGCTTTTTACCGTCTCGCCCTGTAATGTGCGTAGCTGCAGCAGGAATGGAATGTGTGAGTGGAAGCAGTGGAAGGCGCAGTTTGGCATCCCTTCTGTGCGACCACCAAACCATCGAGGGCTGCTCGCAATGGGTAAACCAGCCCTTAGCTCCGGCACTACGAGTCATCGCAGGGTGGGGAGCAACAGAGGAACGCTGTATGTGTCAGCCCTCTTGTCTCTGAGTCAGAAGGTTGTAGGCTCATAGTCCTACTCCAGAGATTTGAGCACAAGAATCCAGGCTGACACTCCCAGTGCAGTGCTGAGGGAGCGCTGCACTGTCGGAGGGGCAGTACTGAGGGAGGGCTGCACTGTCGGAGGGGCAGTACTGAGGGAGCGCTGCACTGTCGGAGGGGCAGTACTGAGGGAACGCTGCACTGTCGGAGGGGCAGTACTGAGGGAGGGCTGCACTGTCGGAGGGGCAGTACTGAGGGAGGGCTGCACTGTCGGAGGGGCAGTACTGAGGGAGGGCTGCACTGTCGGAGGGGCAGTACTGAGGGAGGGCTGCACTGTCGGAGGGGCAGTACTGAGGGAGCGCTGCACTGTCGGAGGGGCAGTACTGAGGGAGGGCTGCACTGTCGGAGGGGCAGTACTGAGGGAGCGCTGCACTGTTGGAGGGGCAGTACTGAGGGAGGGCTGCACTGTCGGAGGGGCAGTGCTGAGGGAGCGCTGCACTGTCGGAGGGGCAGTACTGAGGGAGCGCTGCACTGTCGGAGGGGCAGTACTGAGGGAGGGCTGCACTGTCGGAGAGGCAGTACTGAGGGGTGGCTGCACTGTCAGAGAGGCAGTACTGAGGGAGCGCTGCACTGTCGGAGGGGCAGTACTGAGGGAGTGCTGCACTGTCGGAGGGGCAGTACTGAGGAAGTGCTGCACTGTCGGAGGGGCAGTACTGAGGGAGCGCTGCACTGTCGGAGGGGCAGTACTGAGGGAGCGCTGCGCTGTCGGAGGGGCAGTACTGAGGGAGGGCTGCACTGTCGGAGGGGCAGTACTGAGGGAGGGCTGCACTGTCGGAGGGGCAGTACTGAGGGAGCGCTGCACTGTCCGAGGGGCAGTACTGAGGGAGCGCTGCACTGTCGGAGGGGCAGTACTGAGGGAGCGCTGCACTGTCCGAGGGGCAGTACTGAGGGAGTGCTGCACTGTCGGAGGGGCAGTACTGAGGAAGTGCTGCACTGTCGGAGGGGCAGTACTGAGGGAATGCTGCACTGTTGGAGGGACAGTACTAAGGGAGGGCTGCACTGTCAGAGGGACAGTACTGAGGGAGCGCTGCGCTGTCGGATGGGCAGTACTGAGGGAGGGCTGCACTGTTGGAGGGACGGTACTGAGGGAGGGCTGCACTGTCGGAGGGGCGGTACTGAGGGAGCGCTGCACTGTCGGAGGGGCAGTACTGAGGGAGCGCTGCACTGTCGGGGAGGCAGTACTGAGGGAGTGCTGCACTGTCGGTGGTGCCGTCTTTTGGATGAGACATCAAACCGAGGCCCCGTCTGCCCTCTCAGGTGGATGTAACAGATCCCATGGCACTATTTTGAAGAAGAGCAGGGGGAGTTATCCCTGGTGTCCTTGGGCCAATATTTATCCCTCAATCAACATCACTAAAAACAGATGATCTGGTCATTATCACATTGCTGTTTGTGGGAGCTTGCTGTGCGCCAACTGACTGCTGCGTTTCCTACATTACAACAGTGACTCCACTTCAAAAGTACTTCATTGGCTGTAAAGTGCTTTGGGCTATCCAGTGGTCGTGAAAGGCGCTATAGAAATGCGAAGCTTTCTTTCTTTCTGTCCCGATCAGCAGTGGCCTGGGGCCAGGCTGGTGAGAGGACCAGGAGCTCGGTTTATTCAAACCCTGCATCTGCTGAATTGGTTATGCCTGCAGGGCAGTGTTTGCACTCCAGAGATTATAGCTCTCAATGTCAGTGTTCAAACAGGCCACACATTAGCTGAGGATTAGTATCAGAGGTAGAAAGGAGAGGTTAGAAGGAATGCCTTCCACAAAAGGGCTTGTTTGAATCAGAAAACATGAACCCTTTTAAAGACCACTCAATTAGAGCGTTTACAAGAGACTTAGATAAACACTTGAAAATAAAAACTGTTCTAGGATATAGTGCAAGAAGATATAGGCTGTGGGGAGAGAGCAGGGCAGTGGGATTAGTTTAGGATTGATACAGGGCTATTGGGAGAGAGCGGGGCAATGGGATTAGTTTGTGATTGATACAGGTCTCTGGGGAGAGAGCAGGGCAGTGAGATTAGTTTGGGATTGATACAGGGCTATGGGGAGAGAGCGGGGCAGTGGGATTAGTTTGTGATTGATACAGGGCTCTGGGGAGAGAGCAGGGCAGTGGGATTAGTTTAGGATTGATACAGGGCTATGGGGAGAGAGCGGGGCAGTGGGATTAGTTTAGGATTGATACAGGGCTATTGGGAGAGAGCGGGGCAGTGGGATTAGTTTAGGATTGATACAGGGCTCTGGGGAGAGAGCAGGGCAGTGGGATTAGTTTAGGATTGATACAGGGCTATGGGGAGAGAGCGGGGCAGTGGGATTAGTTTGTGATTGATACAGGTCTCTGGGGAGAGAGCAGGGCAGTGGGATTAGTTTGGGATTGATACAGGGCTATTGGGAGAGAGCGGGGCAATGGGATTAGTTTGTGATTGATACAGGTCTCTGGGGAGAGAGCGGGGCAGTGAGATTAGTTTGGGATTGATACAGGGCTATTGGGAGAGAGCGGAGCAGTGGGATTAGTTTGGGATTGATACAGGGCTATTGGGAGAGAGCGGGGCAGTGGGATTAGTTTGTGATTGATACAGGGCTCTGGGGAGAGAGCAGGGCAGTGGGATTAGTTTGGGATTGATACAGGTCTATGGGGAGAGAGCGGGGCAGTGGGATTAGTTTGGGATTGATACAGGGCTATGGGGAGTGAGCAGGGCAGTGGGATTAGTTTAGGATTGATACAGGGCTATGGAGAGAGAGCGGGACAGTGGGATTAGTTTGGGGTTGATACAGGGCTATGGAGAGAGAGCGGGACAGTGGGATTAGTTTAGGATTGATACAGGGCTATGGGGAGAGAGCAGGGCAGTGGGATTAGTTTAGGATTGATACAGGGCTATGGAGAGAGAGCGGGACAGTGGGATTAGTTTGGGGTTGATACAGGTCTATGGGGAGAGAGCGGGGCAGTGGGATTAGTTTGGGATTGATACAGGGCTCTGGGGAAAGAGCGGAGCAGTGGGATTAGTTTGGGATTGATACAGGGCTATGGGGAGAGAGCGGGGCTGTGAGATTAGTTTGGGATTGATACAGGGCTATGGAGAGAGAGCGGGGCAGTGGGATTAGTTTGGGATTGATACAGGTCTATGGGGAGAGAGCGGGGCAGTGGGATTAGTTTGGGATTGATACAGGGCTATGGGAGAGAGTGAGGCAGTGGGATTAGTTTGGGATTGATACAGGGCTATGGGGAGAGAGTGGGGCAGTGGGATTAGTTTGGGATTGATACAGGGCTATGGAGAGAAAGCGGGACAGTGGGATTAGTTTGGGATTGATACAGGGCTATGGGAGAGAGTGAGGCAGTGGGATTAGTTTGGGATTGATACAGGGCTATGGGGAGAGAGCGGGGCAGTGGGATTAGTTTGGGATTGATACAGGGCTATGGGGAGAGAGCGGGGCAGTGGGATTAGTTTGGGATTGATACAGAGCTATGGGGTGAGAGCGGGGCAGTGGGATTAGTTTGAGATTGATACAGGGCTATGGAGAGAGAGCGGGGCAGTGGGAGTAGTTTGGGATTGATGCAGTATTATGGGGAGAGAGCGGAGATGTGGGATCAGTTTGGGATTGATGCAGGGCTATGTTGAGAGAGCGGAGATGTGGGATTCGTTTGAGAGTGATACAGGGCTATGGGGAGAGAGCGGGGCTGTGGTATTAGTTTGGGATTGATGCAGGGTTATGGGGACAGAGCGGGGCAGTGGGATTAGTTTGGGATTGATGTAGGGCCATGGGGAGGGAGCGGGGCTGTGGGATCAGTTTGGGATTGATGCAGTGTTATGGGGAGAGTGCGGAGCTGTGGGATCAGTTTGGGATTGATACAGGGCTATGTGGTGAGAGTGGGGCAGTGGGATCAGTTTGGGATTGATACAGGGCAATGGGGACAGAGCGGGGCAGTGGGATTAGTTTGGGATTGATGTAGGGCCATGGGGAGGGAGCGGGGCTGTGGGATCAGTTTGGGATTGATGCAGTGTTATGGGGAGAGTGCGGAGCTGTGGGATCAGTTTGGGATTGATACAGGGCTCTGGGGAGGGAGCGGGGCTGTGGGATTAGTTTGGGATTGATACAGGGCCATGGGGAGGGAGCGGGGCTGTGGGATCAGTTTGGGATTGATGCAGTGTTATGGGGAGAGTGCGGAGCTGTGGGATCAGTTTGGGATTGATACAGGGCTATGTGGTGAGAGTGGGGCAGTGGGATCAGTTTGGGATTGATACAGGGCTATGGGGAGGGAGCGGGGCTGTGGGATTAGTTTGGGATTGATACAGGGCTATGTGGTGAGAGCGGGGCAGTGGGATCAGTTTGGGATTGATGCAGGGCTATGGGGAGGGAGCGGGGCTGTGGGATTAGTTTGGGATTGATACAGGGCTATGGGGAGGGAGCGGGGCTGTGGGATTAGTTTGGGATTGATACAGGGCTATGGGGAGGGAGCGGGGCTGTGGGATTAGTTTGGGATTGATACAGGGCTATGGGGAGGGAGCGGGGCTGTGGGATTAGTTTGGGATTGATACAGGGCTATGTGGTGAGAGCGGGGCAGTGGGATCAGTTCGGGATTGATGCAGGGCTATGGGGAGGGAGCGGGGCTGTGGGATTAGTTTGGGATTGATACAGGGCTATGGGGAGGGAGCGGGGCTGTGGGATTAGTTTGGGATTGATGCAGTAAAGACGCAGCACAGATACAATGGGCCAAATGGCATTCTTCTATGCTGCAAAAATCCACGATTCTAATTTGTGATTATAAGGCACCTAATCTCACGTCTCAGAACTGTCCCAGATAAAATGAATTGTCGCTGGGTCAAAATCCTGGCACTCACCATTTAACAGAAACATGGGAGCACCTTCACCACACGGACTGCAGCAGTTCAAGAAGGCAGCTCAGCACCACCTTCTCGAGGGCAGTTAGTGATGGGCAATAAATACCGGCCTTGCCAGCGACGCCCACACCCTAGGAACAAATATATTTTTGACAATGAATTACTTTGAAGTGCATTGTATAAGCAAACTAGCACAAGAAAGAACTTGCATTTATACAACACCTTTCACAGCCTCAGGATGGCCCAAAGCACTTTACAGCCAATGAAATACTTTGACATGTAGTCACTGTTATAATGTAGGAAACGCAGCAGCCAATTTACACACAGCAAGCTCCCACAAACAGCAAAGTGATAATTGTTGAGTCTGTGTTTCCAAATGTAGTTATGCTGAATAACTGGACACAGACTACAGCAATAATTAAACAGGTCTTTAGTAATTGAGGGTCAGGGCTGAACTGGAATACACTTTGCTCCACAGGGTTTATATACCGGTGTGGTCACCACCGGTACTACAATGTACAGGAGCCATCAAAAAGTAGTCCATCACCTTAAGGTATCCTCTTAAGGTGGTACAGGTTACATACACTACAATTCCTCCCCTTTTAGCTTAACAGTGTACACCCCAATTTAAACATTACATGGATAACATATATACAACTTTCACACAAAACTGTTCAAAGATTCAGTCTCTGAGGAGGCCTCCTGATCCGGGCTGGATAATGCCTTTCAGGGGTCTCTGGTTCTCGTTGCTGGGGTGACTCATCCATTTGATCTCCTATGGATTGAACATCATCATGTACGTTCGAATCTGAGGTAGATGCTATAGGCTCAATAACTTCTTCAACTGGTGTCTCTGCCATAGACATGGGGTCGACCCTTGTTCTCGATTCCACAAGTTGGTCAGCATGACGTCGTATTACGTTCTCTCCAACGTCTACCGTGTACATCAAGGGTCCTTGTCGGGCACGAATTGTTCCGGATTGCCATTTATCATTCCTATAGTCCCTAGCCAACACTGGTTGTCCTATTTCGAAACTCCGAGTGGCCTTGTTATTTACGTGCTGGAATTGCTTGTTTTCGACTTCCCTACGCACATTGGGTTTTAACAAATCCAACCGGGACCGCAACCTCCTGTTATAGAACATTATGGCAGGGCTTTGATTTGTCACTGCATGCGTGGCGTTTCGATATGCCATCAGGAAATTGTCCACCTTGTGTTGTAGTGGAATATGGTCTTCGCTCATGGCCTTTATCGCCTTTTTGAACGTTTGTACAAATCTCTCGGCCAACCCATTTGTAGCCGGATGATATGGGGCAGATGTATAGTGTTTCACCTCATTCTTTTTCATGAATTTCTGGAATTCTTCTGACACGAACTGTGGTCCGTTGTCTGAACATATTTGTTCCGGCAACCCATTCCTTGCAAATATGGTTCTTAGAACTGCGATCGTCTTTTCAGAGGTAGTGGTCGACATCTTAATCACTTCTGGCCATTTAGAATGTGCGTCTACCGCTATCAAAAACATGGAATCCATGAATGGACCTGCAAAGTCGATATGCACACGTTGCCATGGGGTTGAAAGCCATTCCCACGGATGCAGCGGTGCAATTGGAGGTGCGTTTTGAACTTCTTGGCACCCTGAGCAGCTTTTAGTCAGATCCTCTATTTGTTTGCCGATACCTGGCCACCACACATAAGCCCCAGCAAGGCTTTTCATCTTGACTCCCCCCAGATGACCTTCATGCAATTCCTTCAGAACTCTCTCCCTTAATTTAGGAGGAATAATCACCCTTGTTCCATACATCAATGTTCCTTGACAGACGGACAGCTGTTCTCGTCTGGCTGAGAATGCTGGTAACAGTGGGTCACCATGTGCTGGCCATCCCTTCACTGTCAAATCATAGACCCGAGACAGTGTCGGGGCGTTTCGGGTCTCTCTCTCAATACCCGCATTGGTGACTGGTAAGCATTCGATGATGGTCGAGTGAAATATCTCGACAGGGTCAACTGCCGGTGCCTCTTCCGCTGTAGGTAGTGGCAGGCGCGACAGCCCATCAGCATTACCATGTTGCTTTGTACCTTTGAACTCGATATCATATTGATGTGATTGTTTGGGCAGCACGGTGGCATAGTGGTTAGCACGGTTGCCTCACAGAGCCAGGGACCTGGGTTCGAATCCGGCCTCTGGTGACTGTCTGTGTGGAGTTTGCACATTCTCCCCGTGTTTGCGTGGGTTTTCTCCGGGGGCTCCGGTTTCCTCCCACAGTCCAAAGATGTGCGGGTTAGGTTGATTGGCTATGATAAATTGACCATTAGGGGGATAGGGTGGGATATGTGTTGGTGTAGGGGTTACAGGGATCGGGTAGGATATGTGTCGGTGCAGGCTCGATGGGCCGAAATGGCCTCTATCTGCACTGTGGGGTTTCTGTGATTCTGTGATTTCTGTGTTTCTGTGATGTGCCCCTAGAAAAAGGGACCATCTCTGAAGCCTCTGCGCCGTCATAACCGGAACACCCTTCTTAGGGTTAAAAATGGAAACCAACGGCTGGTGATCTGTCAGCAGCGTAAACTTTTGGCCTTGCAGGTAATGGTTAAATTTCTTAACTCCCCACATGAGGCTGAGAGCCTCCCTATCTATCTGAGCATAGATGCGCTCTGCGGAGGTCAATGATCTGGATGCGAACGCGACTGGCCTTTCCAAGCCATTTGGAAACTTATGTGAGAGCACTGCCCCGATACCATATGGAGAAGCATCACAAGCTAAGCGAATAGGCAGCGTTGGGTTAAAGTGAGCCAACACTTCCTTAGAGGTGATCAGTGCCTTGCTTTTTTGAAAAGCCCGCTTACAATCATCGCTCCACTTCCATGGTATTCCCATTTGCAAAAGAGTGTTCAGCAGGTGTAACACCGTGGATAAATTTGGAAGAAACTTGTGGTAATAGTTAACCAACCCAAGGAACGACCCCAACTGGGATACATTTTCCGGAACGGGAGCTTTCATAACAGCTTCGATCTTGTCAGGTGACTTATGGAGCCCCTCCTGGTCAATGACGTGGCCGCAGTACGAGATTCGCTTTTGAAAGAACTCACATTTCTGGCGATTAACTCTGAGCCCATATTCTTTCAATCTGGTGAGCACCTGCTCCAAATTCGCGAGGTGATCCTTATCATCATCTCCTGTAATCAGAATGTCGTCTAGGTAGCATTGTGTGCCTGGAATTCCCTGCAATACCTGCTCCATGGCCCTTTGCCAAATCGCTGGAGCCGATGCCACTCCAAAAACCAGTCTATTATACCGAAATAAGCCCTTATGTGTGTTGATCGTGAGATACTGGCGTGACACTTCATCAACTTCCATCTGTAGGTACGCCTGCGCCAGGTGAAGTGTTTCCCGCCAGACAGCGAAGCGAAGATATCTTCAATCCGCGGAAGCGGATATTGCACCGTGTGAAGAACCGGATTAACAGTGATCTTGAAATCGCCACAGATGCGAACCTTCCCAGGTTCCCCCGGCTTGTTGCTCAACGAACGCTTCATGACGGGAACAATGGGTGTGGCCCATTCGCTCCAGTCCACCTTTGACAGTACTCCTGAACGTTCTAGCCCTTCCAGCTCTGCTTCCACAGCAGGTCGTATCGCATAAGGTACCGGTCTGGCTTTGAAAAATTTTGGGTTTGCATGTTCTTCAACCTTGATGTTTGCCGTAATTCCTTTCAGTGTTCCCAGTCCCTGTTGGAACACCTCCTTAGCATCGTCCAATATTTTGGACAGTCGTTTAGGTTTGACGTCGTCCTCTTTACAGGAATCTACAGTCAGTGCTTGTATGGAATGCCAGTCCACATTTATTCTCCGGATCCATTCCCGTCCCAGTAGTGGCGGACCTCCATCAGGTAACACATACAAGTCCATTTCCTGACTTTCTTTACCATTGTAGACCACCTTTACTTTTATCTTTCCGATGGGGTATACTATTTGCCCCGTGTATGTTTTCAATACAATCTCCGTATCCCTCAGGGGAATGTGCAAGAATAACCTTTTGTAATCTTGCTTATTCATGACCGTCAATGCCGATCCAGTGTCCAATTCCATCTTCACTTGGACCCCTGCTATCCGAAGCGTGACCCAGATAGTTTGGTGGTCTGCTGTGTTACCCACATTATGTATTTTTAGACAACCCAGTTCCTTACTGCTGGAGTCTGAATCCATCTTCTGTTCATCCGAACTGTTCTCTGTCACCTTGTGTACTTTTTTGTACTTCTCCTGCGGCGACTTTTTGCTGCTGGTCTTCTTTCCTGACCGGCATACTCTCGCTATGTGACCAAGTTTGCCACATTGCCTGCATTCTTTATCTTTGAACCAGCACTGGTTCTGGTCATGCGTTGTCCTTCCGCAACGATAGCACTTTACTGCGCCCAATACCATTTCATTGGTGCTGAATTCCAATGGCCTTTGCTGTATCTCTGCAGCGCCTCGTGCTGCTGCCTCGTGCGATGCTGCAATGCTGAAAGCTTTGTCCAGTGTAAGATCCTTTTCCTCTAGCAGTCGCTTCTGGGTTCCTTCCCTTAGGAGCCCACACACAAACTTATCTCTCAGTGCGTCTGCTAGTCCTGTACCGAACTGACAGTACTTTGATACCTTGCGCAGTTCGATTAAGAATTCAGCGTTGCTTTCCTCTTTAAGTTGAATTCTTTTGTAGAATTTAAATCGTTCCGCTATCAGCAGCGGCGTGGGGTTTAAATGCTCTTGCAGGATAGTAACAATATCCGCGAAACTCTTTCCTACCGGTTTATCTGGTGTTACAAGGTTCCTTAATAACCCGTACGTCTTCGCACCCATTGAGTTTAATAGGGTTAGTGCTTTCTTATCCTCCGGTACCTCATTCATTGTACAGTAAACTTCGACGCGTTCCACATAAGTGGCCCAATCTTCCACATCGCTATCAAAAGCAGTGATGTTACCCGTTTTTGGCATCCTTGTTGAGTTTCCTTTCCTTCGGATATGATTATTATTTTATATTATTTTTTTCAAAATGGCGGCTTCCCGCGCTTGGCGGCTTTTCCCGCGCTTGTCTTCTTCCCCCGCCGACTCAAAATGGCGATTACCGCGCTGTTGCCGTTCTCGCCTCCCAGCGGCCCTTTATTTTCCCCTACGCTGCTGCTCTTGTTCCCCGCCGCTCCCGCGGTCCTTGTGGACATAAACGCTTTTCTGGCTGCTGCGCGTCTCTGCCCCGATTGCAGTCCGGCCCCTGACACCGGCTGCGGTCGTGTTCTCCGCCCTTTTCGTCGTTTCCCTCCCCTTCTCTTACTGACAACTCGGCCGACTTCCCCCCCGTGCCGCTCGATCGGGCTTACCAGCCGCTGTCGTCGAAGGGATGTTCACTGATGTTTGACTTCGTGGCCAGAAACCAACCCGGGTTCCCGATTGCCTCCCGTGCTATGCAGTGCCCAGCAGGATGTTGAGGGTGGATGTCCTTGATCGACGCCCGTTTCAGAGGCGAAGCTTCCTTTGATGCAACTGCCGCTAGGTAAGATCAGACTCGTCGCCACTGTTGAGTCTGTGTTTCCAAATGTAGTTATGCTGAATAACTGGACACAGACTACAGAAATAATTAAACAGGTCTTTAGTAATTGAGGGTCAGGGCTGAACTGGAATACACTTTGCTCCACAGGGTTTATATACCGGTGTGGTCACCACCGGTACTACAATGTACAGGAGCCATCAAAAAGTAGTCCATCACCTTAAGGTATCCTCTTAAGGTGGTACAGGTTACATACACTACAATAATGACCAGATCACCTGGCTTTAGTGATGTTGGTTGAGGGGCAATCCCCAGCTCTTCGTCATATAGTGCCCTGGGATCCTTTATATACACCTCGGCTTCACGTCTCATCCAAAACACAGCACCTCCGACAGTGCAGCACTCCCTCAGTACTGTCCCTCCGACAGTGCAGCACTCCCTCAGTACTGTCCCTCCGACAGTGCAGCACTCCCTCAGTACTGTCCCTCCGACAGTGCGGCACTCCCTCAGTACTGCCCCTCCGACAGTGCGGCGCTCCCTCAGTACTGCCCCTCCGACAGTGTAGCGCTCCCTCAGTACTGCCCCGCCGACAGTGTAGCGCTCCGTCAGTACTGCACTGCGAGCGTCTGCCTGGACTTTTGTGCTCACGTTTCTGGAGTGAGGCTTGAATCCACGGCCTTCTGACTCAGAGGCGAAATTGTAGTGTATGTACCTTTAAGAGAGAACTACTTTTACAGCTCCTGTATACTGTAGTACCGGCAGTGACCACACCTGTATATAAGCCTTGAGCATGCCTCTGTACTGTCAGTCTTGAGACTACCCTCCTCCAGTAAACACCTGTTGATTGTTAAGTTACAGCCTCCGTGTAGTTATTGGAAAACATCATACTTTAAGAATCACGGATTCAACAGAGAGAGCTACCAAAATTCGCCACGGCTGACTCCTAGCGAACTCAGCTTAGAGTGGGATGGCTTTGGTTGCCGTGGGGATCTCCTTCTAAGATTCCATTGCCTGCTATTCTAAGAGAGGAGTGTCCAGCACACTTGTGAAGCATTTGCAAGCAAGGAGGGAAATGATCGCTGCCTGTGTGGGGGTGGGAGGTGGGTGGGGTGAAGGGGTGAAAGGGCATGGTGAATGTAAAGCTTCATCCACCCCACCCCTGGTCCACCACATGTACAGGGACTGTAGGCCCTCAGTGCTATGAATTGGGAAAACCGAAGCCATTGTTTTCAGTCCCCGCCACAAACTCCGTTCCCTAGCCACTGACTCCATCCTTCTCCCTAACATCTGTCTGAGGCTGAACCACACTGTTCGCAACCTTGGTGTCATATTTGACCCTGAAATGAGCTTCCGACCACATATCTGCAGCATAACTTAGACCGCCTACTTCCACCTCCGTAACATCGCCCGTCTCCGCCCTTGCCTCAGCTCATCCGCTGCTGAAACCCTCATCCATTCCTTTGTTACCTCTAGACTTGACTATTCCAGCACACTCTTGGCTGGCCTCCCACATTCCACCCTATGTAAACTTGAGATCATCCAAAACTCGGTTGCCCGTGTCCTAACTCGCACCAAGTCCCATTCACCCATCACCCCTGTGCTCGCTGACCTACATTGGCTCCCGGTTAAGTAACACCTCGATTTAAAAATTCTCATCCTTGTTTGCAAATCCCTCCATGGCCCTCACCCCCCTCCCTACCTCTGTAATCTCCTTCAGCAGCCCCACAACCCCCAGAGATATCTGCGCTCCTCTAATTCTGACCTCTTGCGCATCCCTGATTATAATCGCTCCACCATTGGTGGCCGTGCCTTCAGCTGCCTGGGCCCTAAGCTCTGGAATTCCCTGCCTAAACCTCTCCGCCTCTCTCTCCCCCTTTAAGATGCTCCTTAAAACCGACCTCTTTGACCTCATCTGCCTTCATTTCTCCTCATGTTGTTCGGTGTCACACTTTGTTTGATAATTGCTCCTGTGAAGCGCTTGGGACGTTTTACGACGTTAAAGGTGCTATATAAATGCAAGTTTTATTGTTGTTGATGAATGTAAGACTCACTGTGACAACTTCTGAGCAAACCCAGCCTCAGCTACATTGGGATCTTGCCAGTTCACACACGGGGCTTTCCACAATTCCTGTACAAGATTAGGCCTGTCCTAATGGGTATTTCCAGGTGTTGTGCTGTTACATAAACTGCCGTTGTTAAATACTCAACAAAGTTCATGGTCATGTGCGACTCTCGAAGGTTTGGCCATTATCAGATCCAATCACTGGGCCAATCCTTGGCATTTTCCCAACTCAAGCAAGATGCCTCTCTACATACGGCCGGGGGAGGTGGGGTGGCGGGGGGGGGGGAGCGAGGGTTAAAGTTCAATCAGCTACGGGATGCCATTAGCGGCGGAGTCTCAAAGTAGCATGTGGCTGGCGTTTAACGGGACAATTAAAGGGAACCGGCAGTCCCCACGCGGATTTAAAAAAAAGTCTTGCTGCCTTGGGAAAGGGCCGAATGGCCTTTCATTCTTGGCCTTTACCAAGGCTGAAGGAGGAGAGGGGTTAGGAGCTCTACATTGGGGACACCAAACGCAGATTGGGCGACCGCTTTGCGGAACACCTCCGTTCAGTCCGTACGGGTGACCCTGAGCTTCCGGTCGCCTGTCACTTTAATTCACCGCTTCACTCCCACTCTGATCTCTCTGTCCTCGGCCTATTGCATTGTTCCAATGAAGCTCAACGTAAGCTCGAGGAACAGCACCTCATCTTTCGATTGGGCACTTTACAGCCTTCCGGACTCAACACCGAGTTCAACAATTTCAAATAATAATCCCTGCCCCCATTTTTCATGCTGTATGATTTTGCCATTCCCATTTACAACAGTTTCACAGCATGTTCTTTCAATTCCTTCCTCCCCTCCTAACCCCCGCCACCCCCGCCACCCCCACTGTCTCTGCACCTGTTTAATGGGCCAGTACTTCCTGTCCCAACGCGCGAGTACGGTCGGGGTACTCACGTGTCTGGCCGGAGGAAATGCCGGTTTTCAGCATGCACAGCGCATGCGGGGAAAACCGGCATTTCCTGTCCTCTGAACGAAGGGGTTCAGAGGCAGAACGCACGTGACTGCACAGGCAGCGCGTGTGCAGTAAAATTCCTTTTTTTTTTCAAAGTTGCGCGCGTGTAGAGGCCTCCGGTCTTTACGCGTGGAAAAACAAGACGTAAGTATTTAGTTTTTCAGGTAAGTGGGCTTTTAGTACAATGTAGAAAATTTTTTTCCACAGGTTTGTTATTTTTAAAGAATTTACAGGATGGTAAGTTTAGTTTTAGACCCTATTTTTTTTAAATTTATTTTTTTCAAAAAATTGATTAATTGTTTAAAACATTTTTTAAAACTTATTTATAGTTATTATAATCAGTGGGATGTTTTTTAAAATTTTATTTAAAGTTAAAGTAGTGTTTTGGCAGCCCATACTTTTCATGAGTTTGACAGCTCTTACTGTCAAACTCATGAATGAGTTTCCCCTCCCCTGATTGGCTGCACAGTGCTCACCTGATCCCAGCCGGCACATCGCACTAACTACGCCGCTGGATCAGGTTAGCACATCGCGCCGACAGCTGAACCGGGCCTGTGACAGGAAATGCGAGCAGGCCCGGGCTTCAGATGTTGGCGCGCAGGGTGAATGCACATCGGGGGCTTGCGCGCGTGGCAAGCACCCGATCTTAATTTCAGGGCCATTATCTGTTACATTTCCAGCTTTTTCCAGTTCTGATGAAGGGTCCCAGACCTGAAACGTTAACTCTGTTTCTCTCTCCACGGATGTTGCCTGGCCTGCTGAGTATTTCCAGAATTTTCTGTTGTTATTTCAGATTTCCAGCATCCGCAGTATTTTGCTATTGTATGAGAGGTTAGGAGCGGCGGGTATCACGAAGGGAAAAGGAGACACAAAGCTTAGGCAACTGAGTGAGGAGCCCAGCGTTTGGTGGCAGCATGCAACATGGTAACTTTAATAACAGGAGGAGGCCATTCAGCCCCTCAAGCCCGTTCCGTCATTCCATTAAATCATGCCTGATCGCAACTTCATTTTCTCACCTTTGCTCCATATCCCGTGATTCCCTGACCCAATAAAAATCTATCGATCTCAGTGTTGAAAGCTTCAATTGACCCCCAGAGTTCCAGATTTCCACGACCCTCTGTGTGAAGAAGTGCTTCCTGACATCACCCCTGAACGGCCTGGCTCTAATTTTAAGGTTATGCCCCCTTGTTCTGGACTCCCCCCACCGGAGGAAATAGTTTTTCCGTATCTACCCTATCAAATCTTTTTAACATTTTAAACACCGCGATCGGATCAGACCCTCAATCTTCTATCCTCAAGGGAATACAAGCCAAGTTTATGCAACCTGTCCTCAGAATTTAACCCATTTAGCCCCCGGTATCATTCTGGTGAATCTGTGCTGCGCCCTCTCAAAGGCCAATCTATCCTTCCTGAGGCGCGGGGCCCAGAACTGGACGCGGTTACTCCAGAGGGGGTCTGACCAAGGCTCGGTACAACTGGAGCATCGCCTCCTCCGCTTTGTAATCCAGCCCCCTCGAGATAAAGGCCAACATCCCATTAGCCTTCTTGTTTGTTTTTTGTACCTGTCCGTGAGCTTTCACTGATTTACACTCCCAGATCTCTCTGCTCCTCCACAGCTCCTAGTTTCGCACCGTTTAGAGGATACTCCGATTTCTCTTTCTTGTGTCCAACAGGTTGACGAGAGGATGCACTCACTGCCACTCCAGGGCATAATCCCTGCGGGCCAATACTGCAGCATGCCTGAGAGGTAGAGGAGGTTGACAGCTGACTGTTACAGTCTCTGAACCAGTCCCCATCCACCACCACCCTCCTCCACCTGGCTGAACTTGTTCTCACATTGAACAACTTCTCCTTTGACTCCACTCACTTCCTCCAAATCAAAGGTGTTGCTATGGGAACCAGCGTGGGTCCTAGCTATGCCTGCCTTTTCGTGGGATATGTGGAACACTCTTTGTTCCATCCTACTCCGGTCCCCTGCCTCACCTCTTTTTCCGATACATTGATGACTGTATCGGTGCTGTTTCCTGCTCTCGCCCTGAACTAGATCATTTCATTCACTTTGCTTCCAATTTCCACCCTTCCCTCAGCTTCACATGGTCCATCTCCGACTCTTCCCTTCCCTTCCTCGACTTCTCCCTCTCCATCTCTGGGGATAGCTTATTGACAAACATTCACTACAAGCCCACTGACTCCCACAGCTACCTGGACTACACTTCCTCCCATCCCGCCTCCTGTAAGGACTCTATTCCATTCTCCCAATTTCTCCGTCTCCGCCGCATCTGCTCTGACGATGCCACCTTCAATGTGCTTCCGACATGTCTTCCTTTTTCCGCAACCGAGGATTCCCCTCTACTGTGGTTGACACGGCCCTCGACTGTGTCCGTTCTATTTCCCGCACTTCTGCTCTCACCCCTTCCCCTCCCTCCCAGAACCATGATAGAGTTCCCCTTGTCCTCACCTTTCACCCCGCCAGCCTCCACATTCAACGGATCATCCTCTGCCATTTCCGCCACCTCCAGCGAGATCCCACCACCAAACACATCTTCCCCTCACCTCCCCTTTCAGCATTCCGAAGGGACTGCTCCCTCTGCGACACCCTGGTCCACTCCTCTATCACCCCAAACACCCCTTCCCCTTCACCCGGCATCTTCCTGTGCAAGCGCAGGAGATGTAACACCTGCCCCTATACCTCCCCCGTTCCCACTGTCCAGGGCACCAAACACCCCTTCCAGGTGAAACAGTGATTTACTTGTACTTCTCGCAATCTAGTATACTGTATTCGCTGCTCACGATGCGGTCTCCTCTACATTGGGGAGAACAAACGCAGATTGGGTGACCGCTTTGCGGAACACCTCCGTTCAGTCCGTAAGGGTGACCCCGAGCTTCCGGTCGCCTGTCACTTTAATTCTCCACTCCATTCCCACTCGGACCTCACCGTCCTTGGCCTCTTACACTGTTTCAATGAAGCTCAGCGTAAGCTCGAGGAACAGCACCTCATCTTTCGATTAGGCACTTTACAGCCCTCTGGACTCAACACAGAGTTCAACAATTTCAGATCATAACCTCGGCCCCTATCACATATATATATTTTATCCACACCTTTTGTTTGTGTCTTTTCCTCTCTCCCACATGGCAGCTGTCTTCCATTCTGCCAGCGCAATTCACACTTCATCTAGAGCCATCCTTTGTTTCTTAACCTGTCCCATTACCATCTCCTCCTGCCTTGAATATCTCTTAATGTCTCTTAACCTCTCCTGCCTTCTATCCTATCACAGACCTTCCCTTTCGTTCTTTCAACCCCTCCCCCATTTCCCAGCCCCTAAACTTGCTTAAAAATCTGTTCCATTTCCTGCTTTTTTCCAGTTCTGACGAAAGGTCATCGACCTGAAACGTTAACTCTGTTTCTCTCTTCGCGGATGCTGCCTGACCTGCTGAGTGTCTCCAGCATTTTCTGTTTTTGTTACAGTCTCTGGCCTGTGCCAGCCCCGCACCGTACGGCACACCAGCCCCACAACCCTCCGAGATATCTGCGCTCCTCCAATTCTGGCCTCTTGAGCATCCCTGATTATGATCGCTCCACCATTGGCGGCCGTGTCTTCTGCTGCCTGGGCCCTAAGCTCAGGAATTCCCTCTCTAAACCTCTCCGCCTCGCTACCTCTCTCTCCTCCTTTAACTCAGTCCTTAAAACCTACCTCTTTGACCAAGCTATTGGTCACCTGCCCTAATATCTCCTTATACGGCTCGGTGTCAGTTTCTGTCTGATAATCGCTCCTGTGAAGCGCCTTGGGATGATTTACTACGTTAAAGGCGCTATATAAATACAAGTGATTGTTGTTGTTTCATCACTGCTCCAAATCTAGCTCGCTAAAGAGATGTTGAAGCAATTATGTTAAACTTGTACTGAAGCTTGGTTAGACCCCGCTGAGAGAACTGTGCACAGTCTTCATATTACAATAAGAGCACATAGAGGCCTGGAAAAGGTGCAGAAAAGATTTACAAGGATGAAAATAGAACTGAGAGGATATAACTATCAGCAAAGCTTGAACAGGCTGGGCCTCTTTTCTATAGAAAACAAAAGGCTGAGGGGTCTTTAAAATTATGAAGGGGTTTTGATAGGATAGATGTAGAGAAGAGGTTTCCACTTGTGGGGAAGTCCAAAGCTTGGGAGCATAAATAAAAGATAATGGGCTAGAAATTCAGTAGGCGTTGCGCCCAGTTTTCGCCCAAAGAGGGCTTTTGTGCCACTTGATGAGGTTGCGCCGATATTCAGCGCTGCGGTAATGGCGGCATTAGCCAGTAGCGCTGCGCCGCCGCCGATGACGTCATCGGCGTGCGCAGTGCCCCGCTACCGCCCCGATACCAGCCCGACCGCCATATTGAGTAGCGGCCGCCTCTTCCGTAGCGGCCGCAAACAACGTTCAGAGACCGGGGCCGTACTGCAGCCTTAGTGGGGCGAGTTAAGGTGGAGGTGCGGCCGGCCGCTTTTTCGGCGGCCGCCTGCCTGCACCTCCTTCCCCGGCCTCCTCCACCACCCCCCCCGCGGCATTGCCGGCTGTTTTCTGGGAGCCCGGCACTTCTCCGTGGTGCCGGGCTCATTTGCCGGCACTAGCGAGCGGCGATCTCGCTGTTGCAGGCACCTCCCCCTTAAGAGAGGGAGGAAGGCCTGCAGTACCGCAGCCTGCCGCTCCGCAGCGGGTGGCGCTGCGGCAACTAGCGCGCCGAAATTCAGTTTCAGCGCCCCAAGCGGGGGCGGCCACACCCTTGAACAGCAGCCGTCTTCGACTTGGGGCGCTGAAACTGAATATCCGACGGGCGCGAGTGGCTCCGTGCCCAGCGGTAACTTCTGGGCGCAAGCGAGCTGGCGGGGCCTAACTAAATTTCTGGCCCAATAAATCCAATAGGGAATTCAGGAGAAACTTCTTTACCCAGAGAGTGGTGAGAATGTGGAACTCGCTATCACAGGGAGTGGTTGAAGCGAATCGTGCAGATGTATTTAAGGGGAGGCTAGATAAACACATGAGGGTGAAATTCAAAAATTTGAATGACGACCAAAAACTCCCATACCTATTAAGGGAACAGAGAAATTGCGTAACCTTAGCGGCACACTATGTTACAGCTTGCCATAAGCAGAGGGACAACCATTAAATCTAAGAAAAGAGTATATACATATTATATGAATGTATATTTATACACACAGGGATATATCTGTTTATACACTGTATGGATAGATCTGCGTTTATGTATTCAACCATAAATGTGTTTTTTTTTCGGTGCTTTGGCAACATAAGATGTACCTTGTCATGCCAATAAAGCAATTTGAATTGAATTGAATTGAATTGAAAGGAATCGAAGGATATGCTGATAGGGTGAGATGAAGAGGGGTGGGAGGAGGCGCGTGTGGAGAATAAACACCAGCATGGGACAGTTGGGCCGAATGGCCTGTTCCTGTGCTGTGAATTTGAGTAATTCAAGGTAATTTTGACTTTGTGTGCGATAGTGTAAAGCGGGTGATAGTAAATCGGCAGCCCGTTTTACATCCCTCCCCATTTTAATTTCCATTGAAGTCAAAGTTACGGTAGTGTTCGGGGGAGGGGGGATTGTAGGTTGATGAAAAGTGCAGTGATTGGCCGAGGGGGAGTGGGACTAACTGGACAGCTCTTTCCAAGAGCTGGCACAGGCACGACGGGCCGAACGGCCTCCTCCTGCGCTGTAAGTTTCCACGATGTTATGATTCCTGGTCAAGGAGGATGGAGAGGGCTAGTGCAGCACAGGCACAGTTACAGAGGATGTCGTTCATGACTTTGGTTGATTCTGGTGATGTGTGGGGGAGCAGGAGCCTAATTGGAGGGTTTCAGACGGGGGAGTTACACGGGAGATGGTCACAGTGCTGTGACGCGATGGCACGTTCAGGAGAGGAAAGGGAGGGAGCCACAAACACCCCTCGCTCACAATACTCACACCAACGTCATCCGGACAGAGGGGGAAATAAAGCAGCACACAGAATCCTTACAGCCATCAAAGTTATGGGCAAAGTGCTGTGTCGACATTTCCTTATCGCACTGCCGCTGTCAATGTACAAGCACAATAAACCTTCAACAATGGGGCCTTTAACAGCCAGGTGCTATACAGAGGGCAATCCGCACACCTGAATTCTCCGGAAGACATACACTGAGTTCAAGTAACATCCCCAACACATGCACACACACGCAAAAATACACACAGCCGCCCCCCCCCCCCCCCCAAACATACTCATACAAAGAAAGAAAGAACTGGCATTTCTATAGCGCCTTTCACAACCTCAGGACGTCCCAAAGCGCTTTACAGCCAATGAAGCACTTTTTGAAGTGTGGTCACTGTTGTAATGTAGGAAACGCAGCAGCCAATTTGCACACAGCAAGCTCCCACAAACAGCAATGTGATAATGAGCAGATAATCTGTTTTAGTGATGTTGGTTGAGGGATAAATATTGGCCCCAGAATACTGGGGAGAACTCCCCTGCTCTTCTTCGAAATGGTGCCATGGGATCTTTCACATCCACCTGAGAGGGCAGAGGGGGCCTCGGTTTAACGTCTCATCCGAGAGACGGCACCTCCGACAGTGCAGCACTCCCTCAGTACTGCACCGGAGGATTTTTGTGCTCAAGTCCCGGGAGTGGGACTTGAACCCATGACCTTCTGACTCAGAGGCGAGGCTGCTGCCCACTGAGACACGGCTGACACTACATACACCTACACACCCACCCACCCACACACACACACACGGTGAGTCTGAGCCCCTTTGCTATGGTGAGGAGACAGCCACTGAATTGCATTGCTCTGTGCTACCTTTGATCTGCAGCCAGAAAAAGGCTCAGTCAGTGACAGCCAATGTGAATGCTAACAGGCCGTGTCGGCCAATAACACCTCTCGTCAGTGACTCTCCTGCTAATGCACAGTCCGAGTATTAGGTTCCCTTTACAAATCTGATTTCAAAAGCTTCCAGCGTAGACATGTTGGAGCGCTGCGGAAAGTGATGGGGTTATAATGGGCTCTGAACGCCACTGTGCTTTTACAGCTAGGCTTCATGTAACTCAAAAGAGAAATCTAATGAGATTGAATGTCAAACAATCACACTGCACCCTCTATTACATGTAACTACCATGACCAACAAAACACGTTGCAAGTGGTGAGACGACAGTGGGTCTGCTATGTGAGAAGCGTTCCTGCTGATTAATCTGGTGAGTCACTGATGCTTATTGACATCTTTTGGGGCCTTTCGGCTATTTTTCCAGGGAAAGGAATTTAGGAAAAGAGATACTTTTAATTGTGACAAACAGCAAAGCACCTGCAGGCACTGAAATAAGAACAGAAAATGCTGGAAAGATCCCACAGGCCTGCGGAGAGAGAGAGGTAGGGTTAGTCTTTCAGGTCGATGCTGAGAGGACATTGACCCGAAGCGTTTACCCCATACTTTTAATTGCCTGTCTTTTTAAAGCAGAGTGTTATTCTTGCAAGTTAAAAATGGAAAGTTGAGAGGTTAAGATTGATCTCAGTGGGTAGCACTCTCGCCTCTGAGACCAAAGATCGTGGGTTCAAAATCCCACTCCAGAGACTTGAGCACAAAAATCCAGGCTGACACTCCCACTGCAGTGCTGAGGGAGTGCTGCACTGTCAGAGGTGCCGTCTTTCAGATGTGATATTAAACCGAGGCCCCGTCTGCTCTCTCAGGCAGATGTAAAAGATCCCATGACACTATTTCGAAGAAGAGCAGGGGAGTTTTCCACTGTGTCCTGGCCAATCCTTCAATCAACATAACAAAAACAGATTATCTGGTCCTTATCACATTGCTGTTTGTGGGACCTTGCTGTGCGCAAATTGGCTGCCGTGTTGAAATACTTCAAAAAGTACTTCATTGGCTGTAAAGCACTTTGAGGTCATAAATGCAAGTCTTTCTTTTTATATGAGATAGCTTTGATGTTGTTTCCCCATAGCACGGTGGCATAGTGGTTAGCACTGTTGCCTCACAGCGCCAGGGACCCGGGTTCGAATCCGGCCTCGGGCGACTGTCTGTGTGGAGTTTGCACATTCTCCCCGTGTTTGCGTGGGTTTACTCCGGGTGCTCCGGTTTCCTCCCACAGTCCAAAGATGTGCGGGTTAGGTTGATTGGCCATGATAAATTGACCCTTAGTGTTAGGGGGATTAAATACTTGGGTTTACGGGGATAGGGTGGGATATGTGTTGGTGTAGGGGTTATGGGGATTGGGTGGGATATGTGTCGGTGCAGGCTCGATGGGCCGAAATGGCCTCTATCTGCACTGTGGGGTTTCTGTGATTCTGTGTGATAGTAAACAATAAACAATTTGTTAGCTTGTCTCAAAACCCACTGTGTTGGGAAGTGGCAGGTCCCAGGTATTCATAGAATGATACAGAAGGAGGCCATTCGGCCCATCCGGCCTGTGCCGGCTCTTTGAAAGAGGAATCCAATTAGTCCCACTCCCCCTGCTCTTTCCCCATAGCCCTGTAAATCTTTCCTTTTCAAGTATTTCTCCGATTCCCTTTTGAAAGTTACTATTGAATCTGTTTCCACCGCCCTTTCAGGCAGCGCATTTTCAGCAGGGGACACAACATGCCTTCCCTTTCTGGGTGTGAACAGTGAGAGATAATCACAGAGACACAGGTAATCAAGAGAAACAGCCCCATTATCCCCCACTACACGACATCACGTCACTCTGCAAACCCCTCCCAATATAACCCCTCTCCCCTTCTTCAAAAGCAAAGATTGTTGGCCAGTGACTCAGTGGGCAGCACTCTCGCCTCTGAGTCAGACGGTTGTGGGTTCACAGACCCACTCCAGAGACTTGAGCACAAAAATCCAGGCCGACACTCCAGTGCAATACTAATGGAGTGCTGCACTGTCGGAGGTGCTGTCTTTCGGATGAGAAGTTAAACCAAGAACCCGTCAGCCCTCTCAGGCGGACGTAAAAGATCCCATTCCACTATTCAAAGAAAGAGCAGGGGAGTTCTCCCTGGTGTCTCTGACCAATATTTATCATAGAAACATAGAAGATAGGAGCAGGAGTAGGCCATTTGGCCCCTCGAGCCTGCTCCGCCATTCAATGAGATCATGGCTGATCATCCAAACTCAGTACCCGGTCCCTGCTTTCTCCCCATATCCCTTGATCCCTTTAGCCTGAAGAAATATATCTAAATCCTTCTTGAATATATTTAATGAATTGGCCTCAACTGACTTCTGTGGTAAAGAATTCCACAGGCTCACCACTCTCTGGGTGAAGAAATTCCTCCTCATCTCAGTCCTAAATAGCTTACCCCTTATCCTTAGACTGTGACCCCTGGTTCTGGACTCCCCGCCATCGGGAACACCCTTCCTGCATCTAGTCTGTCCAGTCCTGTCAGAATTTTATAAGTTTCAATGAGATCCCCTCTCATTCTTCTAAACTCCAGCGAGTATAAGCCCAATCGACCCAATCTCTCCTCATACGTCATTCCTGCCATCCCAGGTATCAGTCTGGTGAATCTTCGCTGCACTCCCTCCATGGCAAGAACATCCTTCCTCAGATAAGGCGACCAAAACTGCACACAATACTCAAGATGTGGTCTCACCAAGGCCCTGTACAACTGCAGCAAGACATCCTTGTTCCTGTACTCAAACCCTCTCGCTACAAAGGCCAACATACCATTTCCCTTCTTAACCGCCTGCTGCACCTGCATGCTTACCTTCAGCGGCTGGTGCACAAGGACACCCAGGTCTCGTTGCACTTCCCCTTCTCCCAATCTATTGCCGTTCAGATAATAATCTGCCTTCCTGTTTTTGCCACTAAAGTGGATAACCTCGCATTTATCCACATTATACTGCATCTGCCATGCATCTGCCCAATCACCCAGACTGTCCAAATCATACTGGAGTTTCTCGGCATCCTCCTCACAGCACACACACCCACCCAGCTTTGTGACATCTGCAAACTTGGAGATATTACATCTAGTTCCCTCGTCTAGATCATTAATATATATTGTGAATAGCTGGGGTCCTAGGACCGATCCCTGCGGTACCCCACTAGTCACTGCCTGCCACTCGGAATTGACCCATTTATCCCAACTCTTTGCTTCCTGTCTGCCAACCAGTTCTCTATCCAAGTCAGTACCTTGCCCCCAATCCCATGTGCCTTAACTTTACACGCTAATCTCTTATGCGGGACGTTATCGAAAACCTTCTGAAAGTCCAAATACACCACATCCACTGGTTCTCCCTTATCTATTCTACCAGTTACATCCTCAAAAAATTCCAGTAGATTAGTCAAGCACGATTTACCATTTGTAAATCCATGTTAACTTTGTCCGATCCTGTCACTGTTTTCCAAGTGTTCTGCTATTACATCTTTTATAATGGACTCTAGCATTTTCCCCACTACCGATGTCAGGCTTACCGGCCTATAATTCCCCGTTTTCTCTCTACCACATTTTTGAATAGTGGGGTAGCATTAGCTACCCTCCAATCCATGGGAACTGTTCCAGAATCTATAGAATTTTGGGTGATGACCAGCAATTCATCTATTATTTCTAGGGCCACTTCCTTAAATACCCTAGGATGTAAGTTATCAGGCCCTGGGGATTTATCGGCCTTCAATCCCGTCAATTTCCCAAACACCATTTCCCTACAAATACTGATTTCATTCAGTTCCTCCCTCTCATTAGACCCTATGCTCCCCGATATCTTTGGGAGTTTATTTGTGTCCTCCTTTGTGAAGACAGAACCAAAGTATGTATTTAATTGGTCTGCCATTTCTTTGATTTCCATTATAAATTCCCCTGATTCTGACTGCAAGGGACCTACGCTTGACTTCACCAATCTTTTTCTCTTCACATATCTATAGAAGCTTGTACAGTCAGTTTTTATGTTCCCTGCAAGCTTACTCTCATACTCTATTTCGTCCCTCTTAATTAATCCCTTTGTCCTCCTTTGCTGAATCCTAAACTGCTCCCAATCCTCAGGTTTACTGCTTTTTCTGGCCAATTTATATGTCCTCTCCTTGGATCTTATGCTATCCCTAACTTCCCTTGTTAGCCATGGTTGAGTCACCATTTTTGTTTTATTTTTATGCCAAACAGGGATGAACAAATTCTGTAGTTCATCCATGCGATCTTTAAGTGTTTGCCATTGCCTATCCACCGTCAACCCTTTGAGTAACATTCCCCAATCAATCCTACCCAACTCGCACCTCATACCGTCATAGTTTCCTTTATTTAAATTCAGGACCCTAGTCTCTGAGTCAACTACTTCACTCCATCTTAATGAAGAATTCTATCATATTAATTCAAATTGAATTGAATTGATATTATGATCGCTCCGCCCCAAGGGGCCTCGCACAACAAGATTTCTAATTATTCCTTTCTCATTACATAATACCCAGTCTAAGATGGCCTGATCTCTAGTTGGTTCCTCGACATATTGGTCCAGGAAACCATTCCATATACACTCCAGGAATTCCTCCTCTACAGTATCGTTACTAAATTGGTTAGCCCAATCTATATGTAGATTAAAGTCACCCATGATAACTGCTGTGCCCTTATTGCACGCATCTCTAATTTCCCGTTTAATGCCATGCCCAACCTCTGCATTACTGTTTGGGGGTCTGTATACAACTCCCACTAACGTTTTCTGCCCCTTGGTATTTCTCAGCACTACCCATACAGATTCCACATCATCAGAGCTAATATCCTTCCTTACAATTGTGTTAATCTCCTCTTTAACCAGCAATGCTACCCCACCTCCTTTTCCTTTTTGCCTGTCTTTCCTGAATATTGAATACCCCTGGATGTTGAGTTCCCAGCCTTGGTCACCCTGTAGCCATGTTTCCATAATCCCAATTATATCATATCCGTTTACATCTATTTGCACAGCTAATTCATCCACATTATTACGAATGCTCCTCGCATTAAGACACAAAGGGGGGAAAATTCAGTTGGTAGCGCCTCCTGTTAGTGCCTTAAGAGGGCGCTAAGTGGGGTGCAAACCAACTAGCGCCCAGGCACGGTGATATCTGCGCCTCTCGTGAAATTGACCAGACATTTTGCGGTGGCGCTAAACAATACCGCCCGATCTGCTGCGCACGCAGATCTTGACGTCATTCGAGAGTGCAACGCCCTTGGGGCGCCCCGGACCGGAAATTCAGTGGCGCCCCCCTCCTTTCCGCCTGGCGCGACCAACGACAGGTTGACTGGAACGCTTCCCAGTCGTTGTGGGGCTGGGGGGGCGCTATTTAAAGGGGGCCTCTTCCTGGCTTTTGTGTGGTAGCCATTTTTGCACCACTCGTTCTGAGAGAGAGAGAGAGAGATTTGGAGAGAGACAAAGAGAGAAAGAGAGACTTCTGCATTGAGTCAACGCTGTCTGAGATAGTTTTGGCTTCTGACCATAACTTTGCAGGTACTTTGCTTTTTGACCGTCATAACTTTGATTGCACAGATACTATGGGGGCTGCAATGGATGGGAACGTCGTCCTTCTCCATCACATTCGGAGGGCACAGAGACGCAGAGAGAGAGTGGCATTCATGGCCAGACGGAGGAGGGCCAACAGGCCTCTGTACAGGAGACCTTACCCTCCCAGGGTTTTTCGCCAACAGTTCTCATACATTAACATGTCTGAGGAGCAGTGTTTGTGAAGGCTGCGATTCAGCAAGGAGGTGGTCACTGAGCTCTGCCACCTGCTTCAGCCAGATTGGCAGCCTCAACTGAGGAGCAGGACGTCTCTGTCGGTGGCAGTGAAGATAACAGTGGCTCTCAACTTTTATGCCACCGGCTCCTTTCAATCCGCTACTGGGGACATCGCCAATATCTCCCAGTTCGCAGTGCATTTCTGCATCCGTCAGGTCACAAATGCCCTCTTTAAAAGGAGACGAGAGTACATCTCTTTCCCCATGACCCCGGAAAAGCAGCAAGAACGCGCAACGGGACGATAGCGGGCTTCCCCATGGTGCAGGGTGCCATTGACTGCACCCATGTGGCTTTGCGGGCGCCACAAGAGAATGCCGAGGATTTCTGCAACCGAAAGGGCTTCCATTCCTTAAACGTCCAGTTGGTCTGTGACCACAGACAGCTGATACTCGCTGTCAATGCCCACTTTCCTGGCAGCAGCCACGATGTCTTCATCCTGCACCAGACTTCTGTGGCAGACCTTTTCCAGGCACTGCTTCATCCAGGGGGTTGGCTTCTCGGGGACAAGGGATATCCTGTGTGCACCTGGCTGATGACCCCGCTCCGTTCGCCCAGCACCCCTGCTGAGCTACGATACAATGAGAGCCATCAAGCTACCAGGAACATCGTTGAGCACACAATCGGCGTGCTCAAGCCACGGTTCCGCTGTCTGGACCATTCTGGAGGAGCCCTGCAGTACTCGCCTGAGCGAGTCTCCCACTTCGTTGTTGTGTGCTGCATGCTGCATAACCTGGCAATCCTCAGGACCCAGCCAATGCCACCAGACATTGGAGCACCAGCAGAGGAGGATGAGGAGGATGGTCATCAGCAACACCAAGGCGGGAGGGAGGCACAAAGTGGAAGGGCCGTCCGTCAAAGGCTCATAGCAAGTCGCTTCTAGGCCCCCTCTGAGGGAATGGCTTCTGCCATTCAAACAACCTGAATGAAACCATCCCGCAACCTCTAAGCCGGTCAAGGCAACAATGAGTGCAAAGACCAAACATGCACATTTTGAATACAGACACTTCTTTATTTCCCAAACTGTGTCTCATTTCCGCATGACAATGTAATAGAAACACCAAAAAAACCAGTCATTCACATAACTGGCTCTCACAACCTGGAGACAATGTCCAAAACAGTAACAAAAACTTGACCACGACCCTCGGTCTTCAATAAAACAATGAAATACATTTTGTGACATCTCCTACTTTTTGCACTTCGAGGGTGATCTGCCTCCCTTGCGAAATTGCCCCTTTCCCACCCTGCAGCTCCTCCGTAATGGGACCCCAGTGGCTGCAGCAAGGCTGGGGGCAGGCTGCTGATTGTCAGAACCTGAGACTGCAGATGCCCTTGAGGGACGGCCTGCACCAGCTCTGGGCCTGGAGGGCCCGGCTGCTGACTGCTCCAACTCTGCATGGGCGGCAGCAGTCTGTCCTACAGGTGGTGGCAACTGCAGTGGAGAAGTGCCAGTGGTGGCAGCAGGGATGCTGTCATCTTGAGAGAGGACAGCAACTCCCTGCTCGACCGACACACTGGCACTCCGACGGGGCAGCACCTCAGTATGCGGAGCAATCTGCTGGAGCACAGATTGCTGGCCTACTGCGGCGCGGTGAGAGCCCCAGGGAAATCTGCCCGATCCAGCGAGGGTGGCAGCAGTCAGTGCTCGTGACCTCAATCTGAGTCTGCATGAGACCAGCCACTGACTGCATTGCAGCACTTAGCATTTGCGTGGCAGCCGCCTGTGCTCCAGCAAAGTGCTCCATACTCCTTGCCAGTGATTCAATGGATTCGGGCATCCTTGCCACTGCAGCCATGAGCTCAGTGTGCCTTTGCTCCGCCTGGGCGCTCATTTCAGCGAGGACCAGCTCCTCGTCTGCGTTTAGTGCAGCAGGACTCGAGGCCACACTCTCCGTCTGGGGAGAAGGCCCCCGAGCTTCCCTAACCCCCTCACGTTGCTGCAGCCCGCTGAGTCCTGGAGCTTCATGCTCATCAGACCATTCCCCCCCGCTCCCTTCCAGGGAAGTCATGTCCCCAGTATGGGCATGGGCTGCCTCGGCAGAGGGTTGCACTGATGGTCCAGCTTCCTCTTTCTTCTCGCCTTCAGCTTCACTCCAAATGGCAGCTTGAGGGCCCGTCTCCTCACCTGGTGAATCAGCATCTGAAAGCAGGAAGGTACAAGAGTGGCTTTAGCGTGAGGACAGGGTGGCAGCAAGGGAGACATGAGTGCAGTGATTTAGTGATTTGGATTGAAATTGTCAAAGGCTGCTGTTGTGAGGAACAAGTGGAAGGAGAGAGGACAAAAAGGTGATGACCTTACCATTGCTGGCCAGAACAGGGTCGGCGTCTCCAGTGGCGACGGGACCAATCACCCGGCTTGCCACAATCCTGTGGACGCACTCCTCAAGATCGCTGAGGGGTTGAAGGTGAGGCCAACCTCCACCGGTCCATTGCTGCTGTCTCCTATTATGAGCCAGCTTGGCCTGCAAGAAAAAGGATGGCGTCTGATCAAATATGCAGCCATGATCTTGCCTGAAATGCCTCCCATGGTTGAATAGCCCTTACTGTATGCAGCCATGATCTTGCCTGAAATGCCTCCCATGGTTGAATAGCCTTTACTGTATGCAGCCATGATCTTGCCTGAAATGCCTCCCATGGTTGAATAGCCCTTACTGTATGCCGCCATGATCTTGCCTGAAATGCCTCCCATGGTTGAATAGCCCTTACTGTATGCAAGGTGTGGAATGCACGTGTGTGTTTCATGAAAGGGCCATAGGTGTTGGATGAGTGCTGGGCATTGGGGCTTTCAAGACCCTCTGGCCATAAAGTGAGGTGGAGATGGAGGGATGAGGAAGTTTTGAAAAAAGGCACTCACCCTGACGACCCGAGTGAGGTCGTTGAACTTTTTCCTGTATTGCACAGGGATCCTAGGCACCATGCTGCTTGAGGTCACGCTGTGAGCCACCTCCCTCCACACTTTTCTGTATTCGCTTGGCAAAGGCCTCCTGCCACTCTGGGTACAGTAGAGCTCTTCTGCGCTCCACCGCGCCAACCAGAGCCTCCAAGGCATGCTCACTGAAGCGCTGTGCTCGCTCCCTGGCCCTCTCCATAGTCCCTGGTTGGAAGGTTTCGCCTGACAAGGCCGAGATTCAAGGCTCCAGTGAGCAGGGCGTGGCTGCAGAGCAAGATCGACCCTCCCCTTTAAGAAGAGCAAGATCGACCCTCCCCTTTAAGAACTGACCGGCGCCAGTGTGCCTGTGTTCAGTCGCTAACTGACAGCACCTGCGCTGCACCCGCCCTCTGAGGTAGAGCCTCGCTCCTCGGCCTTAGCGCCTTAAGAGAGTTGTGTAGCGCCTGATTTAGTGCTCCAATCACCTCCAGGGGCGAGAGAGGCGAATTTTGCAGCCGGCGGCGATAATTTGCGCCGGGCGCTAAACTTTGCGCCCGGCCGATATTCGTGCCTCAAAATGGGCAATACTGAATTTCTCCCCCAAAGCCTTCAGGCTTGTTTTTTTTTAACACTCTTAGACCTTTTAGAATTATTATTTTGCTTTAAACCCTTGATTTCTCTGACTGCCACTTTTGCTATTCTCCATCCTGTCTTTTGCTTCTATCTTTGTTTCCCTTTCCTCTGTCTCCCTGCACAGGTTCCCAACCCCCTGCCATTTTAGTTTAAACCCTCCCCCACAGCACTAGCAAACACTCCCCCTACAACATCGGTCCCGGTCCTGCCCAGGTGCAAACCGTCCAGTTTGTACTGGTCCCACCTCCCCCAGAACCGGTTCCAATGTCCCAGGAATTTGAATCCCTCCCCCTTGCACCATTCCTCTAGCCACCTATTCATCTGAAATATCCTTCTATTTCTACTCTGACAAGCACGTGGCACTGGTAGCAATCCTGAGATTACTACCTTTGAGGTCCTATTTTTTAATTTACCTCCTAGCTCCCTATATTCAGCTTTTAGGACCTCATCCCAGTTTTTACCTATATCGTTGGTACCTATATGCACCACGAAAACTGGCTGTTCACCCTCCCCTTCCAAAATGCTCTGCAGCCGCTCCAATACATCCTTGACCCTTGCACCAGGGAGGCAACATACCATCCTGGAGTCACGTTTGCGGCCACAGAAACACCTATCTATTCCCCTTACAATAGAGTCCCCTATTACTATAACTCTCCCACTCTTTTTCCTCCCGTCCTGTGCAGCAGAACCACCCACGGTGCCAGGAAGTTGGCATGTGCTGTCTTCCCCTGATAAGCCATCTCCCTCAACAATATCCAAAGTGGTATATCTATTTGAGAGGGGGATGGCCACAGGGGACCCCTGCACTACCTGTCTGCGCCTACTACTCTGCCTGGCGGTCACCCATTCCCTTCCTGCCTGTGCAGCCTTTATCTGCGGTGTGACCAACTCATTAAACGTGCTATCCACGACGTACTCAGCATCGCGAATGCTCCAGTATGTATCCATTCGCAGCTCCAGCGCCGCAATGCGGTCTGCCAGTAGCTGCAGCTGGATACACTTCCCGCACACATGGCCGTCAGGGACACTGGAAGTGTCCCTGATTTCCCACATAGTGCAGGAGGAGCATGCCATGGGGCCGAGCTGTCCTGCCATGACTTACCCTTTAATTAATTTAAATTAAATTAAATCAAATCAATCCCACCAATTACACTACAATTAAATGATATACTCAAGGGCCCTTGTTTACCAGCAGTCCCCGCCAAAGAACAGAGACCCTAGAAACTATAAACCACAAAATTTAAGTTTGGAAAAAAGCGAGAAAGAGAGAAATACTCACCAACCAATCACTTACCTGCTTTCTGGTGACGTCACACTTCGATTGCTTTTTACATCTCTTTCTCCTCTCGCTGACTCTGTGCCTCTCGCAGGTCCACCGTTCAGCTCCAGTCCCAGGCCTCCTCGCTGCGCTCTTTTTATCCTCCTCTCACTGACTCTGTGCCTCTCGCAGGTCCGCCGCTCAACCAACATCACTAAAGCAGATTACCTGGTCATTATCACATTGCTGTTTGTGGGAGCTTGCTGTGCGCAATTTGGCTGCCGCGTTTCCCACATTACAACAGTGACTGTGCTTCAAAAAGTACTTCATTGGCTGTGAAGCGCTTTGGGGCGTCCTGAGGTTGTGAAAGGCGCTATAGAAATGCAAGTCTTTCTTTTCAAAACCTTAACCTTACCTTCCCTAGTTCTTCCCCCAACTCCTATGTTAAAGGCTAATATATCACTGCAAGGTGTTGTTCGCCAAGATCTGGCTGGGGAGCCTTGAACTAGGGGTCACAGTCTCAGGATAAGGGGTCGGCCATTTAGGACTGAGATAAGGAGAAATCTCTTCACTCAGAGGGTTGTAAATCTTTGGAATTCTCTAGCAGAAGGGCTGTCGATGCTGAGTGTTTGAGTATATGACATCCAGAAGGCATTTGATAAAGTCCCACATAAGAGACTTAGCTAAGGTAGAAGCCCACGGAATTGAGGGCACATTATTGACCTGGTTAGGAAATTGGCTGAGCGGCAGGAGACAGAGAGTAGGGATAATGGGCAGGTACTCAAATTGGCAGGATGTGACTAGTGGTGTCCCGCAGGGATCTGTGTTGAGGCCTCAACTATTCACAATATTTATTAACAAATTAGATGATGGGATAGAAAGTCATATATCCAAATTTGCCAATGACACAAAGATGTATTGTAGGCAGTGTAGATGGAAGCGTAAAATTACAAAGGGATATTGACAGAGTAAGTGAATGGGCGAAACTGTGGCAAATGGATTTCAATGTAGGGAAATGTAAGGTCATCAACTTTGGACCTAAAAAGGATAGAACAGGGTAATTTCTAAATGGTGAAAAGCTACAAACAGTGGAGGTCCAAAGAGACTTGGGGCTCCAGGTACATAGATCATTAAAATGTCATGAACAGGTACAGAAAATAATCAAAAAGGCTAATGGAATGCTGGCCTTTATTTCTAGAGGACCAGAATCCAAGGGGGTAGAAGTTATGCTGCAGCTGTACAAAACCCTGGTTAGACCACACCTGGAGCACTGTGAGCAGTTCTGGGCACCAGACCTTAGAAGGATATATTGGCCTTGGAGGGAGTGCAGCGCAGGTTTACCGGAATGATACCCGGACTCCAGGGGTTAAATTACGAGGAGAGATTACACAAATTAGGGTTGTATTCCCTAGAATTTAGAAGGTTAAGGGGTGATCTGGTCAAAGTTTTCTGGATATTAAGGGGAACAGATAGGGTCGATAGAGAGAAACTATTTCCGCTGGTTGGGGAGTCTCAGACTAGGGGGCATAGTTTAATAATTAGAGCCAGATCTTTCAGGAGTGAAGTTAGGAAACACTTCTACACACAAAGGGTGGTAGAAATTTAGAACTCCCTTCCGCAAATGGCAATTGATGCTGGGTCAATTGTTAATTTTAAATCGGTCATTGATAGATTTTTGTTAACCAAAGGTATGAAGGGATATGGGGCAAAGGCGGATGTATGGAGTTAGGTCGCAGATCAGCCATGATCTCATTGAATGGCAGAACGGGCTCGAGGTACTGAATGGCCTCCTCCTGTTCCTATGTTCCTATGTTCTTATCTGGAGTACTTGATCAGAATACTGCATAATAACAGTAGTTGAATAAACGCACTTTCCTGCCTAGCTATTCCATTCCCCACCACAGCTACTGTTAAGAACACAGGAAAATAGGAAGAATAACATTTAATCCATCAAACATCCTCCTCCCACAGCCCCTGTACACTCTCCCCTATCATAGACTCTACCCACCCATTTAATCTCCTCCACAGCCCATGTACACTCTCCCCTATCATAGACTCTACCCACCCATTTAATCTCCTCCACAGCCCATGTACACTCTCCCCTATCGTGGACTCTACCCGCCCATTTAATCTACTTCCACAGCCCATGTACACTCTCCCCTATCATAGACTCTACCCACCCATTTAATCTCCCACAGCCCATGGACACTCTCCCCTATTGTGGACTCTACCCGCCCATTTAATCTCCTTCCACAGCCCATGTACACTCTCCCCTATCATAGACTCTACCCACCCATTTAATCTCCTCCCACAGCCCATGTACACTCTCCCCTATCATAGACTCTACCCACCCATTTAATCTCCCACAGCCCATGGACACTCTCCCCTATTGTGGACTCTACCCACCCATTTAATCTCCACCCACAGCCCATGGACACTCTCCCCTATCGTGGACTCTACCCACCCATTTAATCTCCTCCCACAGCCCATGTACATTCTCCCCTATCATAAACTGCTGGAAATCAGGGTTTGAAACAGCAAACGCTGGAAATACTCAGCAGGTCAGGTAGCATCTGTGGAGAGAGAAACAAAGTTAACGTTTTAGGCTGGTGACCCTTCGTCAGAACTGGAAAAAGTTAGAGGTATAACAGGTTTTAAGCAAGTACAGAGTCAGGGAAAGGGGGGAGGGGAGGAAAGAACAAAAGGGAAGGTCTGTGATAGGCTGGAAGGCAGGAGAGATTAAAAGACAAAAGGGATGATGGTGCGAGGCTGAAGGAGATGGTAATGGGGCAAGTAAAGAAACAAAAGATGGGTCTAGAGGAGGTGTAAATAGTTATAAAAACATAAGAAATAGGAGCAGGAGTTGGCCATTTTTCTCTTTGAGCCTGCCGATCTTCTACCTCAACTCTGTGGTGTATGTAACCTGTTCCACCTTAAGAGAACTTAAGCCTGTTCCACCTTAAGAGATGTACTACTTTCTCTGGCTGCTGTATACGTAATACCGGTGGTGACCACCGGTATATAAGTACTGTGTAGTGATATTGTATTTAGAATAGTCCTGACCTCCAACTAGTAAAGACCTGTTGAACTTTATTCTTGTAGTCTGTGTCAGTAATTAATCTTAATACAACTGGAACACACAGACTTAACAGTGGCGACGAGTCCGATTCTTACCCTGCGGCAGTTTATATCTACGGCGGCTTCGTCCACAAAATGGGCGTCGAAGAGAGGCATCCACCCTCATCACCCTGCTGGAAGACACGTCGCGCGGCAGGCATCGAGAACCCGGCGTGCAGAAGACATCCTGAACTCGAAGCCTCCATCAGCGGCAGTCAGCTATCTTCTTTATACCTCGGTGCTGGGTAAGCTGGTCAGCGACGCGAGCAGAAAGTCGGCCGCGTTGGCTGTACAGACGGGGGGAGGAAGACGGAGGAATAAGGGCGGTGAGATCGATCGCGGCTGGTGATAAGGGCTGGGCCGCTTTCGGGCCAAAAAGGCGCAGCGTCTGGGGCGACTGAAGGCGCGAGAGCCGCGGTGAAGGCGAACGCAGCCGGTGCTAATAACCAGGCTGCAAGAAGGGCTGCGAGGCGCGACATCGGGGAAGCGCGAATGCCCGAGGGAGCCGCGGTGAAGCGGAGACAGCGTCGGGGGAGTTACTAACCGCTGGGAAAGGGGAGCAGCAGCGGCACGCCAAACACCATTGCAGCCAGTGGGTGAAGACCGCCAAGCGCGGGAAAACCGCCATTTTGTAGGCGGAGGACGAAGACAAGAGCGGGAAGCCGCCATCTTGGGATAAAATGAATTGCAACGATGCCTAAACATGGGAACATTGATACCTTTGATGGCGACATCGAAGATTGGGCCATGTATGTAGAACGCATACAAAATTATTGTAAAGCAAATAAAATCCCAGATGCAGAGAAAGCACTTACTTTATTGAACTTAATGGGTGCGAAGACATACGGGCAATTGAAACACCTTTTATCACCAGATGAACCGGCGGATAAGACGTTCGAGGAGATTGTTACTGTCCTGAAAAATCATCTAAACCCCACGCCGCTGATGCTAGCAGAACGATTTAAATTTTACAGCAGAAGGCAGCTGAAGGATGAAAGCAATGCTGAATATTTAATGGAATTGCGTAAGCTGGCAAAGTACTGTCAGTTTGGAACGGGACTGACAGACGCGCTAAGGGATAGATTTGTGTGTGGATTATTAAAAGAAGATACACAAAAGCGACTGCTCGAGGAGAATGAGCTGACGCTTGAGAAAGCGGTCACTATGGCAGCAGCGCACGAGGCCGCAGCGAGAGGCACGGCAGTAATGCAGCTACGGTCACCGGAACTCAGTACAAATAAATTGGGTTTGAGTACTGTAAAATGTTATCGTTGTGGAAAGACAACACACGATCAGAACCAGTGTTGGTTTAAAAACCAAGAATGCAGAACGTGTGGCAGGCTTGGCCACATAGCTAAAGTATGCCGGTCAGGAAAGAAGACCAGCAACAAAAAGTCACCGCAAGGAAAATACATAAAGGTGCACAAGGTGACAAAGACCAGTTCGAACGAACAGAAGTCAGATTCAGACGCTAGCAGTAATGAACTGGGTAGCTTAAGAGTACACAACGTTGGTAAGGATGCAGATCTCCAGACAATTTGGGTCACTCTTCAGATAGCAGGAGTCCAAGTAAAGATGGAATTGGACACTGGATCGGCATTGACGGTCATGAATAAGAAAGATTACAAAAGGTTATTCCAACATATTCCCCTACGGGATACGGAGATTATATTGAAAACATACACGGGGCAAAGAGTGTACCCCATCGGAAAGATAGAGGTAAAAGTGGTCCACAAGGGCAAAGAAAGCCAAGTAATGGACTTATATGTGCTACCTGAAGGAGGTCCACCACTACTGGGACGGGAGTGGATTAGGAAAATGAATATGGACTGGCACTCCTTAAAAGCACTAACGGTAGATTCCGGGGAAACAGATGTCAAACCTAAACGATTGTCCAAAATATTGGACGATGCTAAAGAGGTGTTCCAGCAAGGACTGGGAACACTGAAAGGAATTACGGCAAACATCAAGATTGATGAACATGCACAACCAAAATTTTTCAAAGCCAGACCGGTACCCTATGCAATACGACCTACTGTAGAAGCGGAACTGGAAGCGCTAGAACGTTCAGGTGTACTGTCTAAGGTAGATTGGAGTGAGTGGGCTACGCCCATTGTTCCCGTTATGAAACATCCTTCGAGCAACAAGCCAGGAGAACCAGGGAAGGTTCGCATCTGTGGAGATTTCAAGATCACCGTTAATCGGTGCTTCACACGGTGCAGTATCCGCTTCCGCGGATTGAGGATATTTTTGCTTCGTTGTCTGGCGGGAAACACCTGGCGCAGGCGTACTTGCAGATGGAGGTTGAAGAAGAGTCACGCCAGTACCTCACGATCAACACGCATAGAGGTTTGTACCGGTATAATAGGCTGGTTTTTGGAGTGGCATCGGCTCCGGCAATTTGGCAGAGGGCCATGGAGCAGGTATTACAGGGAATTCCAGGCACACAATGTTACCTGGACGATATTCTGATTACAGGTGATGGTGATGAAGAACACCTCGCAAACTTGGAACTGGTGCTCAACAGACTGAAAGAGTATGGACTTAGAGTTAATCGGCAGAAATGTGAGTTCTTTCAGAAGCGGATCTCGTACTGTGGTCATGTCATTGACCGGGAGGGGCTTCATAAGTCTCCTGACAAGATAGAGGCAGTTGTAAAGGCTCCTGCTCCGGATAATGTCTCTCAGTTGAGGTCGTTTCTGGGATTGATTAACTATTACCATAAGTTTCTACCGAATCTATCCACGGTACTGCACCCGCTGAACGCTCTTTTACAGAAGGGGGTACCATGGGAATGGAGCGAAAACTGTAAGAAGGCATTTCGCAAAAGCAAAGAATTGATCACCTCAGAGGAAGTGTTGGCTCACTTCAACCCGACACTGCCTATTCGGTTGGCTTGTGATGCTTCTCCATATCGTATTGGGGCAGTACTCTCACACAAGTTGCCAAATGGCACGGAAAGGCCAGTCGCGTTTGCATCCAGATCATTGACCTCCGCTGAGCGCAGCTATGCGCAGATCGATAGGGAGGCTCTCAGCCTTGTATGGGGAGTGAAGAAGTTTAATCATTACCTGCAGGGCCAAAAATTCACACTTCTGACAGACCATCAGCCGTTGGTATCCATTTTTAACCCTAAGAAGGGTGTTTCGGTGATGACAGCACAGCGACTCCAGAGATGGTCCCTTTTCCTAGGGGCACATCAATATCAAATAGAATTCAAAGGTACAAAGCAGCATGGCAATGCTGATGGGCTGTCGCGCCTGCCACTACCTGAAGCAGAAGAGACGACGAAAGTTGACCCTGTTGAGTTATTTCATTCGACCATCATCGAGTGTTTACCAGTCACCAATGCAAGTATTGAAAGAGAAACCAGGAATGACCCGACACTGTCCCGAGTTTACGAGGTGACAGTGAAGGGATGGCCAACACATGGTGATCCTCTGTTACCGGCATTCTCGGCAAGGCGAAACCAGCTGTCCATCTGCCATGGTACTTTGATGTACGGGACAAGAGTGATTATTCCTCCCAAGTTACGGGAAAGAGTTCTAAAGGAACTGCATGAAGGTCATCTGGGGGGAGTTAAGATGAAAAGTCTTGCTAGGGCTTATGTATGGTGGCCGGGCATTGACCAACAGATAGAGGAGTTGACAAAAAGCTGCGCTGGGTGCCAAAAAGTGCAAAATGCACCTCCGATCGCACCGCTACACCCATGGGAATGGCCTTCAGCCCCATGGCAACGCGTACATATTGACTTTGCTGGTCCATTCATGGACTCCATGTTCCTAATTGCGGTGGACGCACATTCCAAATGGCCAGAAGTGATCAAGATGAATACCACTACTTCAGAAAAGACAATTGCGGTGTTAAGAACAATATTCACAAGGAACGGATTGCCAGAACAGATATGTTCGGACAACGGACCACAGTTCGTGTCGGAAGAATTCCAAAAATTCTTAAAGAAGAATGGGGTGAAACATTATACCTCTGCCCCATATCATCCGGCGACAAACGGGTTGGCCGAGAGATTTGTCCAAACATTCAAAAAGGCAATAAAGGCCATGAACGATGATCAGATTCCGTTACAACACAAGGTGGACAATTTCCTAATGGCATATCGAAACGCCGCTCATGCAGTGACTAACCAAAGTCCTGCCATGATGTTTTATAACAGGAGGTTGCGTTCCAGGTTGGACTTGTTAAAACCAAATGTGCGGAGGGAAGTGGAAAACAAACAGTTCCGGCATATTAATAACAAGTCCACTCGAAGTTTCGACGTAGGACAACCAGTGTTGGCAAGGGGCTATGGAAACGAAAAATGGCAGTCCGGAACAATTCGGGCCAGACAAGGACCTCTGATGTACACAGTAGATATTGGTAACAATGTGATAAGGCGTCATGCGGATCAACTGGTAGAATCAAGAGCAAGGGTCGAACCCATGGTTGCGACAGAGACAACTGTGGAAGACGTTAATGAACCTGAAGCATCTACCTCGGCAGGGACTGTACCTGATGATGACGTCCAATACATAGGAAACCAACAAGAAGAGTCACCTCAGCAACAAGAATCAGAGACCACTGAAAGGCGTTATCCAAACCGAATCAGAAGGCCTCCTGAGAGACTGAACCTTTGAACTGTTTATACCTGAAGTTATATATGTATATATGTTATGATGTTATGTTAAATGGGGATATGACTGTTAAGCTAAAAAGGGAGGATTGTGGTGTATGTAACCTGTTCCACCTTAAGAGAACTTAAGCCTGTTCCACCTTAAGAGATGCACTACTTTCTCTGGCTGCTGTATACGTAATACCGGTGGTGACCACCGGTATATAAGCACTGTGTAGTAATATTGTATTTAGTAGTAGTCCTGACCTCCAACCAGTAAAGACCTGTTGAACTTTAATCTTGTAGTCTGTGTCAGTAATTAATCTTAATACAACTGGAACACACAGACTTAACAAACTCCACCTTCCTGCAATATCCCCGTATCCCCATTGGTTCCCTTAATATCCAAAAATCTATCAATCTCAGCCTTGAATATACTCAACGACTGAGCCTCCACAGCCCTCTGGGGTAGAGAATTCCAAAGATTCACCACCCTCTGAGTGAAGAAATTTCTCCTCATCTCAGTCCTAAATGGCCGACCCCTTATTCTGAGGCTGACCACTGGTTCTAGACTCCCCAGCCAGGGGAAACATCCTCCCTGCATCTACCCTGTCAAGCCCTGTAAGAATTCTGTATGTTTCAATCTCTCCTCAGAATAATTACCAGCATCTGGGTGTGGTGGTTTTGGTGTAAAGTTGCTGAGCTCAATGTTGAGGCTGTAAGTTTGTGAAGTGGTTTAGATGCAAGTTCTGGTAAGGCGGTGCAACATCTCTACGTCAGTTGGTAATAGAATAAATGCTGCTTTTAATAACTTGCCTTCGGTGGGGCCAGGATAAGAAAGCAGGAATTTTTGGAGTAGGCCCAACAAGCCAGTGACTTTTTGAAAAGATCATCTAGTTCATTGAGTCATTCCTTTAACATTCTTGTTTACAGAAACAGTGGCCGCACATTTGGACCGGTCTTCAAATGAACAGCATTGTAAAACCACCTCGAAGTAGGGGAATTTCGGGCCTGGCTTCCTCCTATCAAGCAGCTTTCTTTATGATTAAATTCCCGTCAGCTAACTCAGCAGGATTGCAACATGGGAACGGTCCTAATCTGGGTGGCTCAGTTCCCCGCTGGGCCCTTAGCCCTCATCCAATGAGGGAGCCGAGGGCAAGAATAGTCCTTTCAATTTAACAAGCTCCCCCTCCCCGCCTCCTTCGCCAGCTCTCCATCTCTAACTGTGTTCTTGCATCCGTCCTTAGTCCCATCCGGCCACTTGCGCATCGCCTACGTCCTTCGCCCACCACCATTGGCGCTTGTACTGCCAGCTGTTTAGGTCCTAAGCTCTGGAATTCCCTCCCTAAACCTCTCCACCTCTCCGCCTCTCTCTCCTCCTTTGACTCTACCTCTTTGACCAAGCTTTTGGTCGCCAGTCCGATTGTCTCCTTCTTTGGCGAGTCTGGCCGTTCAGATTTTTCGATCTCTGTCTTGAATATACTTGACGACTGAGCCTCCACAGCCCTCTGGGGGAGAAAATCCTAAATTTGTCGATTTTTGTCTGATAATCGCTCCTGTGAAGCGCCTTGGGACGTTTTACTACATTGAGGGCGCTGTTTAAATACAAGTTGTTGTTGTTGTAAAGATTATACATCTCCAACTCAATTGCTTCACTGTGTCAAACCTTCCTCCTGGAAATTAATGAACTTTTTCTCCAACTCTTCATTGTTTCCTGTCTCTTCATTGCCCTTCTACCTCCTCTGACAGTTCTTCCTGCGACAGTGACTAGAACTTCACCTGTGCCAAAGGTTAAACCTGACTCCATCTTAGTATTTGCTTCCTCCAGTTGCATTTTAGGAACACATGACCAGGAGGAGGCCATTCAGCCCCTCGAGCCTGTTCCGCCATTCAATGAGATCATGGCTGTTCTGTATCTTAACTCCATCCACCCGCCCTGGCTCCATATCCCTTAACGGCCTTGTCTAGCAAAAATCAACGAGCTCAGATTTAAAATTATTAATTGAGCCAGCATCGGCTGCTTTTTCTGGGAAGAGAGTTCCGAACTTCTACCACCCTTTGTGTGAAGAAGTGTTTTGAATATTAAGGGAATCCTTCTTCTTCTTCCCTTCTTAGGCAGTCCCTCGGAACCGAGGATTGTAGTGTATGTGCCTTTAAGTCAGAACTACTTTTACAGCTCCTGTATACTGTAGTACCGGCAGTGACCACACCGGTATATAAGCTTTGCGCATGCCTCTGTACCCCCAGTCTAGAGACTACCCTCCTCCAGTAAAGACCTGTTATTTGTTAATGTACAGCATCCGTGTGATTATTTGATAATAGCATATCCACTGAACCACGGATCTAACAGTGGCAATGAGTGTCGATTCGAATCTACCTGCAACATAAAAAAAAAAATAGTCGAGGCCAGGAACACGGGCGTCGACCACGAGCAACCGCCCAGCACTCAGGCAGAGATCCAACTTCGCAGGGGAGGCTGCGGAGAGCCGGGCTTGGTTCCCCAGCAACAACGAGCAGTAAGAGACCGACGACAGGTCCAGCGCAGACCCTTCCCGAGCAGCGGCGGCTGGAGCAGACCGACGGAGGAGAGAGAGCCGAGCAGCGTCGACGGGGTAAGACAGAGGGTGAAGAGTGCAGGGCGCAGCCGGGGGTTGAACACCGAGCGGCGTCGAGGAAAATAAAACAAACCGGAGAGAGAGAGGGTAAGAAACAGCCGGGTTCTAGACTGAGCGGCGTCGAAAAATATAAAAAGAAGAACGCGCAGAGCACAGCCAGTGCTCATGGGATGAACAGGGTCCGCGGGGCAAAGAAAGGGGAGGCACCATTGAGCCGCGGAGAAGAAGGGAGAGCGTGGGAGACGCCATTGAGCCACGGAGAAGAAGGAAGAGCGCGGGAGACGCCATTTTTAGAAGCCGCAGCGGAGAAGAAGGGCGAGCGCGGGAAGGAAGGAAAGCGCGAGAGACGCCATTTTGTGCCAGCGGAGAAGAAGGGGAAGCGCGGGAGGCGCCATTTGTGATAGTTAACGCACACCCAAGGATGCCGAAGAGTGGCAGTATCTCTACGTTCGACAATGAAGTCGAAGATTGGGTGACATATGTGGAATGTATTGAGGTGTACTGCAGGGCGAATGAAGTGCCAGATGCTAATAAAGCACTGGTTCTGTTAAATTCCATGGCTGCAAACACTTATGGGTTACTGCGAAATCTAATAACCCCAGAGAAGCCGGTAAACAAGAATTTTGAAAGCATAGTAGAAATCCTACAGGACCACTTAAACCCCACACCGCTGCTGATAGCAGAACGATTTAAGTTCCATAAAAGGAACCAACACAAAGACGAAAGCAATGCTGAGTACCTAACGGAACTGCGCAAGCTATCGAAACACTGCCAGTTTGGAGCGGGACTAGCAGACACGTTAAGGGACAAGTTTGTGTGTGGGCTACAAAGTGAAGGAACCCAGAAACGGCTTCTATCAGAAAAGGACCTTACACTGGACAAAGCTTTCAGTATGGCAGTATCACACGAAGCAGCCGCAAGGGGCGCTGCAGAGATACAACGGAGACCGCAAGAATATGGCACCAATGAAATGTCCTATGGAACAGCGAAGTGCTATCGCTGCGGCAGAACAACACATGACCAGAAAGATTGTTGGTTCAAGGACCAAGTGTGCAGACAGTGTGGGAAAGCAGGACACATAGCAAGAGTCTGCAGGTCTGGGAAGAAAACCAACAGTAAGAAATCTCCACAGGAGAAGTACAAAAAGGTACACCAGGTGATGGACAGTGGTTCAGACGAACAGAAAAGTGACACAGACTCCGGAAGCAAGGAGCTGGGTTGTCTGAAACTACATAAGGTAACAGGAATGGAGGATCACCAGACTATCTGGGTTACACTCAAGATAGACGGAGTCCAAGTGGAAATGGAATTGGACACAGGGTCAGCTCAAACAGTCATAAATCAAAGAGACTACAAGCGGCTATTTTCACACATACCCTTGAAAGCTACAGAGATTGTCTTGAAGACGTATACGGGGCAAAAAGTCTACCCCAAAGGACAAATAAGGGTGAAAGTGACATATAAAGGCAAGGAAATACCTAAAATGGATATATATGTATTGCCAAATGGAGGGCCACCACTGCTAGGACGTGACTGGATCCGGAAGATACAATTAGATTGGCATTCCATACAGGCACTGAAGGTTGAGGCCAAAAAGGATGACGACGTCACACCTGGACGACTGTCAAAAATGCTAACTGACGCAAAAGAAGTGTTCCAGGAGGGACTAGGAACACTAAAAGGAATAACAGCAACGATTAAAATAGAGGAAAATGCAAGCCCAAAGTTCCTGAAGGCCAGACCAGTGCCTTATGCGATCAGACAAGCTGTTGAAGCAGAGCTGGAAGGGTTGGAATGTTCAGGAGTACTGTCCAAAGTGGACTGGAGCGAGTGGGCTACACCCATCGTTCCTGTAATGAAGAGGTCGTTGAGTAATACGCCTGGGGAACCAAAGAAGGTCCGCATCTGTGGGGCTTTTAAGGTGACAGTGAACCCAGTCCTTCACATGGTGCAATATCCGCTTCCACGAATTGAGGATATTTTCGCCTCGCTATCTGGAGGTAAACGCTTCACCAAAATTGATCTAGCCCAGGCGTACTTGCAAATGGAGGTAGAAGAAGCTTCGAAACATTACCTTACGATCAACACTCATAAAGGTCTCTATCAATACAACCAACTGGTGTTTGGAGTAGCCTCGGCTCCGGCTATCTGGCAAAGGGCGATGAATCGGGTCCTGCAAGGGATTCCAGGGACCCAGTGTTATTTGGACGACATCTTGGTCACGGGCGAAAATGACGGTGATCACCTCGCCAACCTGGAGAAGGTGCTCACTAGATTAAAGGAGTATGGGCTACGAGCTAATCGCCACAAGTGCGAGTTTTTCCAGAAACAGATCTCGTATTGTGGCCACGTCATCGATGAAGAGGGGTTACATAAGTCCCCTGACAAGATTGAGGCAGTAGTCAAGGCTCCAGCACCGGAAAATGTGTCACAACTGAGGTCGTTCCTCGGGCTGGTAAACTACTACCACAAGTTCTTACCAAATTTGTCCACAGTATTACACCCACTGAATACCCTACTGCAAGCAGGGGTACCATGGAAGTGGGATGACGAACGTAGACGAGCTTTCCAGAAGTGCAAAGAATTGATCACATCAAAAGAGGTGTTGGCCCATTTCAACCCAGCACTACCAATTCGTTTGGCATGTGATACATCACCCTACGGTATTGGAGCAGTGCTGTCGCACAAATTCCCAGACGGGTTGGAGAGGCCAGTAGCCTTTGCGTCTCGGTCACTAACCTCAGCTGAGCGCAACTACGCCCAGATTGACAGGGAGGCCCTCAGCCTAGTATGGGGAGTAAAAAAATTCAACCACTATCTGCATGGGCAGAAGTTCACCTTGCTGACTGACCACCAACCACTTGTCTCCATCTTTAATCCTAAGAAGGGCGTTCCAGTGATGACTGCACAGCGGTTACAAAGATGGGAAATTAGAGAAGCGTGCAATAAGAGCACAGCTGTCATCATGGGTGACTTTAACTTACATATAGATTGGACTAGCCTAATCAGTAAAAATAATGAGGAGGAGGAATTCCTTGAGTGTTTAAGGGATGGTTATCTGGATCAATATGTCGAGGAACCAACTCGGGAACAGGCTATATTGGACTGGGTACTGTGCAATGAGAAGGGACTAATCAGTAATCTTGTTGTACGGGGACCCTTGGGTCAGAGCGATCATAACATGATCGATTTCTCACTCGAAATGGAGAGCGAAGAAATTGACTCAGAGACTAAGGTCCTGAATTTAAACAAGGGGAATTATGATGCCATGAGACGGGAACTGAGTAGGTCTGATTGGACAACGTTCCTGGGAGGACTGGAGGTAGATAAACAATGGCAAACATTTAAAGATAGAATGACAAAATTGCAAAAATTGTTTATACCAATCTGGCATAAAAGGAAATCTAAAAAGGTGACTCAACCGTGGATAACAGGGGAAATTAGAGACAGCATAAAATCCAAAGATAGGGCGTATAAAATAGCCAAAAAAAGCGCCAGAGCGGAAGATTGGGAACAGTTTAAGATAGAGCAAAGGAGGGCAAAGGGCATGATCAAGAGGGGCAAAATAGCTTACGAAAACAAGCTGGCGGAAAATATAAAAACTAACTCCAAAAGCTTTTATAAATATATCAAAAGGAAAAGACTGGTGAAAACCAAAGTTGGTCCATTGCAGTCAGATACGGGGGAATATATAATGGGAAATAAGGAAATGGCAGATCAACTAAATACATACTTTGGGTCAGTCTTTACGAAGGAAGACACAAAAAACCTCCCTGGGATATCGGGAAAAATAGGGACATTGGCAAAGGAGGAACTGACGCAAATCAATATCTCTAAGGATATGGTGTTAGGGAAGCTAAAGGGATTGAAGGTGGACAAATCCCCAGGGCCTGATAACATGCATCCTAGGGTACTGAAGGAGGTGGCCCTAGAGATAGCGGATGCACTAAGGATGATTTTTCAGAATTCATTAGACTCGGGAACAGTGCCGATGGATTGGAGGGTAGCTAACGTTACCCCACTATTCAAAAAGGGGGGTAGGGAAAAAGCAGGTAATTACAGACCTGTAAGCCTTACATCAGTTGTGGGCAAAATGCTGGAGTCCATCATTAAGGATGAAATAGCGGAGCACTTAGCAAATGGGGACAGGATAGGACAGAGTCAACATGGATTTACAAAGGGTAAATCGTGCTTGACTAATCTATTGGAATTTTTTGAGGGAGTAACTGGTAGAATAGATGGGGGAGAGCCAGTAGATGTGGTGTACCTGGACTTCCAAAAGGCCTTCGATAAGGTCCCACATAAAAGATTAGCATGGAAAATTGAGGCTCATGGGATAAAGGGGAAAGTTTTGGCGTGGATAGGGAACTGGCTGTCAGATAGAAAACAGAGAGTTGGAATAAACGGCTCATTTTCTGAATGGCAGGCAGTAACAAGTGGGGTACCACAGGGATCTGTCCTGGGCCCCCAGCTGTTCACAATTTACATTAATGACCTGGATCAGGGAGTCGGATGCAGCATTTCCAAATTTGCAGACGACACTAAACTAGGAGGGGGGGTGGGCTCAGAGGAAGAGACCAGGAAGCTCCAGAGCGATTTGGACAGACTGGGCGATTGGGCGGATAAATGGCAGATGCACTATAATGTGGACAAGTGCGAAGTTATCCACCTTGGGTGCAGGAACGGGAGGGCAAATTATTATTTAAATGGCAATAGATTGGGAGAGGGGGAAGTACAGAGAGACCTGGGTGTTCTTGTACACCAGTCACTGAAGGCGAGCATGCAGGTGCAACAGGCGGTCAAGAAGGCAAACGGTATGCTGGCCTTCATAGCAAAAGGGTTAGAATACAGGAACAGGGATACCTTGCTGCAGCTGTACAGGGCACTGGTGAGACCACACCTCGAGTACTGTGTACAGTTTTGGTCGCCTCATCTGAGGAAGGATGTTCTTGCCATGGAGGGGGTGCAGCGGCGATTCACCAGGCTGATACCAGGAATGGCGGGAATGACCTATGAGGAGAGACTATGTAGTTTAGGGATGTACACACTGGAGTTTAGAAGATTGAGAGGGGACCTCATAGAAGTGTATAAAATTCTGACAGGTCTAGACAGACTGGATGCAGAAGGAATGTTTCCCTTGGCGGGTGAGAACAGAACTAGAGGACATAATTTAAGGATAAGGGCTAAACCATTTAGGACAGAGATGAGGGGGAATTTCTTCACTCAGAGAGTGGTGAACCTGTGGAACTCATTGCCACAGAGGGCAGTGTACGCCAGCTCATTAAATATATTTAAGAGGGAATTAGATATATTTCTACGGGCAAAAGGGGTTAAGGGTTACGGAGAGAAGGCGGGGACGGGATACTGAATTAAAGGATCAGCCATGATCTCATCGAATGGCGGAGCAGGCACGAAGGGCCGAATGGCCTACTCCTGCTCCTATCTTCTATGTATCTATGTATCTATGTATGGTCCCTGTTTCTAGGGGTGAATCAATATGAAATAGAATATAAAGGCACGAAACAGCATGGGAACGCTGATGGGCTATCGCGCCTGCCACTGCCTACTGTGGAGGAAGCACCAGCAGTGGACCCTATCGAGATATTTTATTCGTCAATAATTGAACGATTGCCAGTAACAAACGCGGATATAGAGAAGGAGACCCGCAATGATCCGACGCTGTCACGGGTATATGAATTGACGGTGAGGGGATGGCCAACACATGGCGACTCACTGTTGCCAGCATTCTCATCCAGAAGAGAACAGCTGTCAGTATGCCAGGGGACAGTGATGTGTGGATCCAGAGTGGTGATTCCACCCAAGTTAAGGGAGAGAGTGCTAAATGAGCTACATGAAGGTCATCTGGGGGGACTGAAAATGAAAAGCCTTGCTAGGGCTTATGTGCGGTGGCCGGGAATCGATCAACAAATCGAAGACCTAACTAAGAGCTGCTTAGGATGCCAGAAGGTCCAAAATGCACCACCACATGCCCCTCTACACCCATGGGAGTGGCCCTCCTCTCCATGGCAACGGGTGCATATTGATTTCGCTGGTCCATTCATGGACTCAATGTTCTTAACAGCAGTGAATGCTCATTCAAAGTGGCCTGAGGTGATAAAAATGTCTTCAACCACTACAGAGAAAATGATTGCAGTCCTACGGACCATATTTGCCAGAAACGGTTTACCAGAGCAGATTTGCTCTGATAATGGACCACAGTTTGTGTCCGACGAGTTCCAAAAATTCATGAAAAGGAATGGGATAAGGCATTACACATCCGCCCCGTATCATCCAGCCACAAATGGATTGGCTGAGAGGTTCGTACAAACCTTTAAGAAGGCGATAAAGGCCATGTGCGACGATGAAATTCCACTACAGCATAAGATGGACAATTTCTTATTAGCCTACCGAAACGCGACACATGCAGTTACCAACCAAACCCCGGCCATGATGTTCTTTAACCGAAGGTTGAGATCTCGTCTGGACTTGCTCAGACCAAATGTGCGAAGAAATGTTGAGGACAAACAATTCCAGCACATCAACGAGAAGCCGACAAGGAGCTTCAATGTAGGGCAACCAGTCTTGGCCCATGACTATCGAACAGAGAAGTGGCAACCCGGAACGATATGTACAAGGCAGGGGCCATTAATGTACACAGTGGATGTCGGGGAGAACATTATGAGACGCCACGTCGATCAGATCTTAGCGTCACAGGAACGCGTCAACCCCATGTCTCGTGTACCTGGGGATGAACCCGACATACCGGTAGCATCTACTTCAGACTCAGTAGCAGTGGAACCCGATGAACTACCCGATGAAAAGGGGTCAGAATCGCCTCTGCACCAAGAACAAGAACCTCTGGAAAGGCGCTATCCCAAAAGGGTCAGGAAGCCGCCCCAAAGACTGAATCTATAAATGGACTTTTGTTGTTTAATGTACATGTTGAAATGTTAATTGTTATTTGAATATTAGGGGTATTGCTAATCTAAAAGGGGAGGAATTGTAGTGTATGTGCCTTTAAGTCAGAACTACTTTTACAGCTCCTGTATACTGTAGTACCGGCAGTGACCACACCGGCATATAAGCTTTGCGCATGCCTCTGTACCCCCAGTCTAGAGACTACCCTCCTCCAGTAAAGACCTGTTATTCGTTAATGTACAGCATCCGTGTGATTATTTAATAATAGCATATCCACTGAACCACGGATCCAACAAGGATGACTTGCTTCCACATTAAAAATGAGTTCGCAGGTGACTGATGAGTCCAATGCGGGACCTACAGTCTCTGTCACAGGTGGGGCAGACGGTGGTTGAAGGGGTGGGTGGGTGGGGTGCTTGGGTTGACGTGCGCTCCTTGCGCTGCTTGCGCTTGGTTTCCGCTTGCTCCCGGCGAAGAGACTCGAGGTGTTCGGCGCCTTCCCGGATGCTTCTCCTCCACTTTGTGCGGTCTTGGGCCAGGGATTCCCAGGTGTCGGTGGGGATGTTGCACTTTTTCAAGGAGGCTTTGAGGGTGTCCTTGAAGCGTTTCCTCTGCCCACCTGGGGCTCTCTTGCCGTGCCGGAGCTCCGAGTAGAGCGCTTGTTTTGGGAGTCTCGTATCGGGCATGCGGACAATGTGACCCGTCCATCGGAGCTGATTGAGCGTGGTCAGCGCTTCGATGCTGGGGATGTTGGCCTGAGCAAGAACACTGACGTTGGTGCGCCTATCCTGCCAATGAATTTGCAGGATCTTGCGGAGGCAGCGTTGGTGGTACCTCTGCAGTGCTTTGAGGTGCCTGCTCTACATGGTCCATGTCTCTGAGGCATACAGCAGGGCAGGTATCACTGCTGCCCTGTAGGCCATGAGCTTAATGCCGGGTTTGAGGTCCTGGTCTTCAAACACTCTCTTCCTCAGGCGACCGAAGGCTGCACTGGCACACTGAAGGCAGTGTTGGGCTTCGTCATCGATGTCTGCCCTTGTTGACAGTAGGCTCCCGAGGTATGGAAAGTGGTCCACATTGTCCAAGGCCTTGTCGTGGATTTTGATAATCAGGGGGCAGCACTGTGTGGCGGGGGCAGGTCGGTAGAGGACCTTTGTCTTACGGGTGTTTAGATAAAGGCCCATGCTCTCGTATGCTTCGGTGAAGGTGTTTACGATGGTTTGGAGTTCGGCCTCCGAGTGAGCGCAGACGCAAGCATTGTCTGCATAGTGTAATTCGATGACAGAGGATGGGACGACCTTGGATCTGGACTGGAGGTGACGGAGGTTGAACAGTTTCCCGTTTGTTCTGTAAATTAGCTCCACTCCAGCGGGGAGCTTACTGAGGGCGAGATGGAGCATTGCAGCCAGGAAGATTGAGAAGAGCGTTGGTGCGATGACACAGCCTTGCTTGACCCCGGTTCGTACGTGAATTGGGTCTGTGGTGGAACCGTTGGTCAGGATCACGGCTTGCATGTCGTCGTGAAGCAGGCGGAGGATGGTGACAAACATTTGAGGGCAGCCGAAGTTGAGGAGGACACTCCATAATCCCTCACGGTTGACAGTGTCGAAGGCCTTTGTGAGATCAAAGAAGGCCATGTACAGTGGTTGGTGCAGGGAATCGAGGGATATGGGGATAGTGCAGGAAAGTGGAGTTGAGGTAGAAGATCAGCCATGATCTTAATGAATGGGGGAGCAGGCTCGAGCGGCTGAATGGCCGACTCCTGCTCCTATTTCTTATGTTCTTATGTTCTTATGTTCTAATTTCTCTCCTGAAAGGCCAGACCCTGATTTTAAGGTTGTGTCCCCTTGTCCTAGACTCCCCCAACAAGGAGAAAGTTTCTCTCTTGACCCCATCAATTCCTAAAAACCTCAATCAAATCACCCCTTAACCTTTTATACCTCAGGGAATGCAAGCGTATATTTTGGGGTAAGTACATTGATTGAGTGAAAACTTAATTTAGCTATAATTCAAATACATTTTTTCTCAGTGGTAAACCCTAGAAGGTCCCAGATCCAACTCCTATGGTCTATGTTGAGTTACCAATCTCAGGGTCACTACAATTGGACTCAGTGCCGCTGGATGGAGGATGGGAAAGTCGGATTGGGGAATCCCACTCCAATAGATTTTGTGGAAACTGCCTGTATGGGGGGACGTTCAGTGAGAAGAGGATTGGGATCAGCAGTGAAGTATCTCATAGTTGAATAGCCTGCCAACTTTCAATGCCTAAAGTCACGCATGAAGAATGGGTACGTAGGCGAAGCACTGGATGGGGGTGGGGGGCAGCCAGAACCCGTGGAACCGCACCCCGTGGAACCGCACCCCGTGGAACCGCACCCCGTGGAACCGCACCCCGTGGAACCGCACCCCGTGGAACCGTACCCCGTGGAACCGCACCCCGTGGAACCGCACCCCGTGGAACCGCACCCAGTGGAACCGCACCCCGTGGAACCGTACCCCGTGGAACCGCACCCCGTGGAACCGCACCCCGTGGAACCGCACCCAGTGCAACCGTACCCCATGGAACCGTACCCTGTGCAACCGTACCCCGTGGAACCGCACCCCGTGGAACCGCACCCCGTGGAACCGCACCCCGTGCAACCGCACCCCGTGCAACCGTACCCCATGGAACCGCACCCCGTGGAACCGTACCCCATGGAACCGTACCCCGTGGAACCGTACCCCGTGGAACCGTACCCCGTGGAACTGTACCCCGTGGAACCGCACCCCGTGCAACCGCACCCCGTGGAACCGCACCCCGTGCAACCGTACCCCGTGGAACCGCACCCCGTGGAACCGTACCCCGTGGAACCGCACCCCGTGGAACCGTACCCCGTGGAACCGTACCCCGTGGAACCGTACCCCATGGAACCGCACCCCGTGGAACCGTACCCCGTGGAACCGTACCCCATGGAACCGCACCCCGTGGAACCGTACCCCGTGGAACCGCACCCCGTGGAACTGTACCCCGTGGAACCGTATCCAGTGGAACCGTACCCAGTGGAACCGCACCCAGTGGAACCGCACCCCGTGGAACCGCACCCCGTGCAACCGTACCCCGTGGAACCGCACCCCGTGGAACCGTACCCCGTGGAACCGTACCCCGTGGAACCGCACCCTGTGCAACCGTACCCCGTGGAACCGCACCCTGTGCAACCGCACCCCGTGGAACCGCACCCCGTGGAACCGCACCCCGTGCAACCGTACCCCGTGGAACCGCACCCTGTGCAACCGCACCCCGTGGAACCGCACCCCGTGGAACCGCACCCCGTGCAACCGCACCCCGTGGAACCGCACCCCGTGGAACCGTACCCCGTGGAACCGCACCCCGTGCAACCGCACCCCGTGGAACCGCACCCCGTGGAACCGTACCCCGTGGAACCGCACCCCGTGCAACCGCACCCCGTGGAACCGCACCCCGTGGAACCGTACCCCGTGGAACCGCACCCTGTGCAACCGCACCCCGTGGAACCGCACCCCGTGGAACCGCACCCCGTGCAACCGCACCCCGTGGAACCGCACCCCGTGGAACCGTACCCCGTGGAACCGCACCCCGTGCAACCGCACCCCGTGGAACCGTACCCCGTGCAACCGCACCCCGTGCAACCGCACCCCATGGAACCGTACCCTGTGCAACCGTACCCCGTGGAACCGCACCCCGTGGAACCGTACCCCGTGGAACCGCACCCCGTGGAACCGCACCCCGTGCAACCGTACCCCATGGAACCGTACCCTGTGCAACCGTACCCCGTGGAACCGCACCCCGTGGAACTGTACCCCGTGGAACCGTACCCCGTGGAACCGTACCCCGTGCAACCGTACCCCGTGCAACCGCACCCCGTGGAACTGTACCCCGTGGAACCGCACCCCGTGCAACCGCACCCCGTGGAACTGCACCCCTTGCAACTGTACCCCGTGGAACCGTACCCCGTGGAACCGCACCCCGTGCAACCGTACCCCGTGGAACCGCACCCCGTGCAACCGCACCCCGTGCAACCGTACCCCATGGAACCGTACCCCGTGGAACTGTACCCAGTGGAACCGTACCCCGTGGAACCGCACCCCGTGCAACCGCACCCCGTGGAACCGTACCCCATGGAACCGCACCCCGTGCAACCGCACCCCGTGGAACCGCACCCCGTGGAACCGCACCCCGTGCAACCGCACCCCGTGGAACCGTACCCCATGGAACCGTACCCTGTGCAACCGTACCCCGTGGAACCGCACCCCGTGGAACTGTACCCCGTGGAACCGTACCCCGTGGAACCGTACCCCGTGGAACCGCACCCCGTGCAACCGTACCCCGTGCAACCGCACCCCGTGGAACTGTACCCCGTGGAACCGCACCCCGTGCAACCGCACCCCGTGGAACTGCACCCCTTGCAACTGTACCCCGTGGAACCGTACCCCGTGGAACCGCACCCCGTGCAACCGTACCCCGTGGAACCGCACCCCGTGCAACCGCACCCCGTGCAACCGTACCCCATGGAACCGTACCCCGTGGAACTGTACCCAGTGGAACCGTACCCCGTGGAACCGCACCCCGTGCAACCGCACCCCGTGGAACCGCACCCCATGGAACCGCACCCCGTGCAACCGTACCCCGTGCAACCGCACCCCGTGCAACCGTACCCCGTGGAAGCGTACCCCGTGGAACCGTACCCAGTGGAACCGTACCCCGTGCAACCGTACCCCGTGGAACCGCACCCCGTGCAACCGCACCCCGTGCAACCGTACCCCATGGAACCGCACCCCGTGCAACCGTACCCCGTGCAACCGCACCCCGTGGAACCGCACCCCATGGAACCGCACCCCGTGCAACCGTACCCCGTGCAACCGCACCCCGTGCAACCGTACCCCGTGGAACCGTACCCCGTGGAACCGCACCCCGTGCAACCGCACCCCGTGCAACCGTACCCCATGGAACCGCACCCCGTGCAACCGCACCCCGTGCAACCGCACCCCGTGCAACCGTACCCTGTGGAACCGCACCCCGTGCAACCGCACCCCATGGAACCGCACCCCGTGGAACCGTACCCCGTGCAACCGTACCCTGTGGAACCGCACCCCGTGCAACCGCACCCCATGGAACCGTACCCCGTGGAACCGCACCCCGTGCAACCGCACCCCGTGCAACCGTACCCCGTGGAACCGCACCCCGTGCAACCGCACCCCGTGCAACCGTACCCCGTGGAACCGCACCCCGTGCAACCGCACCCCGTGGAACCGTACCCCGTGGAACTGTACCCAGTGGAACCGTACCCCGTGGAACTGCACCCCTTGCAACTGTACCCCGTGGAACTGTACCCCGTGGAACCGTACCCTGTGCAACCGTACCCCGTGGAACTGCACCCCTTGCAACTGTACCCCGTGGAACCGTACCCCGTGGAACCGTACCCTGTGCAACCGTACCCCGTGGAACCGCACCCAGTGGAACCATACCCCGTGCAACCGTACCCCGTGCAACCGTACCCCGTGGAACCGCACCCAGTGGAACCATACCCCGTGCAACCGTACCCCGTGCAACCGTACCCCGTGGAACCGTACCCCGTGGAACCATACCCTGTGCAACCGTACCCAGTGGAACCGTACCCAGTGGAACCATACCCCGTGCAACCGTACCCAGTGGAACCGTACCCCGTGGAACCATACCCCGTGGAACCGCACCCCGTGCAACCGTACCCCGTGGAACCGTACCCCGTGGCACCGCACCCCGTGGAACCGTACCCCGTGGAACCATACCCTGTGGAACCATACCCCGTGCAACCGTACCCCGTGGAACCGCACCCAGTGGAACCATACCCCGTGCAACCGTACCCCGTGCAACCGTACCCCGTGGAACCGCACCCAGTGGAACCATACCCCGTGCAACCGTACCCCGTGGAACCGCACCCAGTGGAACCATACCCCGTGCAACCGTACCCCGTGCAACCGTACCCCGTGGAACCGCACCCAGTGGAACCATACCCCGTGCAACCGTACCCCGTGCAACCGCACCCCGTGGAACCGTACCCAGTGGAACCGCACCCCTTGCAACCGTACCCCGTGCAACCGTACCCTGTGCAACCGTACCCAGTGGAACCGTACCCCGTGGAACCGTACCCAGTGGAACCGCACCCAGTGGAACCATACCCTGTGCAACCGTTCCCAGTGGAACCGTACCCCGTGGAACCGTACCCCGTGCAACCGTACCCCGTGGAACCATACCCCGTGCAACCGTACCCCGTGGAACCATACCCCGTGCAACCGTACCCCGTGGAACCGCACCCAGTGGAACCGCACCCCGTGCAACCGTACCCTGTGCAACCGTACGCCGTGGAACCGTACCCAGTGGAACCGTACCCCGTGGAACCGTACCCAGTGCAACCGTACCCTGTGCAACCGCACCCCATGGAACCGTACCCCGTGGAACCGCACCCCGTGCAACCGCACCCCGTGCAACCGTACCCCGTGGAACCGCACCCCGTGCAACCGCACCCCGTGCAACCGTACCCCGTGGAACCGCACCCCGTGCAACCGCACCCCGTGCAACCGTACCCCATGGAACCGTACCCCGTGGAACTGTACCCAGTGGAACCGTACCCCGTGGAACTGCACCCCTTGCAACTGTACCCCGTGGAACTGTACCCCGTGGAACCGTACCCTGTGCAACCGTACCCCGTGGAACCGCACCCAGTGGAACCATACCCCGTGCAACCGTACCCCGTGGAACCGCACCCAGTGGAACCATACCCCGTGCAACCGTACCCCGTGCAACCGTACCCCGTGGAACCGTACCCCGTGGAACCATACCCCGTGCAACCGTACCCTGTGCAACCGTACCCAGTGGAACCGTACCCAGTGGAACCATACCCCGTGCAACCGTACCCAGTGGAACCGTACCCCGTGGAACCGTACCCAGTGGAACCATACCCCGTGGAACCGCACCCCGTGCAACCGTACCCTGTGGAACCATACCCTGTGCAACCGTACCCCGTGCAACCGTACCCCGTGGAACCGTACCCCGTGGAACCGCACCCCGTGGAACCGTACCCCGTGGAACCATACCCTGTGGAACCATACCCCGTGCAACCGTACCCCGTGGAACCGCACCCAGTGGAACCATACCCCGTGCAACCGTACCCCGTGCAACCGTACCCCGTGGAACCGCACCCAGTGGAACCATACCCCGTGCAAACGTACCCCGTGGAACCGCACCCAGTGGAACCATACCCCGTGCAACCGTAGCCCGTGCAACCGTACCCCGTGGAACCGCACCCAGTGGAACCATACCCTGTGCAACCGCACCCCGTGGAACCGTACCCAGTGGAACTGCACCCCTTGCAACCGTACCCCGTGCAACCGTACCCTGTGCAACCGTACCCAGTGGAACCGTACCCCGTGGAACCGTACCCCGTGGAACCGTACCCAGTGGAACCGCACCCAGTGGAACCATACCCTGTGCAACCGTACCCAGTGGAACCATACCCCGTGGAACCGTACCCCGTGCAACCGTACCCCGTGGAACCATACCCCGTGCAACCGTACCCCGTGGAACCATACCCCGTGCAACCGTACCCCGTGGAACCGCACCCAGTGGAACCGCACCCCGTGCAACCGTACCCTGTGCAACCGTACCCCGTGGAACCGTACCAAGTGGAACCGTACCCCGTGGAACCGTACCCAGTGCAACCGTACCCTGTGCAACCGTACCCCGTGGAACCGTACCCCGTGGAACCATACCCCGTGCAACCGTACCCTGTGCAACCGTACCCCGTGGAACCGCACCCCGTGGAACCGTACCCAGTGGAACCGTACCCCGTGGAACCGTACCCCGTGGAACCGTACCCCATGGAACCGTACCCCGTGGAACCGTACCCAGTGGAACCGTACCCCGTGGAACTGCACCCCTTGCAACCGTACCCCGTGGAACCGTACCCCATGGAACCGTACCCCGTGGAACCGCACCCAGTGGAACCGTACCCCGTGGAACCGCACCCAGTGGAACCGTACCCAGTGGAACCGTACCCCATGGAACCGTACCCCGTGGAACCGTACCCTGTGGAACCGTACCCCGTGGAACCGTACCCTGTGGAACCGTACCCCGTGGAACCATACCCCGTGCAACCGTACCCTGTGGAACCGTACCCAGTGGAACCATACCCCGTGCAACCGTACCCCGTGCAACCGTACCCCGTGGAACCGCACCCAGTGGAACCATACCCCGTGCAACCGTACCCTGTGCAACCATACCCCGTGGAACCGCACCCAGTGGAACCATACTCTGTGCAACCATACCCCGTGGAACCGCACCCAGTGGAACCATACCCCGTGCAACCGTACCCCGTGCAACCGTACCCCGTGCAACCGTACCCCGTGGAACCATACCCCGTGCAACCATACCCTGTGCAACCGTACCCCGTGGAACCGCACCCAGTGGAACCATACCCTGTGCAACCGCACCCCGTGGAACCGTACCCAGTGGAACCGCACCCCTTGCAACCGTACACCGTGCAACCGTACCCTGTGCAACCGTACCCAGTGGAACCGCACCCAGTGGAACCATACCCCGTGCAACCGTACCCTGTGCAACCGTACACAGTGGAACCGTACCCCGTGGAACCATACCCCGTGCAACCGTACCCCGTGGAACCATACCCCGTGGAACCGCACCCCTTGCAAATGTACCCCATGGAACCGTACCCCGTGGAACCGTACCCAGTGGAACCGTACCCAGTGGAACCGTACCCCGTGGAACCGTACCCAGTGGAACCATACCCCGTGCAACCGTACCCTGTGCAACCGTACCCAGTGGAACCGTACCCCGTGGAACCGTACCCAGTGGAACCGTACCCCGTGGAACCGTACCCCGTGGAACCGTACCCAGTGGAACCATACCCCGTGCAACCATACCCAGTGGAACCGTACCCCGTGGAACCGTACCCAGTGGAACCATACCCCGTGCAACCGTACCCTGTGGAACCGTACCCTGTGGAACCGTACCCAGTGGAACCGTACCCAGTGGAACCGTACCCCGTGGAACCGTACCCCGTGGAACCGTACCCTGTGGAACCGTACCCCGTGGAACCGTACCCAGTGGAACCATACCCCGTGCAACCGTACCCTGTGGAACCGTACCCTGTGCAACCGCACCCAGTGGAACCGTACCCAGTGGAACCGTACCCCGTGGAACCGTACCCCGTGGAAGCGTACCCCATGGAACCGTACCCCGTGGAACCGTACCCCGTGGAACTTTACCCAGTGGAACCGTACCCCGTGGAACTGCACCCCTTGCAACCGTACCCCGTGGAACCGCACCCAGTGGAACCGTACCCCGTGGAACCGCACCCAGTGGAACCGTACCCCGTGGAACCGTACCCCGTGGAACCGTACCCTGTGGAACTGTACCCAGTGGAACCGTACCCCATGGAACCGTACCCCGTGGAACCGCACCCAGTGGAACCGTACCCCGTGGAACCGCACCCAGTGGAACCGTACCCCGTGGAACCGTACCCTGTGGAACCGTACCCAGTGGAACCGTACCCCATGGAACCGTACCCCGTGGAACCGTACCCTGTGGAACCGTACCCCATGGAACCGTACCCCGTGGAACCGTACCCTGTGGAACCGTACCCCGTGGAACCGCACCCAGTGGAACCGTACCCTGTGGAACCATACCCCGTGGAACCGTACCCAGTGGAACCGTACCCTGTGGAACCGTACCCCGTGGAACCGTACCCCATGGAACCGTACCCCGTGGAACCGTACCCTGTGGAACCGTACCCCGTGGAACCGCACCCCATGGAACCGTACCCAGTGGAACCATACCCCGTGGAACCGTACCCCGTGGAACTGTACCCAGTGGAACCGTACCCCGTGGAACTGCACCCCTTGCAACTGTACCCCGTGGAACCGTACCCTGTGGAACCGCACCCCTTGCAAATGTACCCCATGGAACCGTACCCAGTGGAACCATACCCCGTGCAACCGTACCCCGTGGAACCGCACCCAGTGGAACCGCACCCAGTGGAACCGTACCCAGTGGAACCGCACCCAGTTTAACCGTACCCAGTGGAACCGTACCCAGTGGAACCGCACCCAGTGGAACCATACCCCGTGCAACCGTACTCTGTGGAACCGTACCCAGTGGAACCATACCCCGTGCAACCGTACCCCGTGGAACCGTACCCAGTGGAACCATACCCCGTGCAACCGTACTCTGTGGAACCGTACCCAGTGGAACCGTACCCAGTGGAACCGTACCCCGTGGAACTGTACCCCATGGAACCGCACCCCGTGCAACCGCACCCCGTGCAACCGTACCCCATGGAACCGCACCCCGTGCAACCGCACCCCGTGCAACCGTACCCTGTGGAACCGCACCCCGTGCAACCGCACCCCATGGAACCGCACCCCGTGGAACCGTACCCCGTGCAACCGTACCCTGTGGAACCGCACCCCGTGCAACCGCACCCCATGGAACCGTACCCCGTGGAACCGCACCCCGTGCAACCGCACCCCGTGCAACCGTACCCCGTGGAACCGCACCCCGTGCAACCGCACCCCGTGCAACCGTACCCCGTGGAACCGCACCCCGTGCAACCGCACCCCGTGGAACCGTACCCCGTGGAACTGTACCCAGTGGAACCGTACCCCGTGGAACTGCACCCCTTGCAACTGTACCCCGTGGAACTGTACCCCGTGGAACCGTACCCTGTGCAACCGTACCCCGTGGAACTGCACCCCTTGCAACTGTACCCCGTGGAACCGTACCCCGTGGAACCGTACCCTGTGCAACCGTACCCCGTGGAACCGCACCCAGTGGAACCATACCCCGTGCAACCGTACCCCGTGCAACCGTACCCCGTGGAACCGCACCCAGTGGAACCATACCCCGTGCAACCGTACCCCGTGCAACCGTACCCCGTGGAACCGTACCCCGTGGAACCATACCCTGTGCAACCGTACCCAGTGGAACCGTACCCAGTGGAACCATACCCCGTGCAACCGTACCCAGTGGAACCGTACCCCGTGGAACCATACCCCGTGGAACCGCACCCCGTGCAACCGTACCCCGTGGAACCGTACCCCGTGGCACCGCACCCCGTGGAACCGTACCCCGTGGAACCATACCCTGTGGAACCATACCCCGTGCAACCGTACCCCGTGGAACCGCACCCAGTGGAACCATACCCCGTGCAACCGTACCCCGTGCAACCGTACCCCGTGGAACCGCACCCAGTGGAACCATACCCCGTGCAACCGTACCCCGTGGAACCGCACCCAGTGGAACCATACCCCGTGCAACCGTACCCCGTGCAACCATACCCCGTGGAACCGCACCCAGTGGAACCATACCCCGTGCAACCGTACCCCGTGCAACCGCACCCCGTGGAACCGTACCCAGTGGAACCGCACCCCTTGCAACCGTACCCCGTGCAACCGTACCCTGTGCAACCGTACCCAGTGGAACCGTACCCCGTGGAACCGTACCCAGTGGAACCGCACCCAGTGGAACCATACCCTGTGCAACCGTTCCCAGTGGAACCGTACCCCGTGGAACCGTACCCCGTGCAACCGTACCCCGTGGAACCATACCCCGTGCAACCGTACCCCGTGGAACCATACCCCGTGCAACCGTACCCCGTGGAACCGCACCCAGTGGAACCGCACCCCGTGCAACCGTACCCTGTGCAACCGTACGCCGTGGAACCGTACCCAGTGGAACCGTACCCCGTGGAACCGTACCCAGTGCAACCGTACCCTGTGCAACCGCACCCCATGGAACCGTACCCCGTGGAACCGCACCCCGTGCAACCGCACCCCGTGCAACCGTACCCCGTGGAACCGCACCCCGTGCAACCGCACCCCGTGCAACCGTACCCCGTGGAACCGCACCCCGTGCAACCGCACCCCGTGCAACCGTACCCCATGGAACCGTACCCCGTGGAACTGTACCCAGTGGAACCGTACCCCGTGGAACTGCACCCCTTGCAACTGTACCCCGTGGAACTGTACCCCGTGGAACCGTACCCTGTGCAACCGTACCCCGTGGAACCGCACCCAGTGGAACCATACCCCGTGCAACCGTACCCCGTGGAACCGCACCCAGTGGAACCATACCCCGTGCAACCGTACCCCGTGCAACCGTACCCCGTGGAACCGTACCCCGTGGAACCATACCCCGTGCAATCGTACCCTGTGCAACCGTACCCAGTGGAACCGTACCCAGTGGAACCATACCCCGTGCAACCGTACCCAGTGGAACCGTACCCCGTGGAACCGTACCCAGTGGAACCATACCCCGTGGAACCGCACCCCGTGCAACCGTACCCTGTGGAACCATACCCTGTGCAACCGTACCCCGTGCAACCGTACCCCGTGGAACCGTACCCCGTGGAACCGCACCCCGTGGAACCGTACCCCGTGGAACCATACCCTGTGGAACCATACCCCGTGCAACCGTACCCCGTGGAACCGCACCCAGTGGAACCATACCCCGTGCAACCGTACCCCGTGCAACCGTACCCCGTGGAACCGCACCCAGTGGAACCATACCCCGTGCAAACGTACCCCGTGGAACCGCACCCAGTGGAACCATACCCCGTGCAACCGTAGCCCGTGCAACCGTACCCCGTGGAACCGCACCCAGTGGAACCATACCCTGTGCAACCGCACCCCGTGGAACCGTACCCAGTGGAACTGCACCCCTTGCAACCGTACCCCGTGCAACCGTACCCTGTGCAACCGTACCCAGTGGAACCGTACCCCGTGGAACCGTACCCCGTGGAACCGTACCCAGTGGAACCGCACCCAGTGGAACCATACCCTGTGCAACCGTACCCAGTGGAACCATACCCCGTGGAACCGTACCCCGTGCAACCGTACCCCGTGGAACCATACCCCGTGCAACCGTACCCCGTGGAACCATACCCCGTGCAACCGTACCCCGTGGAACCGCACCCAGTGGAACCGCACCCCGTGCAACCGTACCCTGTGCAACCGTACCCCGTGGAACCGTACCCAGTGGAACCGTACCCCGTGGAACCGTACCCAGTGCAACCGTACCCTGTGCAACCGTACCCCGTGGAACCGTACCCCGTGGAACCATACCCCGTGCAACCGTACCCTGTGCAACCGTACCCCGTGGAACCGCACCCCGTGGAACCGTACCCAGTGGAACCGTACCCCGTGGAACCGTACCCCGTGGAACCGTACCCCATGGAACCGTACCCCGTGGAACCGTACCCAGTGGAACCGTACCCCGTGGAACTGCACCCCTTGCAACCGTACCCCGTGGAACCGTACCCCGTGGAACCGTACCCCGTGGAACCGCACCCAGTGGAACCGTACCCCGTGGAACCGCACCCAGTGGAACCGTACCCAGTGGAACCGTACCCCATGGAACCGTACCCCGTGGAACCGTACCCTGTGGAACCGTACCCCGTGGAACCGTACCCTGTGGAACCGTACCCCGTGGAACCATACCCCGTGCAACCGTACCCTGTGGAACCGTACCCAGTGGAACCATACCCCGTGCAACCGTACCCCGTGCAACCGTACCCCGTGGAACCGCACCCAGTGGAACCATACCCCGTGCAACCGTACCCTGTGCAACCATACCCCGTGGAACCGCACCCAGTGGAACCATACCCTGTGCAACCATACCCCGTGGAACCGCACCCAGTGGAACCATACCCCGTGCAACCGTACCCCGTGCAACCGTACCCCGTGCAACCGTACCCCGTGGAACCATACCCCGTGCAACCATACCCTGTGCAACCGTACCCCGTGGAACCGCACCCAGTGGAACCATACCCTGTGCAACCGCACCCCGTGGAACCGTACCCAGTGGAACCGCACCCCTTGCAACCGTACCCCGTGCAACCGTACCCTGTGCAACCGTACCCAGTGGAACCGCACCCAGTGGAACCATACCCCGTGCAACCGTACCCTGTGCAACCGTACCCAGTGGAACCGTACCCCGTGGAACCATACCCCGTGCAACCGTACCCCGTGGAACCATACCCCGTGGAACCGCACCCCTTGCAAATGTACCCCATGGAACCGTACCCCGTGGAACCGTACCCAGTGGAACCGTACCCCGTGGAACCGTACCCAGTGGAACCATACCCCGTGCAACCGTACCCTGTGCAACCGTACCCAGTGGAACCGTACCCCGTGGAACCGTACCCAGTGGAACCGTACCCCGTGGAACCGTACCCCGTGGAACCGTACCCAGTGGAACCATACCCCGTGCAACCATACCCAGTGGAACCGTACCCCGTGGAACCGTACCCAGTGGAACCATACCCCGTGCAACCGTACCCTGTGGAACCGTACCCTGTGGAACCGTACCCAGTGGAACCGTACCCAGTGGAACCGTACCCCGTGGAACCGTACCCCGTGGAACCGTACCCTGTGGAACCGTACCCCGTGGAACCGTACCCAGTGGAACCATACCCCGTGCAACCGTACCCTGTGGAACCGTACCCTGTGCAACCGCACCCAGTGGAACCGTACCCAGTGGAACCGTACCCCGTGGAACCGTACCCCGTGGAACCGTACCCCATGGAACCGTACCCCGTGGAACCGTACCCCGTGGAACTTTACCCAGTGGAACCGTACCCCGTGGAACTGCACCCCTTGCAACCGTACCCCGTGGAACCGCACCCAGTGGAACCGTACCCCGTGGAACCGCACCCAGTGGAACCGTACCCCGTGGAACCGTACCCCGTGGAACCGTACCCTGTGGAACTGTACCCAGTGGAACCGTACCCAATGGAACCGTACCCCGTGGAACCGCACCCAGTGGAACCGTACCCCGTGGAACCGCACCCAGTGGAACCGTACCCCGTGGAACCGTACCCCGTGGAACCGTACCCTGTGGAACCGTACCCAGTGGAACCGTACCCCATGGAACCGTACCCCGTGGAACCGTACCCTGTGGAACCGTACCCCATGGAACCGTACCCCGTGGAACCGTACCCTGTGGAACCGTACCCCGTGGAACCGCACCCAGTGGAACCGTACCCTGTGGAACCATACCCCGTGGAACCGTACCCAGTGGAACCGTACCCTGTGGAACCGTACCCCGTGGAACCGTACCCCATGGAACCGTACCCCGTGGAACCGTACCCTGTGGAACCGTACCCCGTGGAACCGCACCCCATGGAACCGTACCCAGTGGAACCATACCCCGTGGAACCGTACCCCGTGGAACTGTACCCAGTGGAACCGTACCCCGTGGAACTGCACCCCTTGCAACTGTACCCCGTGGAACCGTACCCTGTGGAACCGCACCCCTTGCAAATGTACCCCATGGAACCGTACCCAGTGGAACCATACCCCGTGCAACCGTACCCCGTGGAACCGCACCCAGTGGAACCGCACCCAGTGGAACCGTACCCAGTGGAACCGCACCCAGTTTAACCGTACCCAGTGGAACCGTACCCAGTGGAACCGCACCCAGTGGAACCATACCCCGTGCAACCGTACTCTGTGGAACCGTACCCAGTGGAACCATACCCCGTGCAACCGTACTCTGTGGAACCGTACCCAGTGGAACCATACCCCGTGCAACCGTACTCTGTGGAACCGTACCCAGTGGAACCATACCCCGTGCAACCGTACCCCGTGGAACCGTACCCAGTGGAACCATACCCCGTGCAACCGTACTCTGTGGAACCGTACCCAGTGGAACCGTACCCAGTGGAACCGTACCCCGTGGAACCGTACCCCATGGAACCGTACCCCGTGGAACCGTACCCTGTGGAACTGTACCCCATGGAACCGTACCCCGTGGAACCGCACCCTGTGGAACCGCACCCCTTGCAAATGTACCCCATGGAACCGTACCCAGTGGAACCGTACCCTGTGGAACCGTACCCTGTGGAACCGTACCCCGTGGAACTGTATCCCATGGAACCGTACCCCGTGGAACCGTACCCTGTGGAACTGTACCCCATGGAACCGTACCCCGTGGAACCGCACCCTGTGGAACCGCACCCCTTGCAAATGTACCCCATGGAACCGTACCCAGTGGAACCGTACCCTGTGGAACCGTACCCCGTGGAACCGTACCCTGTGGAACCATACCCCATGGAACCGTACCCCGTGGAACCGTACCCCGTGGAACCGTACCCTGTGGAACCATACCCCGTGCAACCGTACCCTGTGCAACCGTACCCCGTGGAACCGTACCCCGTGGAACCATACCCCGTGGAACCGTACCCAGTGGAACCATACCCCGTGGAACCGTACCCAGTGGAACCATACCCTGTGCAACCGTACCCAGTGGAACCGTACCCCGTGGAACCGCACCCCATGGAACCATACCCCGTGGAACCGTACCCAGTGGAACCGTACCCCATGGAACCGTACCCCATGGAACCGTACCCTGTGGAACCGCACCCCATGGAACCGTACCCAGTGGAACCATACCCCGTGCAACCGTACCCTGTGCAACCGTACCCCGTGGAACCGTACCCCGTGGAACCGTACCCCGTGGAACCATACCCTGTGCAACCATACCCAGTGGAACCGTACCCTGTGCAACCGTACCCAGTGGAACCGTACCCCGTGGAACCGTACCCAGTGGAACCGTACCCTGTGCAACCGTACCCCGTGGAACCATACCCTGTGGAACCGTACCCCGTGGAACCGTACCCAGTGGAACCATACCCCGTGGAACCGTACCCTGTGCAACCGTACCCCGTGGAACCGTACCCAGTGGAACCGTACCCTGTGCAACCGTACCCCGTGGAACCGTACCCAGTGGAACCGTACCCCGTGGAACCGTACCCCGTGGAACCGTACCCTGTGGAACCGTACCCAGTGGAACCGCACCCCATGGAACCGTACCCCGTGCAACCGTACCCCGTGCAACCGTACCCCGTGCAACCGTACCCCGTGGAACCATACCCTGTGCAACCGTACCCCGTGCAACCGTACCCCGTGCAACCGTACCCCGTGGAACCATACCCTGTGCAACCGTACCCTGTGCAACCGTACCCCGTGGAACCGTACCCCGTGCAACCATACCCCGTGCAACCGTACCCCGTGGAACCATACCCTGTGCAACCGTACCCTGTGCAACCGTACCCCGTGGAACCGTACCCCGTGCAACCGTACCCTGTGCAACCGTACCCCGTGGAACCGTACCCCGTGGAACCGTACCCCGTGCAACCGTACTCTGTGGAACCGTACCCCGTGCAACCGCACCCCGTGGAACCGTACCCTGTGGAACCGTACCCAGTGGATCCGTACCCTGTGGAACCGCACCCCGTGGAACCGTACCCTGTGGAACCGCACCCCGTGCAACCGTACCCAGTGGAACCGCACCCAGTGCAACCGTACCCAGTGGAACCGCACCCAGTGGAACCGTACCCTGTGGAACCGTACCCAGTGGAACCGCACTCCGTGGAACCGCACCCCGTGGAACCGTACCCTGTGGAACCGTACCCCGTGGAACCGCACCCCGTGGAACCGTACCCCGTGCAACCGTACCCCGTGGAACCGTACCCTGTGGAACCGTACCCCGTGCAACCATACCCCGTGGAACCGCACCCCGTGGAACCGTACCCCGTGGAACCGTACCCCGTGCAACTGTACCCCGTGGAACTTCTCACCGTGGAACCGTACCCCGTGCAACCACACCTCGTGCAACCGTACCCTGTGGAACTGTACTCCGTGGAACTGTACTCCATGGAACTGTACCCCATGGAACCGTACCCCGTGGAACTGTACTCCGTGGAACTGTACTCCATGGAACTGTACTCCATGGAACTGTACCCCATGGAACCGTACCCCGTGGAACTGTACTCCATGGAACTGTACTCCGTGGAACTGTACCGCATGGAACTGTACCCCGTGGAACCGTACCCTGTGGAACTGTACTCCGTGGAACTGTACTCCATGGAACTGTACCCCATGGAACCGTACCCCGTGGAACTGTACTCCGTGGAACTGTACTCCATGGAACTGTACCCCATGGAACCGTACCCCGTGGAACTGTACTCCGTGGAACTGTACTCCATGGAACTGTACCCCATGGAACCGTACCCCGTGGAACTGTACTCCGTGGAACTGTACTCCATGGAACTGTACCCCATGGAACCGTACCCTGTGGAACTGTACTCCGTGGAACTGTACTCCATGGAACTGTACCCCATGGAACCGTACCCCGTGGAAGTGTACTCCGTGGAACTGTACTCCGTGGAACTGTACTCCGTGGAACTGTACCGCATGGAACTGTACCCCGTGGAACTGTACCCCATGGAACTGTACTCCGTGGAACTGTACTCCGTGGAACTGTACCGCATGGAACTGTACCCCATGGAACCGTACCCCGTGGAACTGTACTCCGTGGAACTGTACTCCGTGGAACTGTACCGCATGGAACTGTACCCCGTGGAACTGTACCCCATGGAACTGTACCCCATGGAACCGTACCCTGTGGAACTGTACTCCGTGGAACTGTACTCCATGGAACTGTACCCCATGGAACCGTACCCCGTGGAACTGTACTCCGTGGAACTGTACCCCGTGGAACTGTACTCCATGGAACTGTACTCCGTGGAACTGTACTCCATGGAACTGTACCCCATGGAACCGTACCCTGTGGAACTGTACTCCGTGGAACTGTACTCCATGGAACTGTACCCCATGGAACCGTACCCCGTGGAACTGTACTCCGTGGAACTGTACTCCATGGAACTGTACCCCATGGAACTGTACTCCGTGGAACTGTACTCCATGGAACTGTACCCCATGGAACCGTACCCTGTGGAACTGTACTCCGTGGAACTGTACTCCATGGAACTGTACCCCATGGAACCGTACCCCGTGGAACTGTACTCCGTGGAACTGTACCCCGTGGAACTGTACTCCATGGAACTGTACTCCATGGAACTGTACTCCATGGAACTGTACCCCATGGAACCGTACCCTGTGGAACTGTACTCCGTGGAACTGTACTCCATGGAACTGTACCCCATGGAACCGTACCCCGTGGAACTGTACTCCGTGGAACTGTACTCCGTGGAACTGTACCGCATGGAACTGTACCCCGTGGAACTGTACCCCATGGAACTGTACCGCATGGAACTGTACCGCATGGAACTGTACCCCATGGAACTGTACCACATGGAACTGTACCCCATGGAACTGTACCGCATGGAACTGTACCCCATGGAACTGTACCCCATGGAACTGTACCCCGTGGAACTGTACCCCATGGAACTGTACCCCATGGAACTGTACCGCATGGAACTGTACCCCATGGAACTGTACCGCATGGAACTGTACCCCATGGAATTGTACCCCATGGAACTGTACCCCATGGAACTGTACCCCATGGAACTGTACCCCATGGAACTGTACCCCATGGAACCGTACCCCATGGAACTGTACCGCATGGAACTGTACCCTGTGGAACCGTACCCCATGGAACTGTACCACATGGAACTGTACCCCATGGAACCGTACCCCATGGAACTGTACCGCATGGAACTGTACCCTGTGGAACCGTACCCCATGGAACTGTACCGCATGGAACCGTACCCCATGGAACTGTACCCCATGGAACTGTACCCCATGGAACTGTACCCCATGGAACTGTACCGCATGGAACTGTACCCCATGGAACTGTGCCGCATGGAACTGTACCCCGTGGAACTGTACCCCATGGAACTGTACCGCATGGAACTGTACCCCGTGGAACCGTAACCCATGGAACCATAACCCGTTCAACCATAACCCGTTCACCCGTAACCCATGGAACTGTAACCCGGCATGTGTGTGAGTGGTCCGGAGAGGAGAAGGGAAAAATCTGGAACATAAAGTTCCACAAAGCAACATGTCGGAGGAGTCTCTTTATATTTCTTTATTATTCATACTCAGGATGTGGGCGTCGCTGGCAAGGCCAGCATTCATTGCCCATCCCTAGTTGCCCTGAGAAGGTGGTGGTGTGAAGGAATAAGCCATATTTCAGAAAAATACACCATCCTATGATTTCTGACATTATTAATACATGAGAAACTGGGTTTAAAAATCTAATAAACCTCAGAGACACAAGCTGTAAACAGAAATACAGGCTTCTGAGATAAAGATCAGTTGTTTAACAAAGTTGTAAACAAACAAGCTTTGAAATGGGAATTAGTTAAATACACTAAAACAATGACCCTATTGAAATGGCAGTTTGGCGCTTCCGAAAGGTCTGGGGTTTGGAGGGAACACAATGAAATGCCCAGTTTAAAGTGTTAAAGAACTAACACGTGAAACAGAAACACAAATATTAAAAAACCATGTGCCTTTGAAAAGATGACATAAAGTAAAAGAAACACTTGCTGGTCAAATAGTTTTTATGTTAAACTTGGAAAACAGGAAACAAGATTAAATATGCAACCAATTAAGAAAACAAGTAAACACTCTGGTTAAAGTGGTTTTAATTTACATATAGTAAATATGATACCTGCAACACACTTTGAAGATATGACTTCAATAGATGCACCAAGCAATTACATTGTGTTTGTATTGAACTTGGAGCAGTTAGGAGACTCGAAGTTTGTTAAACCAGCTAAAAGTAATATTAAGAATTGAATGGAAAATCTTCGATAAGAATGGCATCAAACAGAAACCATTGCTGTCACATTGTTTTTATGATGGTTTTTAAAACACCTAAAGGTAGAGACATAATTATGCATGCAGCAGTTGAATTGACAGTAGGAATAGAAAGCATTCAACAGAGAGAATGAATAAGACAATTAGCTTACATCAGCAGAAAACTTCAAAGAATAAACCACTGCCAAAAGGGTATAAAAGATAGACCTTTTTAAACAGAAAGTCAGAAGTCGCTGAACAGGCCAAGCGTTTCTCAACTTTACAGGCACCATCTGTAAGTTTTTAACTTTGAGTCTCGGGGATCAAACGGTACTATAATTTGATTTTGGTGGATGTCCTGGATTTAGAGATAAGTAAGAAATGTAGAAATGTAATGAAGTAAAGATTTGAGAATAAGGATCTCTGAGGAATACGAAATGTAAGCTATTTGTATTTTGAATTGTTACGGTTGCGACTGACTCAAAAGCTGTTAAATGAATGTTGGCTCTTAAATAAATCTATATATTTTTAGAATTGTCTCAAAGAGTATTTCTGTATAAACTCACAAACCCAAATTCTGTATAATCTTTTGTAAGGAGTTGCAGAATTCTGGGGAGTTTTCCAGTCCCTCATAATATCCAGAAGGTTACAGTTTAGTTCAACTCATTAAAAGTGCTATCTGGAGGACGGTAACTTCTTCAGTCATTCCTTTCCTTTAGGGAGAGATAGCCTGAACCTTTAGAGCCATTTAAGCACCTTATAGTATTCGGCTATCTCTAACTTTAGTTGAAGGTGAACGTCTGGGGAATACGCCTGATCTGGGTGTAAAAGAAAAGACAGCCATCCGTGGTTAAGTAAAGAAATTAAGGATAGTATTCGACTAAAAGCAAGGGCATATAAGGTAGCCAAATCTAGTGGGAGGATAGAGGATTGGGAAAACTTTAAAAGACAGCAAAAAATAACAAAAAAGATTGATTAAGAAAGGGAAGATAGATTATGAAAGTAAATTAGCAAAAAATATAAAAACAGATAGTAAGAGTTTTTATAGTTATATAAAAAGAAAAAGGGTGGCTAAAGTAAATGTTGGTCCCTTAGAGGATGAGACCAGGAAATTAATGGTGGGAAATATGGAGATGGCAAAAACACTGAATGAATATTTTGTATCAGTCTTTACAGTAGAGGACACTAAGAATATCCCAACACTGGACAAGCAGGGGGCTATAGGGGGGTAGGAGATAAACATGATCAAAATCACTAAGGAAGTGGTACTCGGTAAAATAATGGGACGCAAGGCTGATAAATCACCTGGACCTGATGGCTTACATCCTAGGGTCTTGAGGGAAGTGGCGGTAGGGATTGTGGATGCATTGGTAATAATCTTCCAAAACTCCCTGGACTCAGCAAAGGTCCCGGCAGACTGGAAAACTGCTAATGTAACACCCTTATTTAAAAAGGGCAGTAGACAGAAGGCTGGAAACTATAGACCGGTTAGCCTAACATCTGTGGTAGGTAAAATTTTGGAGTCCATTATTAAGGAGACAGTAACAGGACATTTGGATAATCATAATTTGATAAGACAAAGTCAGCATGGTTTTATGAAGGGGAAGTCATGTTTGACAAATTTGCTGGAGTTCTTTGAGGAAGTAACATATAGGGTGGATAAAGGGGAACCAGTGGACATAGTGTATTTAGACTTCCAAAAGGCATTTGACAAGGAGCCACACAAAAGATTATTGCTTAAGATAAAAAATCACGGGCTTGGGGGTAATATTCTGGCATGGATAGAGGATTGGCTATCTAACAGAAGGCAGAGAGTTGGGATAAATGGTTCATTCTCAGACTGGCAACCAGTAACCAGTGGTGTTCCGCAGGGGTCAGTGCTGGGTCCCCAACTCTTTACAATCTTTATTAACGATTTGGAGGAGGGGACCGAGTGTAACATATCAAAGTTTGCAGATGATACTAAGATGGGAGGGAAAGTAGTGAGTGAGGAGGACATAAAAAACCTGCAAAGGGACATCGACAGGCTAAGTAAGTGGGCAGAGATTTGGCAGATGGAATGCAATACTGGAAAGTGTGAGGTTATGCACTTTGGCAGGAAAAATCGTAGAGCAAGTTATTATCTTAATGGCAAGAAACTGGAAAGTACTGAAGTACAAAGGGATCTGGGGGTCCTGGTGCACGAAACTCAAAAGGTTAGTATGCAGGTGCAGCAAGTGATTAAGAAGGCCAATGGAATGTTGGCTTTCATTGCTAGGGGGATAGAATATAAAAATGGGGAGGTATTGCTTCAGTTGTACAAGGTATTGGTGAGACCGCACCTGGAATACTGCATACAGTTTTGGTGTCCATACTTAAGAAAAGACATACTTGCTCTCGAGTCAGTACAAAGAAGGTTCACTCGGTTAATCCCGGGGATGAGGGGATGGACATATGAGGAGAGGTTGAGTAGATTGGGACTCTACTCATTGGAGTTCAGAAGAATGAGAGGCGATCTTATTGAAACATATAAGATTGTGAAGGGGTTGGATCGGGTGGATGCGGGGAGGATGTTCCCGATGATGGGTGAAACTAGAACTAGGGGGCATAGTCTTAGAATAAGGGGCTGCTCTTTCAAAACTGAGATGAGGAGGAACTACTTCACTCAAAGGGTGGTAGGTCCATGGAATATGCTGCCCCAAAAAGCTGTTGAAGCTACATCATTACATAAATTTAAAACAGAAATAGACAGTTTCCTAGAAGTAAAGGGAATTAAGGGTTACGGGGAGCGGGCAGGAATTTGGACATGAGTCTAGGTTCGGATCGGTCATGGCCCTGTGGGTAGCGGAGCGGGCCCAGGGGCCGTGTAGCCTGATCCTGCTCCTGTTTCGTGTGTCTAATTCTGTTAGATTCAGGAGATAGTCCTGTGATAGTGGATTGGCGGTTAGGATCAGATCAGCCATGATCTTATTGAATGGCGGAGCAGGCTCGAGGGGCCGATTGGCCTACTCCTGCTCCTATTTCTTATGTTCTTATGTTCTTAGGACTGTAATTATCCCTTCAGTGGTGAGCCCTCTTCATGCGAGTAATTTGAGACAGGACGTGTGGTGAATGTAGCATGCTCGGGAGGAAGAAGTCACTTTGGACCTCTTGGGGGGGGGGGTGAAATTCATTATCGCCAAGGAATGGGCGCTAACTTCTGAAAAATTAGAGATTTAGCGCCAGGCGCTAATGAATCTCGCGGCACGGAAAATTCAGTGTCATCGCTCAAGGAAAGGATGGGAGCGCTAAATCAAGCGCTACTGACCTAGCTCAGTGGCATTAGACTCAAAGCGCTACGCAATTTCAGGTGCAGTCTAATCCCTAGTCATCATTGCCACAGGCTCTTTCCAGTTCTTAAAGGGGAGGTTCAATGATGCTGCAGACTCTCATTCTCAGCATTGCTGGCTCTGCCGCTGTCTCAGCAAGCAGCAGAAGGCCAAGGAGAAGGGACTGGACCACTGAAGGAGGTGTCATTATGGCAGATCAACGGCCCAGGGAGAGAGCTCGCAGATTCTGCGACCAGGCATTGGGGGCCTTGGTCCTTGCTGTGGAGAGACGGAGGGCGGTGCTTGTAGTGTATGTACCTTGAAGAAGGAACTATATTCTGCAGCCCCTGTATACTGCAGTACCAGTAGTGACCACCCCTGTATATAAGCCTGTGTAGTAACTTTGTTTAGTAGTTCCAGTTTTGTCTCCATTCAGTAAACACCTGTTATAACCAACTTCTGCAGTCCGTGTCTCAATTACACACGGACATTACATTGGCAACGAACAGATCCGAACTTACCTACAGTTCTGCACCACCTCACGGGGATCCATCCCTGAAGCGAAGTTATTGGAGGTTGAAGCCAGAAGGCAGAAATCCAAAAAGAAAGGAAAAAAAAAAACAGACAGAGGAAACGGGCGTCGACCATGGGCAACCGCCCTCTGATTCATCGAATTCGAAGATTTGCAGGAGAGGCTGTCGAGAGCTGGGCTTGGTTATCCAGTCTATGGTGTTCCAGCTAATCGGGCTGGTGGCAGGTAGTACACTGATCCTTCCTAGGCTGCGGCGGGCTAGAGCTCGATCGGGTGGCTTTTCAACGGGGCCGAGCAGCGTTGTCGGGAAAGAGGAGAGAGAGAGAGAGGGTGGAGCACACAGGGCGCGGCCGGTGCTACGAAGCTGGGCAGCGTACAGACCCGAGAAGAGGGAGGAAAGTGTCCCATAGGGTCTGCTCTGACGACGGGAACAGTAATTAAAATAAAGGAAAAAGAAGTAAGAAGCGCAGAAAGCCGAGAGGAGCTGCAGTTTGCCACGGGGACCGCGGAGAGCAGCGTTGGCAGCAGCGCGGGGGGAAGCGTGCGAAGACCATAGGGCGTCGCCATCAAGGCATAAAAACACCAGCAACAGCGCTGGCAGCAGCGGAAAAGACAGAAAGCGCGGGAGGCGCCATCTTAATCCAGCGGGGAAGAAGGCAAAGCGCGGGAGGCGCCATTTTGTTCAATCGGGGAAGAAGGCAAAGCGCGGGAGGCGCCATCTTAGATCTCCAAGATGCCGAAGACTGGCAATATCATTGCCTTCGATAATGAAGTAGAAGACTGGAACACATATGTGGAAAGAGTCGAAGTATATTGCAAGGCAAATGAAGTAGCCGATGAGAAAAAGGCATCGGTACTACTAAACTTAATGGGCGCAAGAACGTACGGCCTATTGCGGAACCTGATCACTCCAGTCAAACCGATGGGGAAGAGTTTTAACGAAATTGTTGATATCCTACAGGGACACCTAAATCCTACACCGCTACTGATAGCAGAAAGATTTAAATTCCACAAGAGAAATCAGCATAAAGATGAGAGCAATGCTGATTACCTTACGGAACTACGCAAGCTATCAAAGCACTGCCAGTTCGGAGCAGGACTGGCAGATACCCTACAGGACAAATTTGTCTGTGGACTCCTGAGTGAAGGAACCTAGAAGAGGTTACTCTCGGAGAAAGAGCTGACGCTAGATAAGGCTTTCAGCGTGGCAGTATCGTACGAAGCAGCAGCAACGGGAGCTGCGGAAATACAGCAAAAGCCACAGGAATACGGCACCCATGAAATGACATGGGGATTTGAAAAATGTTATCGCTGCGGCAGAACAACCCATGACCAGAAGGACTGCTGGTCCAAGGACAAAACATGCAGGCAATGCGGAAAGATGGGACACATTGCACGAGTTTGCAGGTCTGGGAAGAAGACTAACGACAACAAAAAGACTACTAAGGAACAGTACAGGAAAGTACAAAAGATGACGGACAGTAGTTCCGAAGACCAGAAGAGCGATAGTGAATCCGGGAACAAGAGACTAAGCTGTCTCAAACTACACAACGTAATCACAAAAGAGGATCACCGAACCATTTGGGTCACCCTCACGATAGCAGGGTCCCAAGTCAAAATGGAATTGGATACAGGATCAGCCCTGACCGTCATGAATCGACGAGACTACGAGCGGCTATTCTCACACATACCCTTGAAAGACACATCCATTGTCTTGAAGACATATACGGGGCAGAAGGTATACCCCAGAGGGAAAATAAGGGTGCCTGTCGAATACAACGGCAAGGAAATACAGAAATTGTATCTGTACATACTGCAAGATGGTGGACCACCGTTATTGGGACGTGAATGGATCAGAAAGATAAGTTTAGACTGGCACTCCATTCAGGCACTGACTGTGGCTGGTAAAAAGGATGACGACGTCACACCTGGACGATTGTCAAAAATCTTAGCTAACGCTAAAGAGGTAAATCAACAAGGACTGAGAACTCTTAAAGGCATAACCGCCTCGATAAAAATAGAAGAGAATGCAATTCCCAAGTTTTTCAAAGCAAGACCGGTACCGTATGCAATTCGCCCAGCCGTCGAGGCAGAGCTGGATAATCTGGAGAATGCAGGCGTGTTATCTAAGGTAGACTGGAGCGAGTGGGCGACACCCATCGTTCCTGTCATGAAGAAAACGTTAAACAATAATTCTGAGGAGCCAAGGAAGGTTCGCATCAGTGGGGACTTCAAGGTGACTGTGAACCCAGTCCTTCACACAGTACAGTATCCTCTTCCGAGGATAGAAGATATTTTCGCCTCACTATCTGGAGGGAAACGTTTTACAAAAATTGACCTAGCACAAGCATATTTGCAGATGGAGGTTGAAGAATCCTCTAGGAAATATCTCACGATAAACACTCACAAAGGTCTTTACCAGTATAATCGACTGGTATTCGGAGTAGCATCAGCTCCGGCTATATGGCAAAGAGCGATGGAACAAGTCCTGCAAGGGATTCCGGGGACTCAGTGTTACTTGGACGACATCCTAGTGACAGGTGAAAATGACAGTGAACACCTTGCCAACCTAGAGCAGGTGCTCACTAGACTAAGAGAACATGGGCTACGAGCCAATCGCCCCAAGTGCGAGTTTTTTCAGAAACAAATATCGTATTGTGGCCACGTGATTGATGAAAAGGGGTTACATAAGTCCCCTGACAAAATTGAAGCGGTAGTTAAGGTTCCAGCGCCTGAAAATGTGTCGCAACTGAGGTCATTCCTCGGATTGGTGAATTACTACCATAAGTTTTTGCCGAATTTGTCCAAAATTCTGCACCCACTGAACGCCCTGCTACAAACTGGAGTAGCATGGAAATGGAGCGATGAATGTAAGCGGGCCTTTCAGAATTGTAAAGGCCTGATCACTTCAAGAGAAGTATTGGCTCACTACAACCCATCACTACCGATAAGACTGGCGTGTGATGCGTCTCCCTATGGCGTTGGAGCGGTACTGTCACATAAATCCCTTGATGGTTCAGAGAGGCCGATAGCTTTTGCGTCACGCTCGTTAACTGCAGCCGAGCGTAACTACGCCCAGATTGACAGAGAGGCCCTCAGCCTGGTGTGGGGGGTGAAGAAGTTCAATCACTACCTGCACGGACAGAAATTTACTCTACTAACTGATCATCAACCTCTTGTCTCCATTTTCAACCCTAAGAAGGGCATCCCGATAATGACAGCACAACGGCTACAGAGGTGGTCCCTTTTCCTAGGGGCACACCAATGTGACATCGAGTGCAAAGGAACTAAACAGCATGGGAATGCTGATGGATTGTCGCGCCTACCGTTGCCGACGGTGGAAGAAGCACCTGCAGTGGATCCTGTGGAGATATTCCACTCGACCATAGTCGAATGTCTACCTGTGACGAATGCAAACATAGAAAAGGAAACACGAAATGACCCGACACTCTCCAGGGTCTATGATTTAACGGTGAAGGGATGGCCAGCACATGGTGAACCACTGTTGCCAGCATTCTCGCCGAGAAGAGAACAGCTGTCAGTGTGCCGAGGAACCTTGATGTGTGGATCCAGAGTAGTAATTCCACCCAAATTGAAGGATAGAGTGCTCAATGAGCTTCATGAGGGTCATCTGGGAGGGGTAAAAATGAAGAACTTAGCCAGAGCGTTTGTGTGGTGGCCGGGAATCGATAGAGAAATCGAAGAGATGACCAAGAGCTGTACAGGATGCCAGAAGGTCCAAAACGCCCCACCACAAGCCCCTCTACATCCATGGGAGTGGCCCTCATCTCCATGGCAAAGGGTACACATTGATTTTGCTGGTCCATTTATGGACTCGATGTTTTTAATTGCAGTGGATGCACATTCAAAGTGGCCAGAGGTAATAAAAATGTCCTCAACCACCACAGAAAAAACTATCACAGTCTTACGAACCATATTCGCCAGAAATGGGCTGCCTGAACAGATTTGCTCCGACAATGGACCACAGTTTGTGTCTGAAGAGTTCCGGAGGTACTTAAAGAACAATGGTGTTAAGCATTACACATCCGCCCCATATCATCCAGCCACCAATGGATTGGCTGAGAGGTTCGTTCAAACATTCAAGAAGGCTATCAAGGCAATGTGTAATGAAGACATACCCCTACAACACAAGGTGGATAACTTCTTGTTTGCCTACCGGAATGCGACACATGCGGTTACCAAACAAACTCCAGCCATGATGTTCTTCAATCAAAGACTAAGATGCCGCTTGGATTTGGTTAAGCCAAACATCAGAAGAGATGTGGAGAACAGGCAGTTTCAGAATATGAATGAAAGGCCAACCAGGAGTTTCAAGATAGGTCAACCAGTTTTGGCCCGGGAGTACCGCACAGAGAAATGGCAGCCAGGAACAATCTGCACACGGCAAGGACCTCTAATGTATACCGTGGACGTTGGAGAGAGCATTGTAAGACGCCATGCTGACCAGATTCTAGAGTCACTGGAAAACGTCAAATCTACACCACGATCCTTCTACACCTGGTGATGAAACCGAAGTACCAATTGCATCTACCTCAGAATCGGTGATATTGGAAGCAGACGAACCAAACAACGACGTTGATCCCGAATCAACTTTGCCAGAAGAACCTGATACCCCAATGAGGCGTTATCCAGACAGAATCAGGAAGCCTCCTCAAAGACTGAATTTATAATTGATTAACTTCAGCTAATGTATATAGCAACTGTAATTGTAAATATGTTATTTAATTATTAATCGAATGTTATGTACTGTTTAGCTAAAAGGGGAGGAATTGTAGTGTATGTGCCTTGAAGAAGGAACTATATTCTGCAGCCCCTGTATACTGCAGTACCAGTAGTGACCACCCCTGTATATAAGCCTGTGTAGTAACTTTGCATAGTAGTTCCAGTTTGTCTCCATTCAGTAAACACCTGTTATAACCAACTTCTGCAGTCCGTGTCTCAATCACACACGGACATTACAGTGCTGTACCCGGCAAGTGGCAGGAGGCCCTCGCCGTAAGTCTTCTGTACCATGTGGAGGGAGGTAGCCCAGCAGGTCTCAGGCAGCACTGTGGTCCCCAGGACCCACACACAGTGCAGGAAGAAATGTAACAACCTCACTCGGGTGGTCAGGGTGAGTGAATGCTTCAACAAATGCTACATACCACCATCTGAGCCACAATCTTCACACACTGCCCAAAGCACCACACCCCCAGCACTCACCCACCAACAATCTCTACCTACCAACACTCACACCCACATCTCACACCGTGCCCACAATGACAGCTATTCAACTATGGCAGGCACATCACCCAAACACATTGCTCCACACTCACTCTCATTCTTTCCTTTCTCTTGTAGGCCAAGGTCGCTCACAACAGGAGGGAGCAGGAGCGCGCAGGCGGGGGACAGGCCGACATCCAACTACTGTCTGGGCTGGAGGAAAGAGTGCTGCAAATCATTGGGTGTCAGGTGGTGGGCGCCGTGGTCACCGGCGACGTTGACCCCCTTGGGGACAACAACAGTATGTTCATCCCTACTCCTTCTTCTCACATCCCACTTCCCCTTCACCCTGCAAGCCTTTCCCACTATCCAGCTAATCAAGCTGTGTGCATGCATTTCTCCCTTCCTGCCCCCCTCCCCTCACCTTAACCCAACTCTTGTGCCTTTCTCCCTTCCTGCCCCCCTCCCCTCACCTTAACCCGACTCTTGTGCCTTTATTCCTGCCCCCCTCCCCTCACCTTAACCCGTCTCTTGTGCCTTTCTCCCTTCCTGCCCCCCTCCCCTCACCTTAACCCAACTCTTGTGCCTTTATGCTTTCAGATACTGAGCAAGCAGCTGAGCCGCCTGTCCCTGAGGGCACCGCAGAGAGCGAGGCGGGAGAAGAGGAGGAGGAAGAACACACCGCATCACCGCATGTCTCACCCGCAGGCACCAGCTCAGATACTGGCACTACGTGTTCTTTAGAGGCTAGTATAGTAGCAGGATCTGCACAGGGTGAGGCACTGGGGACGAGCGGACTGTAGCAAGGCCAGGGGGAAAGGGTAGCTCGGGAATCAGCTCCCCGGAGGGCGAGTTCGCGGACGAGTACTGCTGCACAGGACTCAGATGAGAACCTCGATGGGGAGGCCTTTCGAAGAAGGGTGATGGGCATGCACACGGAGATGATAGGTGCAATGGCAAGGGTGCCCCAGAGCCTCTCGGCAATGGTAAGGAGCGTGGAGGAGTCCGCCTGCAACATTGCACAGAGCTCTGCGCACACCATGGAGCCCATCATTTGCAGTCTGCAAAGGATAGTGGACTCCCAGAGAGACCGTGGTGACCTAGACCTGATGCCGCGTGTGTGATGGGCAATGTCGCAGCTTCCATTGTAGCACAGGCGGAAGCGACGCAACGTCTTAGTGCTGTAATGCAGTCTATGCTTGGTGCCATCGATTCTCAGACTGCTCTCATGCAGTCTCAGCTTGATGCCACGCAAGCTCTGAATGCTGCCATCGTGGCTGGGTCGACCACCGTCCACCGAGGATCTCACGGTGCCGCAGCAGTCCAGCAATCTGTGCTCCAGCAGATTGCTAGAGATGCTGAGGTGCTGCCCTGGGGGAGTGGCAATGGGTCAGTGGAGCAGGAACCTGCTGTCCTCTTTCAGGATGACAGCATTCCGGCTCCCACCACTGACACTCTGCCATTGCCCTTGTCGCTGCCTGTCATCCAGCCAGCCCAGACTGCTGCTGCCCATGCTGAGGTGGTGCAGTCTACAGCCGGCCTTCCAGGCCCAGAGCTGGTCGAGGGCATCCTGCAAGGCCATCTGAAGTCTCCCGCATGGACACTCAGCAGCCTTCCACCCGCCGTGCTGCAGCCATTGGGCCAACACTTTGTAGGAGCACTAGAGTAAGCAAAGGCATAGTAACGAGGGGCACTAAGGGATTGTAAAAGTGTGAATAGTTAATATTGTTGAGATACCGCGGCAAACGTGGGAGTCGAGACCAGAGTTGATGGAACACAACTGCTTTAATTTACATCATGGCAAAGAGAGAGCTTGAAAAGCCCGCGCAACCACTTAAATACTCCCCAGACAGGAAGTGCTCCCGGCAGCCTGTCCCTGCGGGAAACAAGTTGCCGGAGGAAAGGGCCCCCGGCTGGGGGCGGCTGCTGCCGGCAGTGCGCCTGCGTAAACTGTCCGTGCCGCCGTGAGCGGATTATGTCCAATGGTGGCGTGTCGCCACAATATTGTTGTTGTAAAGATGTGTTCACTGATTATTGATAAATGTATTAATTGGCTTTAGATGATTTTGTGGTGTCTCTCATTGCAGCTTTGTGCTGTGATATGGCCTGCAGCAGGGATGGAATGATAAGGATGTGGTGAGCAACAGGGATCTGGGGTTTAATTTATTGGAACCTCAGTCTGATGAGGCGGTTACGGACCGGCTTTCCAGAAGGCCAATTGAGTGGCTGCCTCCTCCCTCGCTCCTGTTCCTCCTCATTCTCCTCCTCCTCCTCCTCCTCCTCCTCTCCCTCTTCCTCCTCCTGAGGTGGTCCCGCAATCCCTGGTGGGAAGGGCTGGGCACCCATGATGGCCAAGTTGTGGAACATGCAGTACACCACCACGAAATGGGGCACCCGCTCAGCCGAGTACTGGAGGGCTCCTCCCGACCGGTCAAGGCAGCGGAACCGTTGCTTGAGCACCCCGATGGTCTGCTCGATGATGTTCCTGGTGGCAGCATGGCTCTCATTATATGCGTGCTGGGCAGGAGTGTAGGGGTTGCGGAGGGGAGTCATGAGCCAGGTGGAGAGCAGATAGTCCTTGTCTCCCAGCAGCCAGCTGTGAGCTTGATGTGACAGCTGGAAGAGTGCTGGCACACCGGTCTGGCACAGGATGAAGGCATCGTGGCTGCTGCCAGGATAGTGGGCATTGACATTGAGGATTCGTTGTCTGTGGTCGCACACCAACTGCACATTAAGTGAATGGTAGCCTTTGTGGTTACGGAATACCTCAGGATTGTTATGCGCTGCCTGCAAAGCCACGTGGGTGCAGTCAATGGCGCCCTACACCATGAGGAATCCCGCTATTCAGGCAAAGCCACATGCGTATTCGTCCTGCCTCTCTCTGGTGATGGGGAAGGAAATGTAGTCCCTTCTCCTGCTGTAGCGAGCCTCTATGACCTGCCAGATGCAGCGATGGACGTCAAACTGTGAGATGTTCGCTATATCTCCTGCCGCAGACTGGAAGGATCCGCTGGCGAAGAAATTGAGGGTGATGGTGACCTTGACTGCCACTGAGAGAGCCGTGATCGCCCTGGTCTGAGGCTGGAGGTCTGGCTGCAGGAGGTGGCAGAGTTCGGTGGCCATTGATGTGCCTCAATAATTCCGAGACTCGAAGGTAGCAGAACAAAACAAGGCTTTTATTAACTTAGAACGAAACACGTAAGCGAGAGAGATGTCGTCCTTCTGGAGATTGGGGCTAGACTGAAGCTAGCTTACAAACAGGGCCAGGTATGGGCGGAGCCCTACACACAGCACATTCCAGCACATTCCAGTATACAATACAGCACATTCCAGTACACAATACAATGAGGTCTGGGGGAAGGGAAATGACACTGAAACCGATCTCAGTCACAGGCAGTGATGAATGGAAATATTTCATCACATTCACCCCTTCTATAGATTTAGTCTGTTCGGGGGTTTGATAGTCCTCTGCGACCGACGTGGCTGTTGCGGTGCTGCGGGTGTCGGCTGGGTGTCCCCGGTAGCCTCCTGGGTCTCTGCCGGGGGTGCCGCCAGGGTTGTTGAAGGGGTAGTTGGTGGGGGTGCCGTTGGTCGGTGTTCTTCCGGGGGTGATGAAAGAGTAGTGGGTGGGTAAGAGTTGCTGTGATCGTCGTTGCCGCTATTGCCGTGGTTGTTGTCGATGCCGGCTGGGGCGACGTCTTTTATGGACACGGTGTCCTCCCTTCCGTCGGCGTGCCGGCCATATGCGTATTGGGGGTTGGCGTGGAGTAGGTCTACTGGCTCCACGAGAGGGTCCGTCTTGTGGCCCCTCACATGCCTTCGCACGAGTACCGGACCTGGGGTGGAGAGCCATGACGGCATGGATACGCCTGAGGTGGATTTCCGGGGAAAGACAAACATTCGTTCATGAGGCGTGGTATTAGTGGCCGTACACAATAGCGACCGTATCGAATGGAGCACATCCGAGAGGACTTCCTGCCAGCGGGAGATAGGGAGGCCCTTGGTCCTTAGAGCTAGGGTGACTGCTTTCCATACTGTCCCGTTCTCCCGCTCCACTTGGCCATTACCCCGGGGGTTGTAGCTGGTGGTACGGCTCGTGGCGATCCCCCTGGACAGCATGTACTGGCGTAGCTCTTCACTCATGAAGGACGCCCCCCTATCCATATGGATGTAGCTCGGCATACCGAACAGGCAGAACAGGCTGTTGAGGCATTTAATGACCGTGGCGCTGGTCATGTCTGGGCAGGGGAAGGCGAATGGGAACCGGGAGTATTCGTCCACAATGTTCAGGAAGTAAACATTGCAGTCGACGGACGGGAGGGGGCCCTTGAAATCTAAGCTGAGCCGCTCAAAGGGCCGTGTAGCTTTGATTAAGTGGGCTCTATCTGGGCGGTAGAACAGAGGCTTGCACTCAGCGCAAGTGCGGCAGTTCCTGGTCAGGGACCGAACTTCCTCAATCGAGTAGGGTAAGTTACGGGACTTTATGAAGTGGAACAGCCGCGTGACCCCTGGGTGGCAGAGGTCGTTGTGGAGGGTCTGTAGCCGATCCCCGGTGGCGCTGGCACACATCCCTCGTGAGAGGGCGTCAGGGGATTCGTTAAGGGCCCCTGGCCGGTAAATGATGTCATACTCGAAGGTGGAGAGCTCGATCCGCCACCTAAGAATCTTATCATTTTTAATCTTCCCCCTCTGTTTATTATTGAACATAAACGCTACCGACCGCTGGTCGGTAAGTAGGGTGAAGCGTTTGCCGGCTAGGTAGTGGCGCCAGTGGCGCACTGCCTCCACGATGGCTTGGGCCTCCTTTTCCACGGAGGAGTGTCTGATCTCGGGCCCTTGGAGGGCCCTCGAGAAGAAAGCTACGGGCCGCCCCGCCTGGTTGAGGGTGGCCGCCAAGGCGAAGTCAGACGCATCACTTTCCACTTGAAATGGAGTGTTCTCATCCACTGCCTGTAGCGTGGCCCACTCAATATCCTGCTTAATGCTTTTGAAGGCGGCGTGGGCCTCAGCAGAGAGCGGGAAAGAGGATGCTTTCAAGAGGGGGCGGGCTTTGTCGGAGTAGTTGGGGACCCATTGGGAATAATAAGAAAATAACCCCAGGCATCTTTTCAGGGCTTTGGGAGTGTTGGGCAGGGGCAGCTCCCGTAGGGGGCGCAATCGGTCGGGGTCTGGTCCGATTTCCCCATTCTCCACCACGCTGCCTAGTATGCAGAGGCGCGTGGTGTTGTAAACGCACTTGTCCTCGTTGTAGGTGAGGTTGAGTTTTTGTGCGGTTTTCAGGAACCTCTCGAGGTTCGAGTCGTGATCCTGCTGGTTGTGACCGCAGATGGTGACGTTGTCGAGGTAGGGGAAGGTTGCCTGCAAGTGGTGGTCATCGACCATGCGGTCCATCTCCCTCTGGAAGACCGAGACCCCATTCGTCACCCCAAAGGGGACTCTGAGGAATTGGTAGAGGCGTCCGTTCGCCTCGAAGGCGGTGTACGGGCGGTCCTCTGGTCTGATAGGGAGCTGGTGGTACGCTGACTTGAGCTCGATGGTGGAGAACACCCGGTATTGGGCGATTTAGTTCACCATTTCTGATATGCGGGGTAGCGGGTAGGCGTCTAGTAGGGTGTACCTGTTGATCGTTTGACTATAGTCGATCACCATCCGTTTCTTCTCGCTACCCCTTACCACTACCACTTGGGCGCACCACGGGCTGTTGCTGCGTTCAATAATGCGCTCTTTCAGGAGCCTGTCTACCTCGGTCGCGATAAACCGCCTGTCCTCCCAGCTTTACCTCCTGCTTTTGGTCGCTATTGGCCGGCAGTTAGGGGTAAGGTTCGCGAATAGCGAAGGCGGCTTTACCTTCAGGGTAGCCAGACCGCACACTGTGAGGGGCGGCTGGGACCCACCGTACTTCAACGTGATGCTTTGGTGGTTGCACTGGAAATCCAAGCCCAAGATCACGCTCGCACATAGGTTCTTCATGATTAATACTTTAAAATTATTATATACAGTTCCGTTAACGCACAATTGTACCGTGCAGTAACCCAGAATGGTCGATGTCTGGGTTTTGTCAGCCATAGAGATGGTACCCTGAGTAGGGACCACCTTTAGGGAGAGTTGTTGTGCCAGTTCTGGGTGGATAAAGCTCTCCGTGCTTCCACTGTCAATTAAGCATTTAACCCGGCACCCGTTTACCTCGATGTCCACCATTGATCTGGATAGCGGGTGCGGCCTGGTCTGGTCCACTGTGACCGATGCCACTGTAGGGCCCTGATCGATACAAGATGGCGTCCACGCTGTCTGCTCACGAGATGGCGGACCCCACGAGGTCGGGCAAGATGGCGTCCAAGATGGCCGCTCCCACGGCGCACACGCGGCGGTGGCGGGTTTTCCGGCGGTTGGTTTTCCGGCGGGGTTCCCTCTGCACACCTTCCCGAAGTGCCCCTTCTTACCGCACTTAAAGCAGGTGGTGCCTTTCGCCGGGCACAGGTTTCTGGTGTGCTTTGGCTGCCCGCAGAAGTAGCAGTTGGGTCCCTGACGCGTCGCGGCTGTCGTAGGGCTTCTGGGGGGAGAGCGGGGCCCAGCCGGTGTCGGGCTGTCGGGCGGGGAAGATGCCTTCCAAGATGGCGGCGCCCTCGGTGCACACGTGGCGGCGTGGACGGCGCGGGCTGAAGAGTAGGCGTCCGAGTTTCTCTGGGCCACATCCAGGGATCGCGCGGTGTCCGCAGCCTGTTTCAGGTCCAACCCCGTTTTTTCCAGCAGTCTTTGCCGGATGTAAGTGGAGCTGAGGCCTGTGATGAAGGCATCGCGAACAAGCTCGTCAGTGTACACCGCAGCTTTTACATCTCGGCACTTGCAGTCTTTGCCAAGCATTTTCAGGGTGCTTAGGAACTCCTCCACCGATTCCCCAGGTCGCTGTGCGCGGGTGGCGAGCAGGTGCCTAGCATACACCTCATTCGTAGGCTGCTGGTAATGCGCCTTTAAGATGTCGCAGGCGGCCAGGTACGTCTCGGCGTCTTGGATGAGGGGGTAAACCCGGTGGCTTACCCAATTCCGCAGAATTCCGAGTCTCATCCTCGCAGCGTCCGTAGCGTCTTTGACGGCTGCGGAATTGTCCAGGAAGAATTCCATACACTCAAACCAGTGTCTGAAGCGTGCTGATGCGTCCGGAGCATGTTGATCCAAATCCAAACGTTCGGGTTTCAGGAGTTGATCCATAGTGTTGAAAAAATAAGTTAATAAAATTGATGTGCCTCAATAATTCCGAGACTCGAAGGTAGCAGAACAAAACAAGGCTTTTATTAACTTAGAACGAAACACGTAAGCGAGAGAGATGTCGTCCTTCTGGAGATTGGGGCTAGACTGAAGCTAGCTTACAAACGGGGCCAGGTATGGGCAGAGCCCTACACACAGCACATTCCAGCACATTCCAGTATACAATACAGCACATTCCAGTACACAATACAATGAGGTCTGGGGGAAGGGAAATGACACTGAAACCGATCTCAGTCACAGGCAGTGATGAATGGAATATTTCATCACAGCCACCTCCTTGGTGAAGCGGAGCCTTGTAATACACTGCTCCTGGCTTAATTGGAGGTAGGAGAAGTGCTCTCGGAACACCCTCGGAGGGTAAGGCCTCCTGTTGAGAACCCTGATGGCCCTCCTCCTCCCTCTTGCCAATCTTTCTCGCTGCCTGCGCTCCCTGCACAGTCGATCCCTCAGCAGTGATACAATCTGAGAGTTGGCAGTGACCTCCTGCTTCTGCTCAAACCACAAACCTCACATCAGCAACATCCACGTCCAAACCACATTCTACATCCTCTTTCTCTCTGTCGTTGGGTTTCATGGTGTGCTGTGCTGACCGAGATCACCCTGATAAGGAGCACTTAACACAGTCACCGTCTCACCAAGCGGGCGGTCGGCAGAACATTCACCAACAGCAACAACTTGCCTTTATACAGCGCCTTTTACCTAGTAAACTGGCCCAAGGCGCTTCACAGGAGCGTTATCCTCTGTAGTTGGGGGGGGGGGCGGGTTGGGGGTGGGGGGGTCGCGTAAAGTGGGCAGTAGCAGCTCGACTGCCCATTAGACACCCCGCCATTAAAGCTCAAAATCCCGCTCAGTAGATCGGGCTGTATAGAAAGGATTTGCTTTTATATTGCGCCTTTCACATCCTCACGATCTCAGGACATCGCAAAGCCAATGAATTCATTTTTGTGATGTGCGGTCATAGTTGCTATGTAGCCGATTTACGCATCGGGGAGAACTCCCCTGCTCTTCTTCGAAAAAGTGCCGCGGGATCTTTGACATCCGCCTGAGAGGGCCAGACGGGGCCTCGGTTTAACGTCTCATCCGCAAGACGGCACCTCCGACAGTGCAGCACTCCCTCAGCACTGCACTGGGAGTGTCCGCCGGGATTATGTGGTCAGATCTCGGGAGTGGGGACTCGAACCCACGACCTTCTGACTCAGAGGCAAGAGAGGTGCCGACTGAGGCACAGCTAGCACTAAACATAGGTGGGCATCACAAAGAGCTTCCAGGGCTGAACAGACACCAAGCATGAGGGACCTTGGTGTACATGTACATAGATCCCTGAAGGCAGCAGGACAGGTAGATAAGGTGGTTAAGAAGGCATATGGGATACTTGCCTTCATTAGCCGAGGCATAGAATATAAGAGCAGGGAGGTTATGATGGAGCTGTACAAAACGCTAGTTAGGCCACGGCTGGAATACTGTGTGCAGTTCTGGTCGCCACACTATAGGAAGGATGTGATTGCATTGGAGAGGGTGCAGAGGAGATTCACCAGGATGTTACCTGGGATGGAGCGCCTCAGCTATGAAGAAAGACTGGACAGGCTGGGGTTGTTTTCCTTAGAGCAGAGAAGGCTGAGGGGGGACCTGATTGAGGTATATAAAATTATGAGGGGCATAGATAGGGTAGATAGAAAGGAACATTTTCCCTTAGTAGAGGGGTCAATAACCAGGGGGGCATAGTTTCAAGGTAAGGGGCAGGAGTTTTAGAGGGGATTTGAGGAAAAACTTTTTCCCCAGAGGGTGGTTGGAATCTGGAACTCACTGTCTGAAAGGGTGGTAGAGGGAGGAACCCTCACAACATTCAAGAAGCATTTAGATGAGCACTTGAAATGCCATAGCATACAAGGCTACGGACCAAGTGCTGGAAAATGGGATTAGATTAGACAGGGCTTGATGGCCGGCGCAGGCACGATGGGCCGAAGGGCCTCTTTCTGTGCTGTATAACTCTAGGACTCTATGGCCTAGAAATTCAGTGGGCTGCGCCACCTGTTAGCGCCCAAAGAGGGCACTTAGTGGGTTTTGCGCCACTGGCCACGCCTCCCGCTAAATTTAGCGGGGCGCTAATGGCGGCGCTAGCTGTTAGCGCTGCGCCGCCACTGATGACGTCATCGGTGTGCACAGCGCCCCGCTACCACCCCGATCGCTAAATTTGGTAGCGCCCCCTGCTTTAACGCCGGTCGCAATTTGCGACCGGTTCAGGGCGCCAGTGAATTTCTAGGACACTATGGCTTAGAAATTGCGCCAGTCTCACCAGGGCGCCGGAAGTACTGCCCCGGAAGGAGTCGCGACCGCCTGCCGGAAATTCAGTTTCAGCACCCCAAACGGAAGCCCGGCACTACTCGAGGCGCCCCGCATCCCTCTTGGGGCACTGCAACTGAAAATCGTAAAGGGGAGGGGCCTGCTGCAACGCGATCGGCGATCGCGAATGCTGGCAAAAGAGCCCGGCACCGAGGATAAGTGCCGGGCTCTTGGGACACAGCCGACACAACGCGGGGGGGGTGCTCAGGAGGCCGGGGACGGCGGCGCGAAGAGGTGCTGGCAGGCGGCCAGCAAAAAAAATGGCCACCCCGCACCTCAGCGCCTCTACCGCCGCAGGTAGGCCCCCCTGAACCGGTCGCAAATTGCAAACGGCGTTAAAGCAGGGGGTGCTACCAAATTTGGCGATCGGGGCGGTAGCGGGGCGCTGCGCACACCGATGACGTCATCGGTGGCGGCGCAGCGCTAACAGCTAGCGCCACCATTAGCGCCCCGCTAAATATAGCAAGAGGCGTGGCCAGTGGCGCGAAACCCACTAGATGCCCTCTTTGGGCGCTAACGGGTGGCGCAGCCCACTGAATTTCTAGGCCTACTCGACTCTATGGCCTAGAAATTCTGTATCGCCACGTTTGGGGCGCTACAGTCGAGCGTGTGCTAAATTTAGCGCCCGGCGCAAATTAGCGCCACCTTCAGCGAAATTGAGTTGCTTCACCCCAAGAGGTTCTTGCTGCGCTAAAGCAGGCGCTGCACGACTATCCTAAGGCGCTAAGCCGGAGAGGCGAGGCGCTACCACCGAGGTCGGGCGCAGCGCAGGTGCGGCGAGTTAGCGATTGCAGGCAGACACGCTGGCGCCGGTCACCTCTTAAAGGGGGAGGGTCGACTTGGCTTGCAGCCACGCCCTGCACATTGGAGCCCTGATTCTCGGCCTGGACAGACCTGCTGCGACATTGTAACGCCTACGACCATGGAAAGGGCCAGGGAGTGAGCACAGCAGTTCAGTGAGGGGGCCCTGAAGGTTCTGGTTGGCGCAGTGGAGCACAGGCGACATATCCTGTTTCCGGACAGTGGCAAGAGGCCGCTGCCCAACGAATATCGAAAAGCTTGGAGGGAGGTGGCACACAGAGTGACCTCCAGCAGCATGGTACCTAGGACCCCAACGCAATGCAGGAAGAAGTTCAACGACCTCACTCGGGCTGTCAGGGTGAGTACCCTTTGCAGTATCCTCATCATCCCTGCATGTGTACCTCACTTTATGGCCAAAGGGTCCTGAAAGCTCCAACACCTATGGGCCTCTCATCAAACTCACATGCACATTCACCACTTTACACACTGTAAGGGCTATTCCACCATGGGAAGCAGTGCAGCCAAGATCAGGGCTGGACACTGTAAGGGCTATTCCACCATGGGAGGCAGTGCAGCCAAGATCAGGGCTTCACACTGTAAGGGCTATTCCACCATAGGAGGCAGAGCAGCCAAGATCAGGGCTTCACACTGTAAGGGCTATTCCACCATGGGAGGCAGAGCAGCCAAGATCAGGGCTTCACACTGTACTGAGAGCCCGTCCTTTCTCTTGCAGGGCAAGCTGGCGCACAATAGAAGGCAGCAGCAACGGACCGGGGGAGGCCGTCCTGAACTTAAAGGCCTCAGCGATCTGGAGCAGTGAGTGGACCGGATTATGGCAGGCTGGATGATTGGCCCCGTCGCCACTGGAGATGCCGACCCTGTTCTGGACAGCAATGGTAAGGTCATCACCTTTTTGACCTCTCTCCTTCCACTTGTGCCTCACACCAGCATCCTTTGCCACTATCGAACCAATGCAGTGCTTTGCAGCACTCATGCTTCCCTCGCTGCCGCCCTGTCCTCACGCTAAAGCAACTCTTGTACCTCCCTGCTTTCAGATACTGATTCACCAGGCGAAGAGGCGGGCCCTCAAGCTGCCACTGTGAGTGATTCTGAAGGCGAGGAGGAGGAAGAGGAAGCTGGACCATCAGTGCCACCCTCAGCCGAGGCAGCCCATGGCCATAATGGGGACACGTCTTCCCTGGAGGGGAGCAGGGGGGAAGGGTCTGAGGAGGGTGAAGCTCCAGGGCCCAGTGGGCTGCAGCAACGCGGGGGCGGGTAGGGAAGCTCGGCGGCCTTCTCCCCGGAGGGAGAGTCTGGCCTCCAGTCCTGTTGCAGTGAGCGCAGAGGAGGTGCGGCTCCTCGCTGAAATGGGCGCCCAGGCGGAGCACAGGCACACTGAGCTCATGGCTGCAGTGGCAAGGATGCCTGACTCCATAGAGTCACTGCCAAGGAGTGTGCAGGAATTTGGGGCAGCACTGGTAAGGAGTCTGCAGGACTTCGGTGCAGCACAGGCAGCACAGCCAACTTCCACGCAAGTGCTTAGTCGTGCCTTGCAGTCAGTGGCTGGTCTGATGCAGACACAGATTAGGGCCACATGAGCACTGACTGCTGCCACCCTCGCTGGATCGGGCAGGATTTGCCGGGGCCCTCGCCGCGCCGGAGCAGGCCAGCAGTTTGTGCTTCAGCAGATTGTTGCGCATGCTTCAGTGCTGCCCCGTGCGAGTGCCAGTGTGTCATCCGACCAGGGAGTGTGCCTGTGCTCTGTCAGGATGGCAGCATTCCTGCTGCCAACACTGTCACTCCTCCACTGCAGCTGCCACCACCCGTAGGACAGACTGCTGCCGCCCAAGCAAAGTTGGAGCAGTCAGCAGCCGTGCCCTCCAGGCCCAGAGCTGGTCCAGGCCATCCCCCAAGGGCATCTGCCGACTCACTATCTGACACTCAGCAGCCTACCCCCAGCCTTGCTGCAGCCACTGGGGTCCCATTGCGGAGGAGCTGCAGGGTGGGAAGGGGCCAATCTCGCAAGCGAGGCAGATCACCCTCGCAGGCCAAAAAGTAGGAGGTGTGGCAAAATGCTGTGATTTTTTTTTGTGAAGGCCGAGGATCATGGTCATTTTTGGTTAACTCTTTTGTTCATTGTCTCCAGGTTGTTCGAGCCAGTTATGTGTCTGACTGTTTTTCTGGGGGTTTCTCTATATTTGTTTGTCATGCGGGAAGGGCACAGAGTTTGTTAAATAAATAATTGTCTTTATTCAGATTGTGCATGTTTGCAGTTTGAAGTATTTGTTGCCTTGACCGGCTCAGGGTTTGCGGACCGGTTCCATTCATGTTCTTTCAATGGCTCAAGCCATTCCCTCAGAGGGGGCCTAGAACCGACTTGCAATAAGCCGCTGACGGATGGCCCTTGCACTTTGTGCCTCCCTCCCATCTTGGTGCTCCTCCTCCTCCTCCTCCTCCTCTGGTGGTCCTCCAATGTCTGCTGGCAGTGGCTGAGTCCTGAGGATAGCCAGGTTGTGCAGCATGCAGCACACTACAACGAAATGGGAGACTCGCTCAGGCGAGTACTGAAGGGCTCCCCCGGAATGGTCCAGACAGCGGAACCATTGCTTCAGCACGCCGATTGTGTGCTCAATGATGTTCCTGGTCGCTTGATGGCTGTCATTGTATCGCTCTTCAGCAGGGGTGCTGGACGCACGGAGCGGGGTCATCAGCCAGGTGCACAGTGGATAACCCTTGTCCCCGAGAAGCCAGCCTCCTGGGTGAGCCGGGCTTCGAAAAGGTCTGCCACAGAAGTCTGGCGAAGGATGAAGGCGTCGTGGCTGCTGCCTGGAAAGTGGGCATTGACAGCTAGTATCAGCTGCCTGTGGTCACACACCAACTGCACATTCAACTAATGGAACCCCTTCCGGTTGCGGTAATCCTCGGCATTCTCTAGAAGTGCCCGCAAAGCCACATGCGGGCAGTCAATGGCGCCCTGAACCACGGGGAAGCCTGCTATTCTTGCTAATCCCACTGCGCGCTCCTGCTGCTTGTCCAGGGTCATGGGGTAGGAAATGTACTGATGTCTCCTTTTGAAGAGGGCATTCGTGACTTGGCGGATGCAGCAATGCACCGCAAACTGGGAGACATTGGCAATGTCCCCAGTAGCGGATTGGAAGCAGCTGGTGGCATAGAAGTTGAGAGCCACTGTCACCTTCACTGCCACCGACAGAGACGTCCTGCTCCTCAGCTGAGGCTGCAGATCTGTCTGAAGCAGGTGGCAGATCTCAGTGACCATCTCCCTTCTGAATCGAAGCCTCCGAATACACTGCTCCTCAGACATGTTGAGGTATGAGAACTGCTGGCGGTATACCCTGGGAGGGTAAGGCCTCCTGTGCCGATGCCTGTTGGCCCTCCTCCGTCTGGCCATGATTGGCACTCTCTCTCGGCGTCTCTGAGCCCTCTCAATGCAATGGAGAAACCCAACATTTCCACCCATTGCAGCCCCCATAATATGTGGCCACTCAAGGCTATGGCACTGAAAAATCAATCCAACTGCAAAGCTCTGGGCTGAAGCCAGAAGTACCTGTGCGAGCGCTGAGTCAAAGCAGAAAGCTCTCTCCCTTTGGCTCTCTCCAAATCTCTCTCGCTCTCACACAGAAGGAGTGGTCCAAAAATGGCTACCACTAAGAAGGCAGGAAGAGCCCCTTTAAATAGCGCCCCCCCAGCCCCACAGCGACTGGGAACCGTTGCAGTCAACCAGTCGCTGGGAGCGCCAGGCAGAAAGACGGGGGGCGCCACTGAATTTCTGATTCGGGGCACACCAAGGGCGTTGCACCATGAAATGACGTCAGGATCTGCCCGCGCAGCTGAGCGGGCGTTGCGGTTTTGCGCCGCCGCTAAATGTCCGCTCAATTTCGCGAGAGGCGCAGTTTGCGCCGCGCCCGGGCGCTAGCCGCTTCGCACCCCACTTATCACCCTCTTAAGGTGCTAGCGGCTGGCGCTAACAACTGAATTTCTCCCCCTATGACTCTATGGCCTAGAAATTCAGTATAGCCACTTTTGGGGCGGTAAAGTCGGGCGGCCGCTAAAGTTTGCGCCCGGCGCAAAGTCGAGCCCCCTTCGCCGATATTCAGTCGCATCGCCCTAAGAGGTTGCTGCTGCGCTAAAACAGGCGATGCACGACTATCATTAGGCGCTAAGCCGGTGGCCCGGGGCGCTAACACCGGTAGTTGGGCGCAGGGCAGGTGCGGCGAGCTGCTGATTGACGGCAGACACTCTGGCTCCGGTGAGCTCTTAAAGGGGGAGGGTGGATTTGTTGTTTTGAAAGGCCGCTGTATTTGTGTTTTTGGGGAGGGCTTCGCTCCATCAGTTTGTTATCCTCCTCCTCCTCCTCCTCCTCCTCCTCCTCCTCCTCCTCGAATCTACCTTTGTCGCTCACAAAGAAGGAGTGTGGCAAAACGGCTGCCCTTTGTACTGCAGGAGTGCCCTTTAATTTGCGCTCCCCGCGGCCCGCATCGGCTGAGCACCGTTCGACTCAACAGTCGCTAGGGCCGCCCGGCGCACAATGGGCCGGCGTGACTGAAGATCCGGTTGGGGGCGCACAAAGGGCGTTGCACGAGGAAATGACGTCATGATCTGCGCGCGCAGCTGAGCGCGCGCAAAGACTTTGCGCCGGCGCTAAATGTCTACTGAAGTTGGGGCGAGGCGCAGATCGCGCTGCGCCCGGGCACTAAGCACCTAGCACTCGACATCTACTCCTCCTAAGGCGTTAACGGCTGGCGCAACCAACTGAATTTCTAGCCCTGTGACTCTATGACTCTATGGGTGGTCAGCACAGAGTGGTCTAAACACAGTGCTAAAGTTGGGAATTTGGAGAGAGTGGGAATTCATAGCAGAGGGGGAAGGAGGAGCGAGCGAGAGGAGTGGCCAGAAATAAAGGTAGGCCCGAGAGCCCGGAGGGAGCGCGAGCGTCAGGGAGTGAGGTAAGTGATTTCAGCACAAGAGAAGGAGCTGAAAAGAAAAAAAAAATTGGTGAGTAGCTGGTGATTGTTTTTTTAAGTCTTTAGTTTATTTCTGTTAAGTTAGCTAATAGTCTATTAAGTAGAAGTATGGCAGGGCAGATCAGACCAGTGGAATACACATCTTGTGCCATGTGGGAACTCCAGGATGCTTCCCGTGTCCTGAACAACCATGTGTGCAGGAGGTGTCGCCAGCTGGAGGAGCTCGAGCTCCAGGTTCCGGAGCTTTAGCAGCAGCTGGTGTCACTGCGGTACATCCGTGAGGCTGAGAGCTTCGTGGATAGCATGTTTCAGGAGGTGGTCACCCCGCAGTGTAAGAATGTGCAGGCAGAGAGGAAGTGAGTGACCACCAGACAAACAAGTGGGACCAGGCAAGTAGTGCAGGAGTCCCTTGAGGCCATCTCGCTCTCCAACCAGTGTTCAGTATACTGCTGAGGGCGATGGTTCCTCCGGGGAGTACAGCCAGAGCCATGTCTGCGGCACCACAGGTGGCTCAGCTGTACAAAGGGGGAGGAGGAATATCGGGAAGGCAATAGTGGTAGGGGATTCGACAGTTAGGGAGCAGACAGGCATTTCTGCGGCTGCAGACGTGACTCCAGGATGGTATGTTGCCTCCCTGGTGCCAAAGTCAAGGATGTCACTGAGCAGCTGCAGAACATTCTGAATAGGGGGTGGTGAACAGCCAAAGGTCGTGGTCCATATTGGTACCAATGACATCGGTAGAAAGAGGGATGAGGTCCTGCAGGCAGATTTTAGGGAGCTAGGCAAGAGATTAAAAAGCAGGACCTCAAAGGTAGTAATCTCCGGATTACTCCCGGTGCCACACGTGAGTGAGGATAGAAATAGGACAGAGCAGATGAATGCATGGCTGGAGAGATGGTGCAGGAGGGAGGGCTTTAGATTCCCGGGACATTGGGACCGGTTCTGGGGGAATTGGGACCTGTACAGGTCAGACAGGTTACACCTCAACAGGGCCGGAACCAATATCCTCGCGGTGGGGTTTGCTAGTGATGTTGAGGAGGGTTTAAACTAATTTGGCAGGGGGATAGACACCAGGATGTAACATTAGAAAGGAGAAACAAGGTGCACAAAGGATTGGGAGAGACAGATGGCACTAGAGTAAGAAATAGTACGATATTAGGTGGGGTCAGACTAAGAGAATACAAGAAGGTCTAAGATAGGTTTACAGTGCATGTGTGTGAATGCACGAAGTGTGATAAATAAGGTTGGTGAGCTGCAGGCGCAAATAGGCACATGGGAATATGATGTTGTGGCGATAACGGGGACGTTGCTCAAAAAAGGGCAGGATTGGGTACTAAATATTCCTGGCTATAAGGTGTTCAGGAAAGATAGGGAAGGAAAGAAAGGAGGTGGGGTGGCAGTATTGATTAAGGAGAATATTACAGTGCTGGAGAGAGAGGATGTCCTGGAGGGGTCAAGGACAGAATCTATTTGGTTAGAGTTGAGAAACAATAGAGGTGCCTTTACACTACTAGATGTATTCTATAGACCACCTACTAGTGGGAAGTATATAGAGGAGCAAAGTTGCAGGGAAATTACAGAGAGGTGCAAGAACTATAGAGCAGTGTAAGAAGTCACACAACACCAGGTTATAGTCCAACAGCTTTATTTGAAATCACAAGCTTTCGGAGCACTGCTCCTTCGTCAGGTGAAGTGGAGAAATGCATAAAGACACAGCTTATATAGTCAGAGAATAATGTCAGATGTTTACAGGTAATCTTTCCAACTGCCATTTATCACACCTCGGCAGAGAGATAATCCAGACTCGAGTCGTCGTTGGCTTGTTCTCTCTACACAGATGCGGCCAGACCCGCTGTGATTTCCAGCAAAAAAAATGTTTTTTGTCTGTTTTTTTGTTTTTCATACAGACCCCAGCATCTGCAACATTTGACCCCTTGTGACCCCACCGCATTGTTCTTTGATGTAATGTTTTCCTGACTGACCTGTTTGGATACCATTCACACCTTTGATTGCTGTGATTATCTCTCTGCTGAGGTGTGATAAATGGCAGTTGGAAAGATTACCTGTAAACATCTGACATTATTCTCTGACTATATAAGCTCGGCAGAGAGATAATCACAGCAATCAAAGGTGTGAATGGTGTCCAAACAGTTCGTCAGGAAAACATTACATCAAAGAACAATGCGGTGGGGTCACAAGGGGTCAAATGTTGCAGATGCTGGGGTCTGTATGAAAAACAAAAAAACAGACAAAAAACATTTTTTTTGCTGGAAATCACAGCAGGTCTGGCCGCATCTGTGTAGAGAGAACAAGCCAACGACGACTCAAGTCTGGATTATCTCTCTGCCGAGGTGTGATAAATGGCAGTTGGAAAGATTACCTGTAAACATCTGACATTATTGTCTGACTATATAAGCTGTGTCTTTATGCATCTCTCCACTTCACCTGATGAAGGAGCAGCGCTCCGAATGCTTGTGATTTCAAATAAAGCTGTTGGACTATAACCTGGTGTTGTGTGACTTCTTACATTTGTCCACCCCAGTCCAACACCGGCATCTCCACACTATAGAGTAGTGATAATGGGGGACTTCAACTATCCTATTATAGACTGGGATAGTGTAAAGGGCAGAGAGGGGAAATAATTTCTGAAGTGTATTCAGGAGAACTTTCTTGATCAGTATGTTTCTGGCCTGACGAGGGAGGAGGCATTGCTGGATCTGGGTCTGGGGCATGAGGTGGGCCAAGTGGAGTAAGTGTCAGTAGGTGAGCATTTAGGGAACAGTGATCACAGTATCATAAGGTTTAGACTAGCTATGGAAAAGGACAGGGAGCAATCGAGAATAAAAATACTTAATTGGAGGAAGGCCAATTTCAGTGGGTTGCGAATGGGATCTGGCCCCAGTAAATTGGAATCAAAGATTGGCAGGCAAAACTGTAATCCAACAATGGGCTGCCTTTAAAAAGGAGATGGTTCAGGTACGGTTGAGGTACATTCCCACGAGGGGGAAAGGTAGGGCAACCAAAGCCAGAGCTCCCTGGATGACGAAAGAGATAGCGAGTAAGTTGAAGCAGACAAAGGGGGCATATGACAAATGTCAGGTTGAGAATACAAGTGAGAACCAGGCTGAATATAGAAAGTTCAGAGGGGAAGTGAAAAAGGAAATAAGAGGGGCAAAGACAGAGCATAAGAATAGATTGTCAGCTAACATAAAAGGGAATCCAAAAGTCTTCTATAGGCATATAAATAATAAACAGATAGTAAGAGGACGGGTGGGGCCAATTAGGGACCAAAAAGGAGATGTACGCATGGAGGCAGAGGGCATGGCCGAGGTACTAAATGAATACTTTGAATCTGTCTTTACCAAGGAAGAAGATGTTATCAAAGTCATAGTGAAAGAGGAGGTAGTGGAGATACTGGATGGGATAAAAATTGATAAAGAGGAGGTACTAGACAGGTTGGCTGTACTTAAAGTAGATAAGTCACCAGGACCGGATGGGATGCATCCTAGGTTGCTGAGGGAGGTAAAATTGAAAATTGTGGAGGTACTGGCCATAATCTTCCAATCCTCCTTAGATATGGGAGTGCTGCCAGAGGACTGGAGAATTGCAAATGTTACACCTTGTTCAAAAAGAATGTAAGGATAAACCCAGCAACTACAGACCAGTCAGTTTAACCTCAGTAGTGGGAAGACTTTAAGAAACGATAATCCGGGACAAAATGAACAATCACTTGGACAAGTGTGGATTAAGTAAGGAAAGCCAGCACAGATTTGTTAAATACAAATCGTGTTTAACTAAATTGACTCTGTTTTTTGATGAGGTAACAGAGAGGGTTGATGAGGGCAATGTGGTTGACGTAGTAACATAGAAACATAGAAGATAGGAGCAGGAGAAGGCCATTCGGCCCTTCGAGCCTGCTCCGCCATTCAATGAGATCATGGCTGATCATCCAAATTCAGTACCCTGTCCCTGCCTTCTCCCCATATCCCTTGATCCCTTTAGCCCTAAGAAATATTTCCAACTCTTTTTTGAATATATTTATGAACTGGCCTCCACCGCCCTCTGTGGCAGAGAATTCCACAGGTTCACCACTCTCTGGGTGAAGAAATTCCTCCTCATTTCAGTCCTAAATGGCTTACCCCTTATCCTTAGACTATGACCCCTGGTTCTGGACTCCCCGGCCATCATAAACATCCTTCCTGCATCTAGTCTGTCCAGGCCTGACAGAATTTTATAAGTTTCGATGAGATCCCCTCTCAATCTTCTAAACTCCAGTGAGTATAAGCCCAATCGACACAATCTCTCCTCATACGTCATTCCTGCCATCCCAGGTATCAGCCTGGTGAATCTTCGCTGCACTCCTTCCATGGCAAGAACGTCCTTCCTCAGGTAAGGCGACCAAAACTGCACACAATACTCAAGGTGTGGTCTCACCAAGGCCCTGTACAACTGTAGTAAGACATCCTTGTTCCTGTACTTGAACCCTCTTGCTACGAAGGCCAACATACCATTTGCCTTCTTAACCGCCTGCTGCACCTGCATGCTTACCTTCAACGACTGGTGCACAAGGACACCCAGGTCTCTTTGCACTTCCCCTTCTCCCAATCTATTGCCATTCAAATAATAATCTGCCTTCCTGTTTTTGCCACCAAAGTGGATAACCTCACATTTATCCACATGATAGTGCATTTGCCATGTTTCTGCCCAATCACCCAATCTGTCCAAATCGTACTGGAGTTTCATGACATCCTCCTCACAGCTTACCCTCCCACCCAGCTTTGTGTTGTCTGCAAATTTGGAGATATTACATCCAATTCCCTCGTCCAGATCATTAATATATATTGTGAACAGCTGGGGTCCTAGGACCGATCCTTGCGGTACCCCACTAGTCACTGCCTGCCACTCGGAAAACGACCCGTTTATTCCAACTCTTTGCTTTCTGTCCGCCAACCAGTTCTCTATCCAAGTAAATACTTTGCCCCCAATCCCATGTACATGGACTTCCAAAAGGCGTTCGACAAAGTGCCACATAATAGGCTTGCCAGCAAAGTTGAAGCCCATGAAATAAAAGTGACAGTGGCAGCATGGACACGGAATTGGCTAAGTGACAGGAAACAGAGAGTAGTGGTGAACGGTTGTTTTTCGGACTGGAGGGCGGTATACAGTGGTGTCCCCCAGGGGTCGGCACTAGGACCACTGCTTTTCTTGATATATATTAATGACTTGGACTTGGGTGTACAGGGCACAATTTCAAAATCTGCAGATGACACAAAACTTGGAAGTATAGTGAACAGTGAGGAGAGTGATAGACTTCAGGAAGACATAGACAGGCTGGTGAAATGGGCGGACACGTGGCAGATGAAATTTAACGCAGAAAAGTGCGAAGTGATACATTTTGGTAGGAAGAACGAGGAGCGGCAATATAAACTAAAGGGTACAATTCTAAAGGGGGTGCAGGAACAGAGAGACCTGGGGGTATATGTGCACAAATCATTGAAGGTGGCAGGGCTGGTTGAGGAAGGGGTTAAAAAAGCAGACGGGATCCTGGGCTTCATAAATAGAGGCATAGAATACAAAAGCAAGGAAGTTATGATGAATCTTTATAAAACACTGGTTCGGCCTCAACTGGAGTATTGTGTCCAATTCTGGGCACCGCACTTTAGGAAGGATGTGATGGCCTTGGACAGGGTGCAGAAAAGATTTACGAGAATGATTCCAGGGATGAGGGACTTCAGTTATGTGGATAGTGGTGGGTGGGTGGGGAGGCTGTTTGACCTGCCGGGGTGGCTGGAGGTGCGAGATCAGGTGAGGAAAGCTCCAGGAATTGGTTCAAGCAGATTTGGTAATCCTAGCCGGCGGTGCGGTTTGCTCAGGAACGCTAAGTTTGCCGCAGTTAGTGAATGGGCGGGCCGCGGGTAATGTGAGAGGCCGCCTTTATCCTCGTTGCTCTTTTGATAGTGAGACCTCAGACAAAAGAGGCAATTAGAAAATGTAATTGTAGTCAGGCTGATCCGGTGCCAGGACCCTGGACCACAAGCCATTTAAGTGAATCAGCTCTTGAGCAATAACACCACAGCTAATGGCATTCTTTGTAAAAGAGCCAAACTATAGGAGGTAGGGTCGGGTGCAGGGATGGTGGGGACATCTTTACTGGAACAAAGGCTTCTCAAATATCGAGACTGAAGGCAGCTCCCAAGCCTAGTTAGCAGGAGTTGGGGCTCTGTGAATGTCCCTCGGTTAGAAAGGAGAAATCAGACAGGATCATCGCTATCCAGTCACCCCAAGCGAGAGTCAGCGCCTTCAGGATAGGAGGAGTGTAAACCAGAATATGGGCAACAACAGTAAGAAGGGTTGGGAGTGATCTTATTCCTGGATTGGTTGATTTTTAGATAAGCACGCAAAATCCTTTCTCTTGTGTTTTAAAGAAAGTGTTAAACTGTTCATTTGAAATGGGTTAACAGTCCAGGATTTCAGCTCATAAACTGGGCTGACATTCCAGTGCAGTACTGAGGGGGTGCTGCACTGTCAGAGGCACCATCTTTCAGAAAATACATCAAACTGCGACTCTGCTAGTTTTGGCTCAGTGAATAGCGCTCTCGCCTCGAAATCAGATGGTCGTGGGTTCAAGTCCCGCCCCAGAGATTTGAACATATAGGGGGAAAGATTTGTGTACGCCAAGAGACTTGCCAGTGACACCGGCAACCCGCGTTAACGGCCCTGCTGAAAATGGTAGCCCTGCCAAAAATTCGTGCTGGGGGCTGGCGATGTGGAGCGCGGCGCTAACTTACCGTGCAACGCCCTCCTAATGGCATCAATGGAGGCCTCCGACCCGAAGTTCCTGACATGAATCAGACATTCATGAAAGAAAGACTTATGAAATAATACTGAGCGGCCTGCGAGTGGCGCTGTCCAGGGAGAGTATAAATACTCGGGCACGGGCCCAGCTTGCGCAGGACATTCTTAACAGGAACTAGTGAAGGACACAACTAGACCTCCATGTTGTAAAACAGTTGATTAAAGCTTTGTTTAACGCTTAGACCAAGTGCCTCGTAGTTTTCTTACGTCAGTTCCCGTCCGCAGTCGGCGTTGCATTTTTTGCCGGTAACGGGTGGCATAAAGCAGCCTAAAATTTTCGCCCACAGTGCAGTGCTGAGGGAGTGCCGCACTGCCAGACGTGCCGTCTTTCGGATGAAACGTTCAACCGAGGCCCCGTCTGCTCTCTCAGGTGGATGTAAAAGATCCCATGATGGCACTATTTCGAAGAAGAGCAGGGGGGAGTTCTCCCCGGTGTCCTGGGGCCAACACTTACCCCTCATCCAACATCCCTAAATCAGATGATCTGGTCATTATCACAGTGCTGTTTGTGGGAGCTTGCTGTGTGTAAATTGGCTGCTGTGTTTCCTACATTACAACAGTGACTACACTTCAAAAAGTACTTAATTGGCTGTAAACTGCTTTGGGAATCCCTGAGATAGTGAAAGGTGCTATATAAACACTTGCTCAAGTGGAGGTTATGTTAGTATTTGAAGATGGTAATGAGAATTGTCCTGGTATCCTGAGAGTGACAGTAGGATAGTCAACCAACCAGAGAGGGGGAGGAGAGAGTCATAGCCATGGGCAAATTCTATTCTTCCATCTACACTTTCCCAGGGTCGATCATGACTCATGAAGTGCTGTTAGTCTCTTTGGCACCAGAGTCAGTAGCTTCAGGAGAAGAAGGGCCAGAATTAGAAGGGGAAAGTACAGACTCACTCCTTGCCAAATTATCAGGACTAACAGGATGTCTATCTGTAATCGAGGACCAAATAAGAGATTAAGAGGAGTAAACATTGTTTTACTGAGTACACTTTTTTCACATGTTTGCTGTATATTACTGGATTGGATCTCACTGAGAGTTTCCGTAAATCAGTAAAAGAATCTGGACGTGAGCCAAGTGCAAAATGCAAAAGAACAATTATTTTATAATATTGGCTGAGGATCCCAGGGAATATTTCTGACCTGCTTAATTGGGTTCCTCGAGTTCACTTCTTCACTGCTTTTAATTATTGCAGGGAAAGTAAAGACCCTAAACGCCGTAGACCCCACCCCCAAATGTAGAGACCCTGAACCATTGTAGAGACCCTGAACCATTACACAGACCCTGAACCATTGTAGAGACCCTAAACCATTACACATACCCTGAAGCATTGCACAGACCCTGAACCATTGTAGAGACCCTGAACCATTACACAGACCCTGAACCATTACACAGACCCTGAACCATTGCACAGACCCTGAAGCATTGCACAGACCCTGAACCATTACACAGGCCCTAAACCATTACACATACCCTGAAGCATTGCACAGACCCTGAACCATTGTAGAGACCCTGAACCATTACACAGACCCTGAACCATTACACAGACCCTGAACCATTACACAGACCTTGAACCATTGTAGAGACCCTGAACCATTGCACAGACCCTGAACCATTACACAGACCCTGAACCATTACACAGACCTTGAACCATTGTAGAGACCCTGAACCATTGCACAGACCCTGAACCATTGCACAGACCCTGAACCATTGTAGAGACCCTGAACCATTGCACAGACCTTGAACCATTACACAGACCTTGAACCATTGCACAGACCCTGAACCAATGTAGAGACCCTGAACCATTGTAGAGACCCTGAACCATTGCACAGACCCTGAACCATTGCACAGACCCTGAACCATTACACAGACCTTGAACCATTGCACAGACCCTGAACCATTACACAGACCCTGAACCATTGCACAGACCCTGAACCATTGCACAGACCCTGAACCATTGTAGAGACCCTAAACCATTACACAGACCCTGAAGCATTGCACAGACCCTGAACCATTGTAGAGACCCTGAACCATTGCACAGACCCTGAACCATTACACAGACCCTGAACCATTGTAGAGACCCTGAACCATTGCACAGACCCTGAACCATTGCACAGACCCTGAACCATTGCACAGACCCTGAACCATTGTAGAGACCCTGAACCATTACACAGACCCTGAACCATTGCACAGACCCTGAACCATTGTAGAGACCCTGAACCATTGCACAGACCCTGAACCATTGCACAGACCCTGAACCATTGTAGAGACCCTGAACCATTACACAGACCCTGAACCATTACACAGACCTTGAACCATTGCACAGACCCTGAACCATTGCACAGTCCTTGAACCATTGTAGAGACCCTGAACCATTGCACAGACCCTGAACCATTACACAGGCCCTGAACCATTGCACAGACCCTGAACCATTGCACAGACCCTGAACCATTGTAGAGACCCTGAACCATTACACAGACCCTGAACCATTGCACAGACCCTGAACCATTGCACTGTCTCTGAACCATTGCACAGACCCTGAACCATTGCACTGTCTCTGAACCATTACACAGACCCTGAACCATTGCACAGTCCTTGAACCATTACACAGACCCTGAACCATTGCACAGACCCTGAACCATTGCACAGACCCTGAACCATTGCACAGTTCTTGAACCATTGCACAGACCCTGAACCATTGCACAGACCCTGAACCATTGCACTGTCTCTGAACCATTGCACAGACCCTGAACCATTGCACTGTCTCTGAACCATTGCACAGACCCTGAACCATTGCACAGGCCCTGAACCATTGCACAGGCCCTGAACCATTACACAGACCCTGAACCATTGCACAGACCCTGAACCATTGCACAGTTCTTGAACCATTGCACAGACCCTGAACCATTGCACAGACCCTGAACCATTGCACTGTCTCTGAACCATTGCACAGACCCTGAACCATTGCACTGTCTCTGAACCATTGCACAGACCCTGAACCATTGCACAGACCCTGAACCATTACACAGGCCCTGAACCATTGTAGAGACCCTGAACCATTGCACAGACCCTGAACCATTGCACAGACCCTGAACCATTGTAGAGACCCTGAACCATTGCACAGACCCTGAACCATTGCACAGACCCTGAGCCATTACACAGACCCTGAACCATTGTAGAGACCCTGAACCATTGTAGAGACCCTGAAGCATTGCACAGACCCTGAACCATTGCAGAGACCCTGAACCATTACACAGACCCTGAACCATTACACAGACCCTGAACCATTGCACAGACCCTGAACCATTGCACTGTCTCTGAACCATTGCACAGACCCTGAACCATTGCACAGGCCCTGAACCATTGCACAGACCCTGAACCATTACACAGACCTTGAGCCATTGCACAGGCCCTGAACCATTGCACAGACCCTGAACCATTGCACAGACCCTGAACCATTGTAGAGACCCTGAACCATTGCACAGACCCTGAACCATTGTAGAGACCCTGAACCATTGCACAGACCCTGAACCATTGTACAGACCCTGAACCATTGCACAGACCCTGAACCATTGTAGAGACCCTGAACCATTGCACTGTCTCTGAACCATTGCACAGACCCTGAACCATTGCACAGACCCTGAACCATTGCACAGTCCTTGAACCATTGCACAGACCCTGAACCATTGCACAGACCCTGAACCATTGTAGAGACCCTGAACCATTGCACTGTCTCTGAACCATTGCACAGACCCTGAACCATTGCACAGACCCTGAACCATTGCACAGTCCTTGAACCATTGCACAGACCCTGAACCATTGCACAGACCCTGAACCATTGTAGAGACCCTGAACCATTGCACAGACCCTGAACCATTGCACAGACCCTGAACCATTTCACAGACCCTGAACCATTGTACAGACCCTGAACCATTGTAGAGACCCTGAACCATTGCAGAGACCCTGAACCATTGCACAGACTCGCACCAAGCCCCGTTCACCCATCACCACTGTGCTCGCTGACCTACATTGGCTCCCGGTTATGCAACGCCTTGATTATAAAATTCTCATCCTTATTTTCAAATCATTCCATGGCCTCGCCCCGCCCTACCTCTGTAATCTCCTCCAGCCTCACAACCGTCCAAGATCTCCGCGCTCCTCCAATTCTGGCCTCTTGAGCATCCCCAATTTTCATCGCTCCACCATTGACGGCCGTGCCTTCAGCTGCCTGGGCCCTAAGCTCTGGGATTCCCTCCCTAAACCTCTCAGCATCTCTCCCTCTCTCCCCTCCTTTAAGACAGTCCTTAAATCCTACCTCTTTGACCAAGCTTTTGGTCACCTGCTCTAATATCTCCTTATGTGGCTCAGTGTCAAATTCTATTGGATAATAGCTGCTGTGAAGCACCCTGGGACGTTTTGCTACGTTAAAGGCGCTATATAAATGCAATTTGTTGTTGTTGTGCCATTGTAGAGCACTCAACCATAGACCCAAAGTGTTTACAGCTCAGGAGGAGGCCATTCGGTCCATTATGTCTGTGCCCGCACTTTGCTAAAGAATCCAAAACGAATTCACCTGCCCTACATAGCCCTCTATCCTCCTCTGCCTTAAATATTTATTCAACTTTCACTTATAAGATGCAATGGTCTCTGCATCAACCACTCCCAGTGGTAAAGTATTTCACGCCCCAACAGCCCTCTGCCTAAAGACATTTCTCCCAATATAAGAACATAAGAAACGGGAGCAGGAGTCGGCCATACGGCCCCTCGAGCCTGCTCCGACATCCAATAAGATCATGGCTGATCTTCGACCTCAACTCCACTTTCCCGCCCATTCCCCATATCCCTTGATTCCCCTAGAGTTCGAAAATCTATCGATCTTAGCGCTGAATATACTCAAAGACTCAGCATCCACAGAATTCCAGAGATTCACCGCCCTCTGAGTGAAGAAATTCCTCCTCATCTCAGTCTTAAATGGCCGACCCCTTATTCTCACACTCTTAGTGACAATTTTAAAATGTTGTCCCTTTGTCGTCACTGACTCCCAAACCAGAGGAAATAATCTTTCCCCATTCACCCCATCAAAACCCTTCACCCTTAAACTTCTATTAAATATTGTTCTAGCCTTCTCTGCCCGAGTGGAAATGGTGACAGGATCTGCCCATTCTGCTCACCAGCCTATCGGGTAGAAATCCGGGCACGTCCATCGCTGGGCATGCGGTATGTTCCTTGCACCTGAATGCTGAGGACCGAGGTGCTCCCACTATTGGGTACTTAGGCCTCATCAACAGCAAACCGGCATGGCCCCAACAGCCAGCGGCCGAGGAGATGGCGAAGAAAATGGCCGCTGCCAAGATAGGATGCCCAGGAGGGGGAAATAGGAGGCTGGGGGCACATAAGCACATAAGAATTAGGAGCAGGAGTAGGCCATTCGGCCCCTCGAGTCTGCTCCGCCATTCAATGAGTTCATGGCTGATCTTCGACATCAACTCCGCTTTCCTGCACTATCCCATATCCCTTGATTCCCTTAATATCCAAAAATCTATCGATCTCAGTCTTGAATATGCTCAACGACTGAGCATCCACAGCCCTTTGGGTGGGGGGGGAGGGAGCGGAGGTCGGGGAGGGGGAACTAGAAGGCCGGGGAGTGGAGCGGTGGTCTGGAGGGGTGATTTACATATTGACGGGGCCAAGCGCTTCGGCCCAGTAAGCAACGTTCCCTTTCATTTTGTTTGGCATCAAGCAGCCCCTTAAAGGGGCTGCACGGGCCATTCAACATACCGCACATCCGTGGTTTTGCTCATTGAAAAGCCGGCAAGCGGGGTCTCTGGAGCGCTGCGCGGGACCCTGGAGCAGAGCGCGGGGTCCCTGGAGAAGAGCGCGGGGTCCCTGGAGCAGAGCGTGGGGTCCCTGGAGCAGAGCGCGGGGTCCCTGGAGCAGAGCGCTGGGTCCCTGGAGCAGAGCGCGGGGTCCCTGGAGCAGAGCGCGGGGTCCCTGGAGCAGAGCGCGGGGTCTCTGGAGCAGAGCGAGGGGTCCCTGGAGCAGAGCGCGGGGTCCCTGGAGCAGAGCGCGGGGTACCTGGAGCAGAGCGCGGGGTCCCTGGAGCAGAGCGCGGGGTCTCTGGAGCAGAGCGCGGGGTCCCTGGAGCAGAGCGCGGGGTCTCTGGAGCAGAGCGCGGGGTCCCTGGAGCAGAGCGCGGGGCCCCTGGAGCAGAGCGCGGGGTCCCTGGAGCAGAGCGCGGGGCCCCTGGAGCAGAGCGCGGGGTCCCTGGAGCAGAGCGCGGGGCCCCTGGAGCAGAGCGCGGGGTCCCTGGAGCAGAGCGCGGGGTCACTGGAGCAGAGCGCGGGGTCTCTGGAGCGGAGCGCGGGGTCCCTGGAGCAGAGCGCGGGGTCTCTGGAGCAGAGCGCGGGGTCCCTGGAGCAGAGCGCGGGGTCTCTGGAGCAGAGCGCGGGGTCCCTGGAGCAGAGCGCGGGGTCCCTGGAGCAGAGCGCGGGGCCCCTGGAGCAGAGCGCGGGGTCCCTGGAGCGGAGCGCGGGGTCCCTGGAGCGGAGCGCGGGGTCTCTGGAGCAGAGCGCGGGGTCCCTGGAGCAGAGCGCGGGGTCCCTGGAGCAGAGCGCGGGGTCCCTGGAGCAGAGCGCGGGGTCCCTGGAGCAGAGCGCGGGGTCCCTGGAGCAGAGCGCGGGGTCCCTGGAGCAGAGCGCGGGGTCCCTGGAGCAGAGCGCGGGGTCTCTGGAGCAGAGCGCGGGGTCCCTGGAGCAGAGCGCGGGGTCCCTGGAGCAGAGCGCGGGGCCTCTGGAGCAGAGTGCGGGGTCCCTGGAGCAGAGCGCGGGGTCTCTGGAGCAGAGCGCGGGGTCTCTGGAGCAGAGCGCGGGGTCCCTGGAGCAGAGCGCGGGGTCCCTGGAGCAGAGCGCGGGGTCTCTGGAGCAGAGCGCGGGGTCTCTGGAGCAGAGCGCGGGGTCCCTGGAGCAGAGCGCGGGGTCCCTGGAGCAGAGCGCGGGGTCCCTGGAGCAGAGCGCGGGGTCCCTGGAGCAGAGCGCGGGGTCCCTGGAGCAGAGCGCGGGGTCTCTGGAGCAGAGCGCGGGGTCTCTGGAGCAGAGCGCGGGGTCGCTGGAGCAGAGCGCGGGGCCTCTGGAGCAGAGCGCGGGGTCCCTGGAGCAGAGCGCGGGGTCCCTGGAGCAGAGCGCGGGGACCCTGGAGCAGAGCGCGGTGTCCCTGGAGCAGAGCGCGGGGTCCCTGGAGCAGAGCGCGGGGTCTCTGGAGCAGAGCGCGGGGTCCCTGGAGCAGAGCGCGGGGTCCCTGGAGCAGAGCGCGGGGTCCCTGGAGCAGAGCGCGGGGCCCCTGGAGCAGAGCGCGGGGTCCCTGGAGCAGAGCGCGGGGTCCCTGGAGCAGAGCGCGGGGTCCCTGGAGCAGAGCGCGGGGTCCCTGGAGCAGAGCGCGGGGTCTCTGGAGCAGAGCGCGGGGTCTCTGGAGCAGAGCGCGGGGTCCCTGGAGCAGAGCGCGGGGCCCCTGGAGCAGAGCGCGGGGTCCCTGGAGCAGAGCGCGGGGTCTCTGGAGCAGAGCGCGGGGTCCCTGGAGCAGAGCGCGGGGTCTCTGGAGCAGAGCGCGGGGTCTCTGGAGCAGAGCGCGGGGTCTCTGGAGCAGAGCGCGGGGTCCCTTGAGCAGAGCGCGGGGTCCCTGAAGCAGAGCGCGGGGTCTCTGGAGCAGAGCGCGGGGTCTCTGGAGCAGAGCGCGGGGTCCCTGGAGCAGAGCGCGGGGTCCCTGGAGCAGAGCGCGGGGTCCCTGGAGCACTGCACGGGGTCCCTGGAGCAGAGTGCGGGGTCCCTGGAGCGGAGCGCGGGGTCCCTGGAGCAGAGCGCGGGGTCCCTGGAGCAGAGCGCAGGGTCCCTGGAGCAGAGCGCGGGGTCCCTGGAGCAGAGCGCGGGGTCCCTGGAGCAGAGCGCGGGGCCACTGGAGCAGAGCGCGGGGTCCCTGGAGCGGAGCGCGGGGTCCCTGGAGCGGAGCGCGTGGTCCCTGGAGCAGAGCGCGGGGACCCTGGAGCGGAGCGCGGGGTCCCTGGAGCGGAGCGCGGGGTCCCTGGAGCGGAGCGCGGGGTCCCTGGAGCAGAGCGCGGGGACCCTGGAGCAGAGCGCGGGGTCCCTGGAGCAGAGCGCGGGGTCCCTGGAGCAGAGCGCGGGGTCCCTGGAGCAGAGCGCGGGGTCCCTGGAGCAGAGCGCGGGGCCCCTGGAGCAGAGCGCGGGGTCCCTGGAGCAGAGCGCGGGGTCCCTGGAGCAGAGCGCGGGGTCTCTGGAGCAGAGCGCGGGGTCCCTGGAGCAGAGCGCGGGGTCCCTGGAGCAGAGCGCGGGGCCTCTGGAGCAGAGCGCGGGGTCCCTGGAGCAGAGCGCGGGGTCCCTGGAGCAGAGCGCGGGGTCCCTGGAGCAGAGCGCGGGGTCTCTGGAGCAGAGCGCGGGGTCTCTGGAGCAGAGCGCGGGGTCTCTGGAGCAGAGCGCGGGGTCCCTGGAGCAGAGCGCGGGGTCCCTGGAGCAGAGCGCGGGGTCCCTGGAGCAGAGCGCGGGGTCCCTGGAGCAGAGCGCGGGGTCCCTGGAGCAGAGCGCGGGGTCCCTGGAGCAGAGCGCGGGGCCCCTGGAGCAGAGCGCGGGGTCCCTGGAGCAGAGCGCGGTGTCCCTGGAGCAGAGCGCGGGGTCGCTGGAGCAGGGCGCGGGGTCTCTGGAGCAGAGCGCGGGGTCTCTGGAGCAGAGCGCGGGGTCTCTGGAGCAGAGCGCGGTGTCCCTGGAGCAGAGCGCGGGGTCCCTGGAGCAGAGCGCGTGGTCTCTGGAGCAGAGCGCGGTGTCCCTGGAGCAGAGCGCGGGGTCCCTGGAGCAGAGCGCGGGGTCTCTGGAGCGGAGCGCGGGGTCTCTGGAGCGGAGCGCGGGGTCACTGGAGCAGAGCGCGGGGTCCCTGGAGCAGAGCGCGGGGCCCCTGGAGCAGAGCGCGGGGTCTCTGGAGAAGAGCGCGGGGTCTCTGGAGCAGAGCGCGGGGTCCCTGGAGCAGAGCGCGGGGTCCCTGGAGCAGAGCGCGGGGTCCCTGGAGCAGAGCGCGGGGTTTCTGGAGCAGAGCGCGGGGTCCCTGGAGCAGAGCGCGGGGTCCCTGGAGCAGAGCGCGGGGTCCCTGGAGCAGAGCGCGGGGTCCCTGGAGCAGAGCGCGGGGTCCCTGGAGCAGAGCGCGGGGTCCCTGGAGCAGAGCGCGGGGTCTCTGGAGCAGAGCGCGGGGACCCTGGAGCAGAGCGCGGGGTCTCTGGAGCAGAGCGCGGGGTCCCTGGAGCAGAGCGCGGGGTCCCTGGAGCAGAGCGCGGGGTCTCTGGAGCAGAGCGCGGGGTCCCTGGAGCAGAGCGCGGGGTCCCTGGAGCAGAGCGCGGGGTCCTTGGAGCAGACCGCGGGCTCCCTGGAGCGGAGCGCGGGGTCACTGGAGCAGAGCGCGGGGTCCCTGGAGCAGAGCGCGGGGTCTCTGGAGCAGAGCGCGGGGTCCCTGGAGCAGAGCGCGGGGTCCCTGGAGCAGAGCGCGGGGTCCTTGGAGCAGACCGCGGGGTCCCTGGAGCGGAGCGCGGGGTCCCTGGAGCAGAGCGCGGGGTCCCTGGAGCAGAGCGCGGGGTCCCTGGAGCGGAGCGCGGGGTCCCTGGAGCGGAGCGCGGGGTCCCTGGAGCAGAGCGCGGGGTCCCTGGAGCAGAGCGCGGTGTCCCTGGAGCAGAGCGCGGGGTCCCTGGAGCAGAGCGCGGGGTCTCTGGAGCACTGCGCGGGGTCACTGGAGCAGAGCGCGGGGTCTCTGGAGCAGAGCGCGGGGTCCCTGGAGCAGAGCGCGGGGTCCCTGGAGCAGAGCGCGGGGTCCCTGGAGCAGAGCGCGGGGTCCCTGGAGCAGAGCGCGGGGTCTCTGGAGCAGAGCGCGGGGTCCCTGGAGCAGAGCGCGGGTTCCCTGGAGCAGAGCGCGGGGTCTCTGGAGCAGAGCGCGGGGTCCCTGGAGCAGAGCGCGGTGTCCCTGGAGCAGAGCGCGGGGTCTCTGGAGCAGAGCGCGGTGTCCCTGGAGCAGAGCGCGGGGTCCCTGGAGCAGAGCGCGGGGTCCCTGGAGCACTGCGCGGGGCCCCTGGAGCAGAGCGCGGGGTCCCTGGAGCAGAGCGCGAGGTCCCTGGAGCAGAGCGCAGGGTCCGTGGAGCAGAGCGCGGGGTCCCTGGAGCAGAGCGCGGGGTCCCTGGAGCAGAGCGCGGGGTCTCTGGAGCAGAGCGCGGGGTCCCTGGAGCACTGCGCGGGGTCCCTGGAGCACAGCGCGGGGTCCCTGGAGCAGAGCGCGGGGTCCCTGGAGCACTGCGCGGGGTCTCTGGAGCAGAGCGCGGGGTCCCTGGAGCAGAGCGCGGGGTCCCTGGAGCAGAGCGCGGTGTCCCTGGAGCAGAGCGCGGGGCCCCTGGAGCAGAGCGCGTGGTCTCTGGAGCAGAGCGCGAGGTCCCTGGAGCAGAGCGCGGGGTCCCTGGAGCAGAGCGCGGGGTCCCTGGAGCAGAGCGCGGGGTCTCTGGAGCAGAGCGCGGGGTCCCTGGAGCAGAGCGCGGGGTCCCTGGAGCAGAGCGCGGGGTCCCTGGAGCAGAGCGCGGGGTCTCTGGAGCAGAGCGCGGGGTCCCTGGAGCAGAGCGCGGGGTCCCTGGAGCAGAGCGCGGGGTCCCTGGAGCAGAGCGCGGGGTCCCTGGAGCAGAGCGCGGGGTCTCTGGAGCAGAGCGCGGGGTCCCTGGAGCAGAGCGCGGGGTCCCTGGAGCAGAGCGCGGGGCCTCTGGAGCACAGCGCGGGGTCCCTGGAGCAGAGCGCGGGGTCCCTGGAGCAGAGCGCGGGGTCCCTGGAGCGGAGCGCGGGGTCCCTGGAGCGGAGCGCGGGGTCCCTGGAGCGGAGCGCGGGGTCCCTGGAGCAGAGCGTGGGGTCCCTGGAGCGGAGCGCGGGGTCCCTGGAGCGGAGCGCGGGGTCCCTGGAGCGGAGCGCGGGGTCCCTGGAGCGGAGCGCGGGGTCTCTGGAGCGGAGCGCGGGGTCTCTGGAGCGGAGCGCGGGGTCCCTGGAGCGGAGCGCGGTGTCCCTGGAGCGGAGCGCCGGGTCCCTGGAGTGGAGCGCGGGGTCCCTGGAGCGGAGCGCGGGGTCCCTGGAGCGGAGCGCGGGGTCCCTGGAGCGGAGCGCGGGGTCCCTGCAGCGGAGCGCGGGGTCCCTGGAGCAGAGCGCGGAGTCTCTGGAGCAGAGCGCGGGGTCCCTGGAGCATAGCGCGGGTTCCCTGGAGCAGAGCGCGGGGTCCCTGGAGCAGAGCGCGGGGTCCCTGGAGCAGAGCGCGGGGTCTCTGGAGCAGAGCGCGGGGTCCCTGGAGCAGAGCGCGGGGTCCCTGGAGCAGAGCGCGGGGTCCCTGGAGCAGAGCGCGGTGTCTCTGGAGCAGAGCGCGTGGTCCCTGGAGCAGAGCGCGGGGTCTCTGGAGCAGAGCGCGGGGTCCCTGGAGCAGAGCGCGGGGTCTCTGGAGCAGAGCGCGGGGTCCCTGGAGCAGAGCGCGGGGTCTCTGGAGCAGAGCGCGGGGTCTCTGGAGCAGAGCGCGGGGTCTCTGGAGCAGAGCGCGGGGTCCCTTGAGCAGAGCGCGGGGTCCCTGAAGCAGAGCGCGGGGTCTCTGGAGCAGAGCGCGGGGTCTCTGGAGCAGAGCGCGGGGTCCCTGGAGCAGAGCGCGGGGTCCCTGGAGCAGAGCGCGGGGTCCCTGGAGCACTGCACGGGGTCCCTGGAGCAGAGTGCGGGGTCCCTGGAGCGGAGCGCGGGGTCCCTGGAGCGGAGCGCGGGGTCCCTGGAGCAGAGCGCGGGGTCCCTGGAGCAGAGCGCGGGGTCCCTGGAGCAGAGCGCGGGGTCCCTGGAGCAGAGCGCGGGGCCACTGGAGCAGAGCGCGGGGTCCCTGGAGCGGAGCGCGGGGTCCCTGGAGCGGAGCGCGTGGTCCCTGGAGCAGAGCGCGGGGACCCTGGAGCGGAGCGCGGGGTCCCTGGAGCGGAGCGCGGGGTCCCTGGAGCGGAGCGCGGGGTCCCTGGAGCAGAGCGCGGGGACCCTGGAGCAGAGCGCGGGGTCCCTGGAGCAGAGCGCGGGGTCCCTGGAGCAGAGCGCGGGGTCCCTGGAGCAGAGCGCGGGGTCCCTGGAGCAGAGCGCGGGGCCCCTGGAGCAGAGCGCGGGGTCCCTGGAGCAGAGCGCGGGGTCCCTGGAGCAGAGCGCGGGGTCTCTGGAGCAGAGCGCGGGGTCCCTGGAGCAGAGCGCGGGGTCCCTGGAGCAGAGCGCGGGGTCCCTGGAGCAGAGCGCGGGGTCCCTGGAGCAGAGCGCGGGGTCCCTGGAGCAGAGCGCGGGGTCTCTGGAGCAGAGCGCGGGGTCTCTGGAGCAGAGCGCGGGGTCTCTGGAGCAGAGCGCGGGGTCCCTGGAGCAGAGCGCGGGGTCCCTGGAGCAGAGCGCGGGGCCCCTGGAGCAGAGCGCGGGGTCCCTGGAGCAGAGCGCGGTGTCCCTGGAGCAGAGCGCGGGGTCGCTGGAGCAGGGCGCGGGGTCTCTGGAGCAGAGCGCGGGGTCTCTGGAGCAGAGCGCGGGGTCTCTGGAGCAGAGCGCGGTGTCCCTGGAGCAGAGCGCGGGGTCCCTGGAGCAGAGCACGTGGTCTCTGGAGCAGAGCGCGGTGTCCCTGGAGCAGAGCGCGGGGTCCCTGGAGCAGAGCGCGGGGTCTCTGGAGCGGAGCGCGGGGTCTCTGGAGCGGAGCGCGGGGTCTCTGGAGCAGAGCGCGGGGTCTCTGGAGCAGAGCGCGGGGTCCCTGGAGCAGAGCGCGGGGTCCCTGGAGCAGAGCGCGGGGCCCCTGGAGCAGAGCGCGGGGTCCCTGGAGCAGAGCGCGGTGTCCCTGGAGCAGAGCGCGGGGTCGCTGGAGCAGGGCGCGGGGTCTCTGGAGCAGAGCGCGGGGTCTCTGGAGCAGAGCGCGGGGTCTCTGGAGCAGAGCGCGGTGTCCCTGGAGCAGAGCGCGGGGTCCCTGGAGCAGAGCGCGTGGTCTCTGGAGCAGAGCGCGGTGTCCCTGGAGCAGAGCGCGGGGTCCCTGGAGCAGAGCGCGGGGTCTCTGGAGCAGAGCGCGGGGTCCCTGGAGCAGAGCGCGGGGTCCCTGAAGCAGGGCGCGGGGTCTCTGGAGCAGAGCGCGGGGTCCCTGGAGCAGAGCGCGGGGTCCCTGGAGCAGAGCGCGGGGTCTCTGGAGCAGAGCGCGGGGTCCCTGGAGCAGAGCGCGGGGTCCCTGGAGCAGAGCGCGGGGTCCTTGGAGCAGACCGCGGGCTCCCTGGAGCGGAGCGCGGGGTCACTGGAGCAGAGCGCGGGGTCCCTGGAGCAGAGCGCGGGGTCTCTGGAGCAGAGCGCGGGGTCCCTGGAGCAGAGCGCGGGGTCCCTGGAGCAGAGCGCGGGGTCCTTGGAGCAGACCGCGGGGTCCCTGGAGCGGAGCGCGGGGTCCCTGGAGCAGAGCGCGGGGTCCCTGGAGCAGAGCGCGGGGTCCCTGGAGCTGAGCGCGGGGTCCCTGGAGCGGAGCGCGGGGTCCCTGGAGCAGAGCGCGGGGTCCCTGGAGCAGAGCGCGGTGTCCCTGGAGCAGAGCGCGGGGTCCCTGGAGCAGAGCGCGGGGTCTCTGGAGCACTGCGCGGGGTCACTGGAGCAGAGCGCGGGGTCTCTGGAGCAGAGCGCGGGGTCCCTGGAGCAGAGCGCGGGGTCCCTGGAGCAGAGCGCGGGGTCCCTGGAGCAGAGCGCGGGGTCCCTGGAGCAGAGCGCGGGGTCTCTGGAGCAGAGCGCGGGGTCCCTGGAGCAGAGCGCGGGTTCCCTGGAGCAGAGCGCGGGGTCTCTGGAGCAGAGCGCGGGGTCCCTGGAGCAGAGCGCGGTGTCCCTGGAGCAGAGCGCGGGGTCTCTGGAGCAGAGCGCGGTGTCCCTGGAGCAGAGCGCGGGGTCCCTGGAGCAGAGCGCGGGGTCCCTGGAGCACTGCGCGGGGCCCCTGGAGCAGAGCGCGGGGTCCCTGGAGCAGAGCGCGAGGTCCCTGGAGCAGAGCGCAGGGTCCGTGGAGCAGAGCGCGGGGTCCCTGGAGCAGAGCGCGGGGTCCCTGGAGCAGAGCGCGGGGTCTCTGGAGCAGAGCGCGGGGTCCCTGGAGCACTGCGCGGGGTCCCTGGAGCACAGCGCGGGGTCCCTGGAGCAGAGCGCGGGGTCCCTGGAGCACTGCGCGGGGTCTCTGGAGCAGAGCGCGGGGTCCCTGGAGCAGAGCGCGGGGTCCCTGGAGCAGAGCGCGGGGTCCCTGGAGCAGAGCGCGGGGCCCCTGGAGCAGAGCGCGTGGTCTCTGGAGCAGAGCGCGAGGTCCCTGGAGCAGAGCGCGGGGTCCCTGGAGCAGAGCGCGGGGTCCCTGGAGCAGAGCGCGGGGTCTCTGGAGCAGAGCGCGGGGTCCCTGGAGCAGAGCGCGGGGTCCCTGGAGCAGAGCGCGGGGTCCCTGGAGCAGAGCGCGGGGTCTCTGGAGCAGAGCGCGGGGTCCCTGGAGCAGAGCGCGGGGTCCCTGGAGCAGAGCGCGCGGTCCCTGGAGCAGAGCGCGGGGTCCCTGGAGCAGAGCGCGGGGTCTCTGGAGCAGAGCGCGGGGTCCCTGGAGCAGAGCGCGGGGTCCCTGGAGCAGAGCGCGGGGCCTCTGGAGCAGAGCGCGGGGTCCCTGGAGCAGAGCGCGGGGTCCCTGGAGCAGAGCGCGGGGTCCCTGGAGCGGAGCGCGGGGTCCCTGGAGCGGAGCGCGGGGTCCCTGGAGCGGAGCGCGGGGTCCCTGGAGCAGAGCGCGGGGTCCCTGGAGCGGAGCGCGGGGTCCCTGGAGCGGAGCGCGGGGTCCCTGGAGCGGAGCGCGGGGTCCCTGGAGCGGAGCGCGGGGTCTCTGGAGCGGAGCGCGGGGTCTCTGGAGCGGAGCGCGGGGTCCCTGGAGCGGAGCGCGGGGTCCCTGGAGCGGAGCGCCGGGTCCCTGGAGCGGAGCGCGGGGTCCCTGGAGCGGAGCGCGGGGTCCCTGGAGCGGAGCGCGGTGTCCCTGGAGCGGAGCGCGGGGTCCCTGGAGCAGAGCGCGGAGTCTCTGGAGCAGAGCGCGGGGTCCCTGGAGCAGAGCGCGGGGTCCCTGGAGCAGAGCGCGGGGTCCCTGGAGCAGAGCGCGGGGTCCCTGGAGCAGAGCGCGGGGTCTCTGGAGCAGAGCGCGGGGTCCCTGGAGCGGAGCGCGGGGTCTCTGGAGCAGATCGCGGGGTCCCTGGAGCAGAGCGCGGGGTCTCTGGAGCAGAGCGCGGGGTCCCTGGAGCAGAGCGGGGGGTCCCTGGAGCAGAGCACGGGGTCTCTGGAGCAGAGCGCTGGGTCCCTGGAGCAGAGCGCGGGGTCCCTGGAGCAGAGCGCGGGGTCCCTGGAGCAGAGCGGGGGGTCCCTGGAGCAGAGCGCGGGGTCCCTGGAGCAGAGCGCGGGGTCTCTGGAGCAGAGCGCGGGGTCCCTGGAGCAGAGCGCGGGGTCCCTGGAGCAGAGCGCGGGGTCCCTGGAGCAGGGCGCGGGGTCCCTGGAGCAGAGCGCGGGGTCTTTGGAGCAGAGCGCGGGGTCCCTGGAGCAGAGCGCGGGGTCCCTGGAGCAGAGCGCGGGGTCCCTGGAGCAGAGCGCGGGGTCCCTGGAGCAGAGCGCGGGGTCCCTGGAGCAGAGCGCGGGGTCTCTGGAGCAGAGCGCGGGGTCTCTGGAGCAGAGCGCGGGGTCTCTGGAGCAGAGCGCGGGGTCCCTGGAGCAGAGCGCGGGGTCCCTGGAGCAGAGCGCGGGGCCCCTGGAGCAGAGCGCGGGGTCCCTGGAGCAGAGCGCGGTGTCCCTGGAGCAGAGCGCGGGGTCGCTGGAGCAGGGCGCGGGGTCTCTGGAGCAGAGCGCGGGGTCTCTGGAGCAGAGCGCGGGGTCTCTGGAGCAGAGCGCGGTGTCCCTGGAGCAGAGCGCGGGGTCCCTGGAGCAGAGCACGTGGTCTCTGGAGCAGAGCGCGGTGTCCCTGGAGCAGAGCGCGGGGTCCCTGGAGCAGAGCGCGGGGTCTCTGGAGCGGAGCGCGGGGTCTCTGGAGCGGAGCGCGGGGTCTCTGGAGCAGAGCGCGGGGTCTCTGGAGCAGAGCGCGGGGTCTCTGGAGCAGAGCGCGGGGTCTCTGGAGCAGAGCGCGGGGTCTCTGGAGCAGAGCGCGGTGTCCCTGGAGCAGAGCGCGGGGTCCCTGGAGCAGAGCGCGTGGTCTCTGGAGCAGAGCGCGGTGTCCCTGGAGCAGAGCGCGGGGTCCCTGGAGCAGAGCGCGGGGTCTCTGGAGCAGAGCGCGGGGTCCCTGGAGCAGAGCGCGGGGTCCCTGAAGCAGGGCGCGGGGTCTCTGGAGCAGAGCGCGGGGTCCCTGGAGCAGAGCGCGGGGTCCCTGGAGCAGAGCGCGGGGTCTCTGGAGCAGAGCGCGGGGTCCCTGGAGCAGAGCGCGGGGTCCCTGGAGCAGAGCGCGGGGTCCTTGGAGCAGACCGCGGGCTCCCTGGAGCGGAGCGCGGGGTCACTGGAGCAGAGCGCGGGGTCCCTGGAGCAGAGCGCGGGGTCTCTGGAGCAGAGCGCGGGGTCCCTGGAGCAGAGCGCGGGGTCCCTGGAGCAGAGCGCGGGGTCCTTGGAGCAGACCGCGGGGTCCCTGGAGCGGAGCGCGGGGTCCCTGGAGCAGAGCGCGGGGTCCCTGGAGCAGAGCGCGGGGTCCCTGGAGCGGAGCGCGGGGTCCCTGGAGCGGAGCGCGGGGTCCCTGGAGCAGAGCGCGGGGTCCCTGGAGCAGAGCGCGGTGTCCCTGGAGCAGAGCGCGGGGTCCCTGGAGCAGAGCGCGGGGTCTCTGGAGCACTGCGCGGGGTCACTGGAGCAGAGCGCGGGGTCTCTGGAGCAGAGCGCGGGGTCCCTGGAGCAGAGCGCGGGGTCCCTGGAGCAGAGCGCGGGGTCCCTGGAGCAGAGCGCGGGGTCCCTGGAGCAGAGCGCGGGGTCTCTGGAGCAGAGCGCGGGGTCCCTGGAGCAGAGCGCGGGTTCCCTGGAGCAGAGCGCGGGGTCTCTGGAGCAGAGCGCGGGGTCCCTGGAGCAGAGCGCGGTGTCCCTGGAGCAGAGCGCGGGGTCTCTGGAGCAGAGCGCGGTGTCCCTGGAGCAGAGCGCGGGGTCCCTGGAGCAGAGCGCGGGGTCCCTGGAGCACTGCGCGGGGCCCCTGGAGCAGAGCGCGGGGTCCCTGGAGCAGAGCGCGAGGTCCCTGGAGCAGAGCGCAGGGTCCGTGGAGCAGAGCGCGGGGTCCCTGGAGCAGAGCGCGGGGTCCCTGGAGCAGAGCGCGGGGTCTCTGGAGCAGAGCGCGGGGTCCCTGGAGCACTGCGCGGGGTCCCTGGAGCACAGCGCGGGGTCCCTGGAGCAGAGCGCGGGGTCCCTGGAGCACTGCGCGGGGTCTCTGGAGCAGAGCGCGGGGTCCCTGGAGCAGAGCGCGGGGTCCCTGGAGCAGAGCGCGGGGTCCCTGGAGCAGAGCGCGGGGCCCCTGGAGCAGAGCGCGTGGTCTCTGGAGCAGAGCGCGAGGTCCCTGGAGCAGAGCGCGGGGTCCCTGGAGCAGAGCGCGGGGTCCCTGGAGCAGAGCGCGGGGTCTCTGGAGCAGAGCGCGGGGTCCCTGGAGCAGAGCGCGGGGTCCCTGGAGCAGAGCGCGGGGTCCCTGGAGCAGAGCGCGGGGTCTCTGGAGCAGAGCGCGGGGTCCCTGGAGCAGAGCGCGGGGTCCCTGGAGCAGAGCGCGCGGTCCCTGGAGCAGAGCGCGGGGTCCCTGGAGCAGAGCGCGGGGTCTCTGGAGCAGAGCGCGGGGTCCCTGGAGCAGAGCGCGGGGTCCCTGGAGCAGAGCGCGGGGTCCCTGGAGCAGAGCGCGGTGTCTCTGGAGCAGAGCGCGGGGTCCCTGGAGCAGAGCGCGGGGTCTCTGGAGCAGAGCGCGGGGTCTCTGGAGCAGAGCGCGGGGTCCCTGGAGCAGAGCGCGGGGTCCCTGGAGCAGAGCGCGGGGTCTCTGGAGCAGAGCGCGGGGTCCCTGGAGCAGAGCGCGGGGTCCCTGGAGCAGAGCGCGGGGTCCCTGGAGCAGAGCGCAGGGTCCCTGGAGCAGAGCGCGGGGTCTCTGGAGCAGAGCGCGGGGTCGCTGGAGCAGAGCGCGGGGTCCCTGGAGCAGAGCGCGGGGCCTCTGGAGCAGAGCGCGGGGTCCCTGGAGCAGAGCGCGGGGTCCCTGGAGCAGAGCGCGGGGTCCCTGGAGCGGAGCGCGGGGTCCCTGGAGCGGAGCGCGGGGTCCCTGGAGCTGAGCGCGGGGTCCCTGTAGCAGAGCGCGGGGTCCCTGGAGCGGAGCGCGGCGTCCCTGGAGCGGAGCGCGGGGTCCCTGGAGCGGAGCGCGGGGTCCCTGGAGCGGAGCGCGGGGTCTCTGGAGCGGAGCGCGGGGTCTCTGGAGCGGAGCGCGGGGTCCCTGGAGCGGAGCGCGGGGTCCCTGGAGCGGAGCGCGGGGTCCCTGGAGCGGAGCGCGGGGTCCCTGGAGCGGAGCGCGTGGTCCCTGGAGCGGAGCGCGGGGTCCCTGGAGCAGAGCGCGGGGTCCCTGGAGCAGAGCGCGGAGTCTCTGGAGCAGAGCGCGGGGTCCCTGGAGCAGAGCGCGGGGTCCCTGGAGCAGAGCGCGGGGTCCCTGGAGCAGAGCGCGGGGTCCCTGGAGCAGAGCGCGGGGTCTCTGGAGCAGAGCGCGGGGTCCCTGGAGCAGAGCGCGGGGTCTCTGGAGCAGATCGCGGGGTCCCTGGAGCAGAGCGCGGGGTCTCTGGAGCAGAGCGCGGGGTCCCTGGAGCAGAGCGGGGGGTCCCTGGAGCAGAGCACGGGGTCTCTGGAGCAGAGCGCGGGGTCCCTGGAGCAGAGCGCGGGGTCCCTGGAGCAGAGCGCGGGGTCCCTGGAGCAGTGCGGGGGGTCCCTGGAGCAGAGCGCGGGGTCCCTGGAGCAGAGCGCGGGGTCCCTGGAGCAGAGCGCGGGGTCCCTGGAGCAGAGCGCGGGGTCCCTGGAGCAGAGCGCGGGGTCCCTGGAGCAGGGCGCGGGGTCCCTGGAGCAGAGCGCGGGGTCTCTGGAGCAGAGCGCGGGGTCCCTGGAGCAGAGCGCGGGGTCCCTGGAGCAGAGCGCGGGGTCCCTGGAGCAGAGCGCGGTGTCCCTGGAGCAGAGCGCGGGGTCCCTGGAGCAAAGCGCGGGGTCCCTGGAGCAGAGCGCGAGGTCCCTGGAGCAGAGCGCGGGGTCCCTGGAGCAGAGCGCGGGGTCTCTGGAGCAGAGCGCGGGGTCTCTGGAGCAGAGCGCGGGGTCCCTGGAGCAGAGCGCGGGGTCCCTGGAGCAGAGCGCGGGGTCCCTGGAGCAGAGCGCGGGGTCTCTGGAGCAGAGCGCGGGGTCCCTGGAGCAGAGTGCGGGGTCTCTGGAGCAGAGCGCGGGGTCCCTGGAGCAGAGCGCGGGGTCCCTGGAGCAGAGCGCGGGGTCTCTGGAGCAGAGCGCGGGGTCTCTGGAGCAGAGCGCGGGGTCCCTGGAGCAGAGCGCGGGGTCCCTGGAGCACTGCGCGGGGTCCCTGGAGCACTGCGCGGGGCCCCTGGAGCAGAGCGCGGGGTCCCTGGAGCAGAGCGCGGTGTCTCTGGAGCAGGGAGCAGAGCGCGGGGTCCCTGGAGCAGAGCGCGGTGTCTCTGGAGCAGAGCGCGGGGCCCCTGGAGCAGAGCGCGGGGTCCCTGGAGCAGAGCGCGGGGTCCCTGGAGCAGAGCGTGGGGCCCCTGGAGCAGAGCGCGGGGTCCCTGGAGCGGAGCGCGGGGTCCCTGGAGCGGAGCGCGGGGTCCCTGGAGCAGAGCGCGGGGTCTCTGGAGCAGAGCGCGGGGTCCCTGGAGCACTGCGCGGGATCCCTGGAGCAGAGCGCGGGGTCCCTGGAGCAGAGCGCGGGGTCCCTGGAGCAGAGCGCGGGGTCCCTGGAGCAGAGCGCGGGGTCCCTGGAGCAGAGCGCGGGGTCTCTGGAGCAGAGCGCGGGGTCCCTGGAGCAGAGCGCGGGGTCCCTGGAGCAGAGCGCGGGGTCTCTGGAGCAGAGCGCGGGGTCTCTGGAGCAGGGCGCGGGGTCCCTGGAGCAGAGCGCGGCGTCTCTGGAGCAGAGCGCGGGGTCCCTGGAGCAGAGCGCGGGGTCCCTGGAGCAGAGCGCGGGGTCCCTGGAGCAGAGCGCGGGGTCTCTGGAGCAGAGCGCGGGGTCCCTGGAGCAGAGCGCGGGGTCTCTGGAGCAGAGCGCGGGTTCTCTGGAGCAGAGCGCGGGGTCCCTGGAGCAGAGCGCGGGGTCCCTGGAGCAGAGCGCGGGGTCGCTGGAGCAGAGCGCGGGGTCCCTGGAGCAGAGCGCGGGGTCCCTGGAGCACAGCGCGGGGTCTCTGGAGCAGAGCGCGGGGTCCCTGGAGCAGTGCGCGGGGTCCCTGGAGCAGAGCGCGGGGTCCCTCGAGCAGAGCGCGGGGTCCCTGGAGCAGAGCGCGGGGTCTCTGGAGCAGAGCGCGGGGTCCCTGGAGCAGAGCACGGGGTCCCTGGAGCAGAGCGCGGGGTCTCTGGAGCAGGGCGCGGGGTCCCTGGAGCAGAGCGCGGGGTCCCTGGAGCAGAGCGCGGTGTCTCTGGAGCAGAGCGCGGGGTCCCTGGAGCAGAGCGCGGTGTCTCTGGAGCAGAGCGCGGGGCCCCTGGAGCAGAGCGCGGGGTCCCTGGAGCAGAGCGCGGGGTCCCTGGAGCAGAGCGTGGGGCCCCTGGAGCAGAGCGCGGGGTCCCTGGAGCGGAGCGCGGGGTCCCTGGAGCGGAGCGCGGGGTCCCTGGAGCAGAGCGCGGGGTCTCTGGAGCAGAGCGCGGGGTCCCTGGAGCACTGCGCGGGATCCCTGGAGCAGAGCGCGGGGTCCCTGGAGCAGAGCGCGGGGTCCCTGGAGCAGAGCGCGGGGTCCCTGGAGCAGAGCGCGGGGTCCCTGGAGCAGAGCGCGGGGTCTCTGGAGCAGAGCGCGGGGTCCCTGGAGCAGAGCGCGGGGTCCCTGGAGCAGAGCGCGGGGTCTCTGGAGCAGAGCGCGGGGTCTCTGGAGCAGGGCGCGGGGTCCCTGGAGCAGAGCGCGGCGTCTCTGGAGCAGAGCGCGGGGTCCCTGGAGCAGAGCGCGGGGTCCCTGGAGCAGAGCGCGGGGTCCCTGGAGCAGAGCGCGGGGTCTCTGGAGCAGAGCGCGGGGTCCCTGGAGCAGAGCGCGGGGTCTCTGGAGCAGAGCGCGGGTTCTCTGGAGCAGAGCGCGGGGTCCCTGGAGCAGAGCGCGGGGTCCCTGGAGCAGAGCGCGGGGTCGCTGGAGCAGAGCGCGGGGTCCCTGGAGCAGAGCGCGGGGTCCCTGGAGCACAGCGCGGGGTCTCTGGAGCAGAGCGCGGGGTCCCTGGAGCAGTGCGCGGGGTCCCTGGAGCAGAGCGCGGGGTCCCTCGAGCAGAGCGCGGGGTCCCTGGAGCAGAGCGCGGGGTCTCTGGAGCAGAGCGCGGGGTCCCTGGAGCAGAGCACGGGGTCCCTGGAGCAGAGCGCGGGGTCTCTGGAGCAGGGCGCGGGGTCCCTGGAGCAGAGCGCGGGGTCCCTGGAGCAGAGCGCGGTGTCTCTGGAGCAGAGCGCGGGGTCTCTGGAGCAGAGCGCGGTGTCTCTGGAGCAGAGCGCGGGGTCTCTGGAGCAGGGCGCGGGGTCCCTGGAGCAGAGCGCGGGGTCTCTGGAGCAGAGCGCGGGGTCCCTGGAGCACTGCGCGGGGTCCCTGGAGCAGAGCGCGGGGTCTCTGGAGCAGAGCGCGGGGTCTCTGGAGCAGAGCGCGGGGTCCCTGGAGCACTGCGCGGGGTCCCTGGAGCAGAGCGCGGGGTCCCTGGAGCAGAGCGCGGGGTCCCTGGAGCAGAGCGCGGGGTCCCTGGAGCAGAGCGGGGGGTCCCTGGAGCAGAGCGCGGGGTCCCTGGAGCAGAGCGCGGGGTCTCTGGAGCAGAGCGCGGCGTCCCTGGAGCAGAGCGCGGGGTCCCTGGAGCAGAGCGCGGGGTCCCTGGAGCAGAGCGCGGGGTCCCTGGAGCAGAGCGCGGGGTCTCTGGAGCAGAGCGCGGGGTCCCTGGAGCAGAGCGCGGGGTCCCTGGAGCAGAGCGCGGGATCCCTGGAGCAGAGCGCGGGGCCCCTGGAGCAGAGCGCGGGGTCTCTGGAGCAGAGCGCGGGGTCCCTGGAGCAGAGCGCGGGGTCCCTGGAGCAGAGCGCGGGGTCCCTGGAGCAGAGCGCGGGGTCTCTGGAGCAGAGCGCGGGACCCCTGGAGCAGAGCGCGGGGTCCCTGGAGCAGAGCGCGGGGTCCCTGGAGCAGAGCGCGGGGTCTCTGGAGCAGAGCGCGGGGTCCCTGGAGCAGAGCGCGGGGTCCCTGGAGCAGAGCGCGGGGTCCCTGGAGCAGAGCGCGGGGTCCCTGGAGCAGAGCGCGGGGTCTCTGGAGCAGAGCGCGGGGTCTCTGGAGCAGAGCGCGGGGTCCCTGGAGCAGAGCGCCGGGTCTCTGGAGCAGAGCGCGGGGTCTCTGGAGCAGAGCGCGGGGTCTCTGGAGCAGAGCGCGGGGTCTCTGGAGCAGAGCGCGGGGTCCCTGGAGCAGAGCGCGGGGCCCCTGGAGCAGAGCGCGGGGTCTCTGGAGCACTGCGCGGGGTCTCTGGAGCAGAGCGCGGGGTCCCTGGAGCAGAGCGCGGGGTCTCTGGAGCAGAGCGCGGGGTCTCTGGAGCAGAGCGCGGGGTCCCTGGAGCAGAGCGCGGTGTCCCTGGAGCAGAGCGCGGGGTCCCTGGAGCAGAGCGCGGGGTCCCTGGAGCAGAGCGCGGGGTCCCTGGAGCAGAGCGCGGGGTCTCTGGAGCAGAGCGCGGGGTCTCTGGAGCAGAGCGCGGGGTCTCTGGAGCAGAGCGCGGGGTCCCTGGAGCAGAGCGCGGGGTCTCTGGAGCAGAGCGCGGGGTCTCTGGAGCAGAGCGCGGGGTCCCTGGAGCAGAGCGCGGGGTCTCTGGAGCAGAGCGCGGGGTCCCTGGAGCAGAGCGCGGGGTCTCTGGAGCAGAGCGCGTGGTCCCTGGAGCAGAGCGCGGGGTCCCTGGAGCAGAGCGCGGGGTCTCTGGAGCAGAGCGCGGTGTCCCTGGAGCAGAGCGCGGGGTCTCTGGAGCAGAGCGCAGGGTCCCTGGAGCAGAGCGCGGGGTCTCCGGAGCAGAGCGCGGGGTCCCTGGAGCAGAGCGCGGGGTCCCTGGAGCAGAGCGCGGGGTCCCTGGAGCAGAGCGCGGTGTCACTGGAGCAGAGCGCGGGGTCCCTGGAGCAGGGCGCGGGGTCCCTGGAGCAGGGCGCGGGGTCCCTGGAGCAGAGCGCGGGGTCCCTGGAGCAGGGCGCGGTTGGGCAGTTAACAGGGAACGTTGCCTGTAAGCCAAGTTCTTTTTTCTTTCCCAGTATCCAGCCACAAATGAGGGTGCGCTACCTGCCCACCATATTGGGGGCTCAGTCGGCCAGTTAGCACCTGTAAAAGCCGTTAGCGCCGGTTAGCGCCTGTGTCAGCTGTGGCTCAGTGGGTAACACACTCGCCTCTGAGTCAGAAGGTTGTGAGTTCAAGTTCCACACCAGGGACTTGAGCGCATGAAGCTAGGCTGACACTCCCAGTGCAGTGCTGAGGGAGTGCTGCACGGTCGGAGGTGCCGTCTTTTGAATGAGACATTAAACCGAGGCCCCGTCTGCTCTCTCAGGTGGACGTAAAAGATCCCATGGCCACTATTTCGAAGAAGGGCAGGGGAGTTCTCCCCGGTGTCCTGGGGCCAATATTTATCCCCCAACCAACTTAACAAAAACAGATTATCCGATCATTATCACATTGCTGTTTGTGGGAGCTTGCTGTGCGCAAATTGGCTGCCGTGTTTCCCACATTACAACAGTGACTACACGTCAAAAAGTACTTCATTGGCTGTAAAGTGCTTTGAGACGTCTGGTGGTCGTGAAAGGCGCTGTAAGAAATGCAAGTCTTTCTTTCTTATAAAAACCAGCGCTGCACAGACCGATTTGTAAGCTGAAGTCTCCGTGAAGACCCCTAATTTAGCGTATCCCGATCCCAATGCCATGCTCCCTGTGCCAAAGTCTTCTTCTGCAACATCAGCAAGCCAGCTGTGTTACAGCGAGGTTTGATTTATTGCAACTGAACGACTAACTATCACCAGAAATGAAAGGGGTCACATGTGTGTTCAGGCAATGCGGTTAAATGTGCCGAACAGTAATTGTCTATTCAATCGTTACACAATCTGTGTGGTTTTTGTTACACAACCGCTTCCCTGGCACCAACCCTGGTAGTGTGATCAGTGAAAGGGACTTTCCTCCAGTATAAAACAATAAAATGCCTGTATCGCAGCTGTCGGCCGCTCTGCCCTGCGCGGTGCTGCGTCTCTACGGACTAGAAGGTCCCCGGTTTGGCCTGGAGGTCGCGGCTCTCAGTCAGGGAGGAGGTGGTAGAGCAATGGCCACCCTTGGCCTCAGCACCTTCGCGTGTCAGGTAAGTCGGCCGGGGTTTCCGGCCCTCGATCGCTACTGGTCTGGAACCCCTGGTGGGAAAGTGCGGCCGGGGTTTCCAGCCCTCGATCGCTACTGGTCTGGAACCCCTGGTGGGAAAGTGCGGCCGGGGTTTCCAGCCCTCGATCGCTACTGGTCTGGAACCCCTGGTGGGAAAGTGCGGGCGGCGGGCGAGGGGCAGGCGAGAGCTCGGGCGAGGGGTGGGCGAGGGCTCGGGCTCCGCGGTGACGCCTGCCGGAGTCGAGCAACCCGCCGATCCGCTCGGTCCAGGCTGCCAGATGAAGAGTGGCCGCATGGTAAAGGTACAGGGGAGGCTCGGTGATCCCCTACCCCAGCAAGGGGCAGCTCTATCTGGGGCGGAAGAGGAAGGGGGGGTGGTAAAAAGAATGGGGAGGAGGAAATATTTGAAAACATAAACCTTTGTCTAAATCCCGATTAAGAATTCTTGTATACCTTGGCACCAAGAACATTGGGCGGGGGCGGGGTGGGGGGGGAGCGGGGGGTCGGCAGGTGACAAACGCGTGGCAAACTGCATAAAAAGTTCGGCCTGTGCAATGTTTACACACATCATGCCTCTGCCGGCTTTTTGAAAGAGCTCTCCGATTAGTCCCACTCCCCCTGCTCTTTCCCCGTAGCCCTGCAAATGATTTCTATTCCAGTGAAATGAGCCCCAGTCTGCTCAATCATAACTCACAGTTCCATCCTCTCAACTGCAATAACATCCGTGTAAGCCTTTTCTTCACTTTCTCCCATCGTAAGCCATTGAACGCAAAGCTGACACAGGCCCCGTGTTCAACCAAAGCCCGAGAGCAAAGCAGCGCCTGCAACACACTGCCCAGACTTGTTTCATTTTATCTAATACATATTCACAGCTGATACCGGGGGCATACCTGGTGGATTAACCTATGAAGTTTCACCTCTGGTCAGACTGGCTGAAAGTCTCCTTTCTCTGTTGGCTGCAAGGGGCCTATGTGAACACAAGAACATAAGAATTAGGAGCAGGAGTCGGCCACACGGACCCTCGAGCCCGCTCCGCCATTCAATAAGATCATGGCTGAGCTTCGACCTCAACTCCACTTTCCTGCCCATTCTCCATATCCCTTGATTCCCTTAGAGTCCAAAAATCTATCTGACATAGTCATACTCACAGAATCATAACTTTCAGCCAATGTCCCAAACTCCTCCATCACCATCCCTGGGTATATCCTGTCCCACCGGCAGGACAGAACCACCAGGGGTGGCGGCACAGTGGTATACAGTCGGGAAGGAGCATCCCTGGGAATTCTCAACATTGACTCCGGACCCCATGAAGTCTCATGGTTTCAGGTCAAGCATGGACAAGGAAACCTCCTGCTGATTAGCACCTACCGCCCTCCCTCACCTGATGAATCAGTACTCCTCGATGTTGAACGCCTCTTGGAAGAAGCACTGAGAGTAGCAAGGGCACAGAATGCACTCTGGGTGGGGGACTTCAATGTCCATCACCAAGAGTGGCTCGGTAGCACCACTACTGACCGAGCTGGCCGAGTCCTGAAGGACATAGCTGCCAGTCTGGGCCTGCGACAGGTGGTGAGAGAACGAACATGAGGGAAAAACCGACTTGACCTCGTCCTCACCAATCTACCTGTCGCAGGTGCATCTGTCCATGACAGTATTGGTGGCAGTGACAAACGCACAGTCATTGTGGGGATGAAGTCCCGTCTTCACACTGAGGACACCCTCCATCGTGTTGTGTGGCAGTACCACCGTGCTAAATGGATTGATTCAGAACAGATCAAGTAGCTCAAAACTGGGCATCCATGAGGCGCTGTAGGCCATTAGCAGCAGCGTACCTAAAAATGTGGTGCCAACCTGGGGAAGCTGCAACACAGGGCTACATGCATGCTAAAAAGCAAAAGCAGCATGCTATAGACAGAGCTAAGCGATTCCACAATCAACGGATCCGATCAAAGCTCTGCAGTTCTGCCACATCCAATCGTGAATGGTGGTGGACCATTAAACAACTAACGGGAGGAGGAGGCTCCATGAATATCCCCATTCGCAATGATGGTGGAGCCCAGCACGTGAGTGCAAAAGACAAGGCTGAAGCGTTTGCAACCATCTTCAGCCAGAAGTGCCGAGTGGATGATCCATATCGGCCTACTCCTGAGGTTCCCACCACCATAGAAGCCAGTCTTCAGCCAATTCGATTCACTCCACGTGATATCAAGAAATGGCTGAGTGCACAGGATACAACATAGGCTATGGGCCCCGACAACATCCCGGCTGTCGTATTGAAGACTTGTGCTCCAGAACCAGCCGCGTCTCTAGCCAAACTGTTCCAGTACAGCTACAACACTGGCATCTATCCGACAATGTGGAAAACAGCCCAGGTATATCCTGTCCACAAAAAGCAGGACAAATCCAATCCGGCAATTACCGCCCCATCAGTCTACTCTCAATCATCAGCAAAGTGATGGAAGGTTTCATCGACAGTGCTATCAAGCGGCACTTACTCACCAATAACCTGCTCACTGATGTCCAGTTTGGGTTCCGCCAGGACTACTCGGCTCCTGACCTCATTACAGCCTTGGTCCAAACATGGGCAAAAGAGCTGAATTCCAGAGGTGAGGTGAGAGTGACTGCCCTTGACATCAAGGCAGCATTTGACTGAGTGTGGCATCAAGGAGCCCGAGTAAAACTGAAGTCAATGGGAATCGGGGGGAAAACTCTCCATTGGCTGGAGTCATACCTAGCACAAAGGAAGATAATTGTGGTGATTGAAGGTCAATCATCACAGCCCCAGGACATCGCTGCAGGAGTTCCTCAGGACAGTGTCCGAGGCCCAACCATCTTCAGCCGTTTCATCAATGACCTTCCCTCCAACATAAGGTCAGAAATGGGGATGTTCGCTGATGACTGCACAGTGTTCAGTGCCATTCACAACTCCTCAGATAATGAAGCAGTCCATGCCCGCATGCAGCAAGACCTGAACGATGTTCAGGCTTGGGCTGATAAGTGGCAGGTAACATTCGCACCACACAAGTGCCAGGCAATGACTATCTCCAACAAGCGACAGTCTAACCACCGCCCCTTGACATTCAATGGCACTACCATCGCCGAATCCCCCATCATCAACATCCTGGGGGTCACCATTGACAGAAACTTAACTGGTCCAGCCACATAAATACTGTCACAACAAGAGCAGGTCAGAGGCTGAGTCCCACCTCCTGACTCCCCAAAGCCTTTCCACAAGTCAGGAGTGTGATGGAATACTCTCCACTTGCCTGGATGAGTGCAGCTCTAACAACACTCAAGGAGCTCAACACCATCCAGGACAAAGCATCCCGCTTCATTGGCACCCCATCCACCACCTTAAACATTCACTCCCTCCACCACCGACGCACCGTGGCTGCAGTGTGTACCATCTACAAGATGCACTGCAGCAACTCGCCAAGGCTTCTTCGGCAGCACCTCCCAAACCCACGACCTCTCCCACCTAGAAGGACAAGGGCAGCAGGCCCCTCGGAACACCACCACCTCCAAGTTCCCCTCCAAGTCACACACCATCCTGACTTGGAAATATACTGCTGTTCCTTCATTGTCGCTGGGTCAAAATCCTGGAACTCCCTCCCTAAGAGCACTGTGGGAGCACCTTCACCTCACGGACTGCAGCGGTTCAAGAACACAAGAAATAGGAGCAGGAGTCAGCCATTTGGCCCTTCAAGCCTTCTCCGCCATTCAATAAGATCATGGCTGATCTTCTACCTCATCTCCACTTTCCTGCACTATCCCCATAATACTTGGATTGGAGGCAGTTCAGAGAAGGTTCATGAGGTTGATCCCTGGGATGAAGGGGTTGTCTTATGAGGAAAGGTTGAGCAGGTTGGGCCTATACTCATTGGAGTTTAAAAGAATGAGAGGGGATCTTATTGAAACATATAAGATTCTGAAGGGGTTTGACAGGGTGGATGCAGAGAGGATGTTTCCCCTCGTGGGGGAATCTAGAACTAAAGGGCATAATGTCAGAATAAGGGGGCACCCTTTTAAATCGGAAATGAGGAGGAATTTACCCTCTCAGAGGGTCGTGAATCTTTAGAATTCTCTGCCCCAGAGAGCTGTGGAGGCTGGGTCATTGAATATATTTAAGGTGGAGATAGACAGGTTTTTGAACGGTAAGGGAGTCGAGGGTTACGGGGAGCGGGCAGGGAAGAGGAGTTGAGGCCAAGATCAGATCAGCCATGATCTTATTGAATGGCGGAGCAGGCTCGAGGGGCCAAATGACCGACTCCTGCTCCTACGTCTTATGTCTTATGTTCTTATCCCTTGATCCCTTAATATTCAAAAATCTATCGATCGCTGTCTTGAATATACTCAACGACTGAGCCTCCACAGCCCTCTGGGGTAGAGAATTCCAAAGATTCACCACCCTCTGAGTGAAGAAATTTCTCCTCATCTCAGTCCTAAGTGGCCGACCCCTTATTCTGAGACTGTGACCCCTGGTTCTAGACTCCCCAGCCAGGGGAAACATCCTCCCTGCATCTACCCTGTCAGGCCCTGTAAGAATTTTGTATGTTTCATTGAGATCACCTCTCATTCTTCTAAACTCTGGAGAATATAGGCCTAGTCTACTCAATCTCTCCTCATAGGACAATCCCCCCATCCCAGGAACCAGTCTGGTGAACCTTCACTGCACTCCCTCTATGGTAAGTATATCCTTCCTTAGGTAAGGAGACCAAAACTGTACACAATACTCCAGGTGTGGTCTCACCAGCTCACCACCACCTTCTCAAGGGCAACTAGGGATGGGCAATAAATGCTGGCCTTGCCAGCGATGCCCACATCCCATGAACGAATAAAAAAAAAATCCCCTTCAGAATCTTATATATTTCAGTGAGATCCCCTCTCATTCTTCTAAACTCCAGAGAGTTTAGGTCCAATCTATTCAATTTTGAAATGTGTTTGGTCCATCTCAGCCTAGTGGGGAATAGCCCAGAGTGCAAAACCACTCGTCCCCATCTACCTGCCTGTTACCTTGCAGTGCACCCTACACGTCTTTCAGGTGATACGTTAAACCGAGGCCGCACCTGCTCTCTCCTGTGGACGTAAAGGATCCCATGGCCACGATTTCGAAGAAGAGCAGGGGAGTTCTCGCCAGCGTCTTGGGGCCATTATTTATCCCTCAACCAACATCACTAAAACATTATCACATGTGGGCCACAAATTGGCTGCTGCATTTGCTACATTACAACAGTGACTAGACTTCAAAAAATGTAAAGCACTTTGGGAAGTCCTATATGGGCGCTATATAAAGGTAAGGCCTTCCTTTCTATGCAACACCACCGAAGAAATCTCACTCGCTCCCTACCACAGAGTTTCTTCAGCCGATTGCCAGTAACAGGGTAACCGGAGAGATACTGTGATTGATTCAATAGCAAAATACTGCGGATGCTGGAAATCCGAAATAACAACAGAAAACGCTGGAAAAACTCAGCAGGCCAGGGCAGCATCCGTGGAGAGAGAAACAGAGTTAACGTTTCAGGTCGATTGATTGGTTATCACACCGCAACAGTTGGTCTGTTCTCCCGCCGCCCGAGAACAATAACAGTGTCAATGACCAAGTCCCCTAGGTTTGGTCAAGTCAACTGTGCAAAGACTTCAAAGCCACCCAGTAACTTGGCTCAGGGTCAGATCTGCAATCAAGTCAATCAATGTTTCTTGGACCCTTTCTGCTGAATGTGTCTGTAATCTGTCCCGGCATTAATAAGTCTGTTCTCGCCGTGTATTCCGTCACGCAAGAAAGGGGTGGGAACACCATGAAGCATCAGGAGTGCTGTCAGTCGTGGCTCAGTGGGTAGCAGCTCTCACCTCCGAGTCAGAAGGTTGTGGGTTCAAGTCCCACTCCAGAGACTTCAGAACAAAAACCTAGGCTGACACTCCCAGTGCTGAGGGAGCCTCCCCTGCAGTGCCAGAGGTGCCGTCTTTTGGATGAGACCTTAAACCGAGACCCCGTCTGCTCTCTCAGGTGGATGTAAAAGATCCCACCGACACTATTTTGAAGGAGAGCCGGGGAGTTCTCCCTGGGGCCAATATTTATCCCTCAATCAACTTCACTAAAACAGATTATCTGGTCATTATTACGCTGCTGTTTGTGGGAGCTTGCTGTGCACAATTTGGCTGCCACGATTCCTACATTACAACAGTGACTACACTTCAAAAGTACGTAATTGGCTGTAAAGCACTTTGGGACATCGTGAAAGGCGGTGTATAAATTCAAGACTTTTTTTCTTTAAAAGTAAAGGAACAATTCCATTAACACAGAGAGGGAAGTTAAGTTGTGCTAAAAGCCATCATTTACAGGTCGGCACTCAAAATCCAACCAGCAATTAATTGTTGTCTCTCTTCCAAAGGTCATAATGAACTGTCATGTATATCTGAACATGACTGGGGCTGTCCATCTTACCTCAATCTTTACACAGCGGAAAACATAAGTTCCTTTGCCGCTCTGGTCTGATGTATGGATGATTTGGATGAGGGGACCAAATGTAATATATCCAAGTTTGCTGATGATACAAAGCTGGGTGGGAATGTAAGTTGTGAGGAGGATGCAAAGAGGCTTCAAGGGGATATAGACAGGCTCAGTGAGTGGGCAAGAACATGACACATGGAATATAATGTGGAGAAATGTGAAGTTATCCACTTTGGTAGGAAAAATAGAAAAGCAGAGTATTTATTAAATGGTGAGAGATTGGGAAATGTTGGTGTTCAGAGGGACCTGGGTGTCCTTGTACACAAATCACTGAAAGTTAACATACAGGTACAGCAAGCAATTAGGAAAGCAAATGGTATGTTGGCCTTTATTACAAGAGCATTTGAGTATAAGAGTAAAGACGTCTTACTGCAATTATACAGGGCCCTGGTGAGACCACACCTGGAGTATTGTGTACAGTTTTGGTCTCCTTACCTGAGGAAGGATATAATTGCCATAGAGGGAGTGCAACGAAGGTTCACCAGACTGATTCCTGGGATGGGGGGATTGTCCTATGAGGAGAGATTGAGTAGACTAGGCCTATATTCCCTGGAGTTTAGAAGAATGAGAGGTGATCTCATTGAAACATACAAAATTCTTACAGGACTTAACAGGGTAGATGCAGGGAGGATGTTTCCCCTGGCAGGAGGGTCTAGAACCAGGGGTCACAGTCTCAGAATAAGGGGTCGACGATTCAGGACTGAGATGAGGAGAAGTTTCTTCACACAGCCCATGTACACTCTCCCCTATCACAGACTCTACCCACCCATTTAATCTCCTCCCACAGCCCATGTACACTCTCCCCTATCACAGACTCTACCCACTCATTTAATCTCCTCCCACAGCCCATGTACACTCTCCCCTATCACAGACTCTACCCACCCATTTAATCTCCTCCCACAGCCCATGTACACTCTCCCCTATCACAGACTCTACCCACCCATTTAATCTCCTCCCACAGCCCATGTACACTCTCCCCTATCACAGACTCTACCCACCCATTTAATCTCCTCCCACAGCCCATGTACACTCTCCCCTATCACAGACTCTACCCACTCATTTAATCTCCTCCCACAGCCCATGTACACTCTCCCCTATCACAGACTCTACCCACCCATTTAATCTCCTCCCACAGCCCATGTACACGCTCCCCTATCATGGACTCTACCCACCCATTTAATCTCCTCCCACAGCCCATGTACACTCTCCCCTATCACAGACTCTACCCACCCATTTAATCTCCTCCCACAGCCCATGTACACTCTCCCTTAGCACAGACTCTACCCACTCATTTAATCTCCTCCCACAGCCCATGTACACTCTCCCCTATCACAGACTCTACCCACCCATTTAATCTCCTCCCACAGCCCATGTACACTCTCCCCTATCACAGACTCTACCCACCCATTTAATCTCCTCCCACAGCCCATGTACACTCTCCCCTATCACAGACTCTACCCACTCATTTAATCTCCTCCCACAGCCCATGTACACTCTCCCCTATCACAGACTCTACCCGCCCATTTAATCTCCTCCCACAGCCCATGTACACTCTCCCCTATCACGGACTCTACCCACCCATTTAATCTCCTCCCACAGCCCATGTACACTCTCCCCTATCACAGACTCTACCCACCCATTTAATCTCCTCCCACAGCCCATGTACACTCTCCCCTATCATGGACTCTACCCACCCATTTAATCTCCTCCCACAGCCCATGTACACTCTCCCCTATCATGGACTCTACCCACCCATTTAATCTCCTCCCACAGCCCATGTACATTAAAATGTGATGAAGTTTTGATGTGTCTGACTGAGAAAAGCGAAAACAAAACATATTAAGCACATTCCAGATGTCCTTCATCCTCCATCTCCTGGTAACTCCTTCACAAGGATGATAGCAGAACTGAGAAGTTATACCTGTCAGGAAAGTTTGAACAGGCTGGGGCGTTTTTCTCTCGTAAAGAGAAGGCTGAAGGGTGACCTGATAGAAGTCTTTAAAATTTTGAAAGAGTTTGATAGGATAGGGAGAAGTCATCCTCGGTTCCGAGGGACTGCCTAAGAAAGAAAGGCGTAGAGAAGATGTTTCCACTTGTGGGCGCGACCAGAACTAGGGGCCGTAAATATAAGATAGTCACTAATAAATCCAATCGGGAATTCAGGAGATACTTCTTTACCCAGAGAGTGGTGAGAATGTGGAACTCACAGGGGGTGGTTGAGGTGAATAGCATAGATGCATTTAAGGGGAAGCTAGATAAGTGCCTGAGTGGGAAAGGAATAGAAGGTTATGTAGATAGGGTGAGATAAGATGAAGGAGGGTGGGAGGAGGCTCGTGTGGAGCACGGTGGCATAGTGGTTAGCACTGTTGCCTCACAGCGCCAGGGAACCGGGTTCAAATCCGGCCTCGGGTGACTGTCTGTGTGGAGTTTGCACATTCTCCCCGTGTTTGCGTGGGTTTCCTCCGGGTGCTCCGGTTTCCTCCCACAGTCCAAAGATGTGCGGGTTAGGTTGATTGGCCATGATAAAAAAAATTGGCCCTTAGTGTTAGGGGGGATTAAATACGCGGGGTTACGGGGATAGGGCTTGGGTGGGATGGCTGTCGGTGTAGGGACCGGGTGCTAGGGTCTGGATGATCAGCCATGATCTCGTTGAATGGCGGAGCAGGCTCGAAGGGCCGAATGGCCTGCTCCTGCTCCTATCTTCTATGTTTCTATAAACACAGCAGGGACCAGTTGGGCCTGTTTCTGTGCGGTGAATTCTATGTAACTCGCAGATTTTCTTTGACTATCAACCGGCTTGAGTCAACAGGCATGAAGCAACCTTTATGACATGCAGGAGATAGGTAGGTGTGAAGCAAGCTTTCTTGCCAGTGTTTAACCACTCCGATTCAGCAGAGTTCAAGGTGGATTTCCTTACAGTTATCTTGGCAGGTGCATGATTAAATGATCATTAAAAACAAATTGAAAGCTTATTATTGCGACTTTAATCCCTGCGGGCAGAACATTGTGGAACATTGTCTGATATGAGCTTTCCCAGGTCAATCCCAGTCGTTAACTATGTGCTCACACTGGGAATGCAGAGCTGGGAAAATCCTCGGAAATTTTCAGACACAAATCAGCAACAGAGAACCATAGGACACAGCTGGAGGCCATTCAAGTGGACGGAAAAGACCATATGGCACTGTAAGGGGTGGTGGGTGGGTTGTTTGTCAGCTTCACCTCTGACTCCTTTGAATGGTTCGAATCACTCCCACTCCCTTTTGTTCTAGACTTTGGACTTATTTGGGGGTCGTAATAAACTTGCAACAGACACCTGGGTTAGTCAAAAATAATTCAGATCTTTATTTTTGAGACAAGAAAACATACAATACAATAAAACTTATACTTTAAAAGGGTGGGGAACACTCGGAATAAGCGAGGGAGAATTACAATACACAAAAACCCTTACCCTCCCAACCCCACTACACTAGCTAGGCTGGAATCCAGAATCCAGAGGACCAGGAAATGCTCACCAAAACGACTTTCTTGACAAATGTAGAGGTTCGCGATTTTGGGGTTCTCTTTAGTTGTGGCGGTTGCGGCCTGCCGTACCTCGGACGTGGTAGAAGACTGCACCTGCGTTGGGTCTTCAGTTTGGGTTTTGCCCGCAGATGCGGTTAGTCACGCTGTTGGATCTATCGGGTAAGTACCCAATTTCCTTTGGTTAGGGCTAGTTTTAGGGTCTTTTGTTATCCCTTTTTACAGATTTCTTCAGTGATGTTCCAAAATCCTTTTAAAAATAACTTTTCCTTCTGTTCTGGGGTTGTGCAGAAATTTTCGAACCTTACAGCACTGTTTCGAAGAAGAGCAGGGGAGTTATCCCCGGAGTCCTGGGCCAATATTTATCCCTCAACTAACATCATTATAAAACAGATGATCCGGTCATTATCACCTTGCTGTTTGTGGGAGCTTGCTGTGTGCAAATTGGCTGCCGCTTTTCCTACATTACAACAGTGACTACACTTCAAAAGTACTTCATTGGCTGTAAAGCACTTTGGGACATCCTGAGGTGGTGAAAGGCGCTCTAGAAATGTAAGTTTTTCTTTCTTTGTGAATAGGCCCATTGGTTAATATAGCACCTTCATTGAAATTGAGGATTTTAAAAAATTCTTTCATGGGATGCGGGCGTCGCTGGCAAGGCCAGCATTTATTGGCCATCCCTAATTGCCCTTGAGAAGGTGGTGGTGAGTGACCTTCTTGATCCGCTGCAGTCCGTGTGGTGAAGGTGCTCCCACAGTGCTGTTAGGGAGGGAGTTCCAGGATTTTGACCCAGCGACGATGAAGGATTGGCCGATATATTTCGAAGTCAGGATGGTGTGTGACTTGGAGGGGAACTTGGAGGTGGTGTTGTTCCCATGCACCTGCTGCCCTTGTCCTTCTAGGTGGAAGAGGTCGCGGGTTTGGGAGGTGCTGCCGAAGAAGCCTTGGCGAGTTGCTGCAGTGCATCTTGTAGATGGGACACACTGCAGCCACGGTGCGCCGGTGGTGGAGGGAGTGAATGTTTAAAGTGGTGGATGGGGTGCCAATCAAGCAGGCTGCTTTGTCCTGGATGTTGTCGAGCTTCTTGAGTGTTGTTGGAGCTGCACTTACCCAGGCAAGTGGAGAGATTTCTATCACACTCCTGACTCGTGCCTTGTAGATGGTGGAAGGTGATGGGACTAGTTCCCCCCCATAGCATTCTCTTTCTTTCTGTCACCACAGGCTCTCAAAGAAAGTGAGAGAAAACACCAGCCTTTGATCTGGGAAAGTACCGCCGACACACCCTGCTGACCTTCTACTTGCGAGAGATGTTAATCTTTATTTGCGGGAGATCACAATCGGGTGCATGCAATCCTCACCAAATCTAGGAATACTGGTTGGTCTGGAATGCATTGTGTAAATCTGCAGTTACTTCAAGAGCAAAGAATCCTTGGAAATGGAAAACTGTTGCACTGATACAGCGAGCGGAGCTCTTCTGCGTAGCTAGTGGAGGCAACATCTTCAGGCAGTGTAGCTGTACCGAGAATGTCCAGCACAGAAACAGGCCATTCGGCCCCACTGCTCCGTGCCGGTGTTCATGCTCCACTCGAGCCTCCTCCCACCCCTCTTCATCTCACCTTATAAACATATCCTTCTATTCTTTTCTCCCTCCGTAGCTTATTCTTAAATGCATCTATGCTGTTCGCCTCAACCACTCCCTGTGGTAGCAAGTTCCACATTCTACACAATCTTGTACATTGAAGATCGCACTCGAGGTTTGAGTATATAATCCAGGCTGCCATTTAAGAGCAGTACCGATGAAGTGCTGTCCTTTGGATGAGAGAGTAAACTGAGGCCTTTTCAGGTTAAGTGTCGAATGTTAACGTTCCCACAGCACTGTTCAAAGAGTAGGGCGGGGTCCAGGCCAACATTCCTCCATCAGCCAACACCGCCAAAAATGAACTGGTCATCCACATCATTGTTAGTGCAACCTCGATAGGTGCACAATGGCTGCCTAACCTATTCCTCACAATAGCTGCACTTTATAGCAATTCATTCACGTGAAGTGAGCTGGGATGTTTCAGATGGAATCCCCACACCAGCGACTTGAGCACAAAATCTAGGCTGACACTCCAGTGCGGCACTGAGGGAGTGCGGCAATGTCAGAGCTGCCGTCTTTCGGATAAGACGTTAAACCGAGGCCCCTTCTCCCCTCTCAGGAAAAGATCCCATGGCACTATTTCGAAGAAGAGCAAGGGAGTTATCCATGGTATCCTGGCCAATATTTATCCCTCAATCAACATCACTAAAACAGATTACTGTATCTGGTTATTATGACGTTGCTATTTGTGGGATCTTGCTGTGCGCAAATTGGCCAGCATGGTTCCTACATTACAATGGTGACTACACTTCGAAACTACCTCACTGGTTGTAAAGCACTTTGGAATATCCTGAGGTCGAGAAAGCTGCTGTTTCAAGCAAATTCTCTCTATCGAGGGAGCTTTAACCCGTGCAGTACCTGCTCTGGGAGTGTTTGATGGGACAGTGTAGAGGGAGCTTTACTCGGTATCTAACCCGTGCTGTACCTGCCCTGGGAGTGTTTGATGGGACAGTGTAGAGGGAGCTTTGCTCTGTATCTAACCCGTGCTGTACCTGCCCTGGGAGTGTTTGATGGGACAGTGTAGAGGGAGCTTTACTCTGTATCTAACCCGTGCTGTACCTGTCCTGGGAGTGTTTGATGGGACAGTGTAGATGGAGCTTTACTCTGTATCTAACCCGTGCTGTACCTGTCCTGGGAGTGTTTGATGGGACAGTGTAGAGGGAGCTTTACTCTGTATCTAACCCGTGCTGTACCTGCCCTGGGAGTGTTTGATGGGACAGTGCAGAGGGAGCTTTGCTCTGTATCTAACCCATGCTGTACCTGCCCTAGGAGTGTTTGATGGGGACAGTGTAGAGGGTGCTTTACTCTGTATCTAACCTGTGCTGTACCTGCCCTGGGAGTGTTTGATGGGACAGTGTAGAGGGAGCTTTCTTCTGTATGTTACAGATTTATTTTTTCATTCGTTTATGGGATATGGGCGTTGCTGGCAAGGCCAGCATTTATTGCCCATCCCTAATTGCCCTTGAGAAGGTTTGTGTTAGGCATGACTCCAGCCAGTGGAGAGTTTTCCCCCCGATTCCCAAAGTGCCCCAACTTTACTACACGGTGCGCGACTGGGCAAAATCGCTCTGGCGGTTCAGGGAGCGATTCGGAGTTGTTGTGCGCCACACTGGGAGATTGTGATCGTTGAACATTGTGCTTTCCACTATTCATGACGGGAAATCGCCCCATCTTCGAACAGCCATGTACTGGCCAATCAATGTGGTCAACCCCAAACGCCAATAAGGTGCCAGCCATGGCTCAGTGGGTAACAGTCTCGACTCTGAATCAGAAGGTTGTGGGTTCAAGTCCCACTCTGGAGAGCTGACACACACAGTGCAGTGCTGAGGGATCCCATTCCCAATCAGAGATCGACCCAGCTACCTTTTGAACGAGTTCAAGGTTTTAAATTACCCTTTCTCAATTAAAACCAATATGTACCCTGTAGAATACTCATTGAGCAACTAACTACTGCCCATTCCCAACAAGCTCTGACCTCGATTTAAATTCCACCATCAAAATTCAGTGGGTAGCCCTCGCACCTCTGAGTCAGAAGGTCATGGGTTGAGCTCATAATCCAGGGTGACATTCCCAGCGCAGTACTGAGGGGGCGCTGCACTGTCGGAGGGGCAGTACTGAGGGAGCGCTGGACTGTCGGAGGGGCAGTACTGAGGGAGTGCCGCACTGTCGGAGGGGCAGTACTGAGGGGGCCCTGCACTGTCGGAGGGGCAGTACTGAGGGAGCCCTGCACTGTCGGAGGGGCAGTACTGAGGGGGCGCCGCACTGTCGGAGGGGCAGTACTGAGGGAGCCCTGCACTGTCGGAGGGGCAGTACTGAGGGAGCGCCGCACTGTCAGAGGGGCAGTACTGAGGGAGCCCTGCACTGTCGGAGGGGCAGTACTGAGGGAGTGCCGCACTGTCGGAGGGTCAGTACTGAGGGAGCGCTGCACTGTCGGAGGGGCAGTACTGAGGGAGCCCTGCACTGTCGGAGGGGCAGTACTGAGGGAGTGCCGCACTGTCGGAGGGGCAGTACTGAGGGGGTGCTGCACTGTCGGAGGGGCAGTACTGAGGGAGCGCCGCACTGTCGGAGGGGCAGTACTGAGGGAGTGCCGCACTGTCGGAGGGGCAGTACTGAGGGGGCGCTGCACTGTCGGAGGGGCAGTACTGAGGGAGCGCTGCACTGTCGGAGGGGCAGTACTGAGGGAGCCCTGCACTGTCGGAGGGGCAGTACTGAGGGAGCGCTGCACTGTTGGAGGGGCAGTACTGAGGGAGCCCTGCACTGTCGGAGGGGCAGTACTGAGGGAGCGCTGCACTGTCGGAGCGGCAGTACTGAGGGAGTGCTGCACTGTCGGACGGGCAGTACTGTGGGAGCGCTGCACTGTCGGAGGGTCAGTACTGAGGGAGCGCAGCACTGTCGGAGGGGCAGTACTGAGGGGGTGCTGCACTGTCGGAGGGGCAGTACTGAGGGAGCGCCGCACTGTCGGAGGGGCAGTACTGAGGGAGTGCCGCACTGTCGGAGGGGCAGTACTGAGGGGGCGCTGCACTGTCGGAGGGGCAGTACTGAGGGAGCGCTGCACTGTCGGAGGGGCAGTACTGAGGGAGCCCTGCACTGTCGGAGGGGCAGTACTGAGGGAGCGCTGCACTGTTGGAGGGGCAGTACTGAGGGAGCCCTGCACTGTCGGAGGGGCAGTACTGAGGGAGCGCTGCACTGTCGGAGCGGCAGTACTGAGGGAGTGCTGCACTGTCGGACGGGCAGTACTGTGGGAGCGCTGCACTGTCGGAGGGTCAGTACTGAGGGAGCGCAGCACTGTCGGAGGGGCAGTACTGAGGGATCGCTGCACTGTCGGAGGGGCAGTACTGAGGGATCGCTGCAATGTCGGAGGGGCAGTACTGAGGGATCGCTGCACTGTCGGAGGGGCAGTACTGAGGGAGCGCTGCACTGTCGGACGGGCAGTACTGAGGGAGCGCTGTACTGTCGGAGGGTCAGTACTGAGGGAGCGCCGCACTGTCGGAGGGGCAGTACTGAGGGAGCGCTGCACTGTCGGACGGGCAGTACTGAGGGAGCGCCGCACTGTCGGACGGGCAGTACTGAGGGAGCGCTGCACTGTCGGAGGGGCAGTACTGAGGGAGCGCTGCACTGTCGGAGGGGCAGTGCTGAGGGAGCATTGCACTGTCGGACGGGCAGTACTGAGGGAGCGCTGCACTGTTGGAGGGGCAGTACTGAGGGAGCATTGCACTGTCGGGCGGGCAGTACTGAGGGAGCGCTGCACTGTCGGAGGGGCAGTACTGAGGGAGCGCCGCACTGTCGGAGGGGCAGTACTGAGGAAGCGCCGCACTGTCGGACGGGCAGTTCTGAGGGAGCCCTGCACTGTCGGAGGGGCAGTACTGAGGGAGCCCTGCACTGTCGGACGGGCAGTACTGAGGGAGCATTGCACTGTCAGAGGGGCAGTACTGAGGGAGCCCTGCACTGTCGGAGGGGCAGTACTGAGGGAGCGCCGCACTGTCGGAAGGTCAGTACTGAGGGAGCGCTGCACTGTCAGAGGGGCAGTACTGAGGGAGCACTGAACTGTCGGAGGGGCAGTACTGAGGGAGTGTTGCACTGTCAGAGGGGCAGTAATGAGGGAGCGCTGCACTGTCGGAGGGGCAGTACTGAGGGAGTGCCGCACTGTCGGAGGGGCAGTACTGAGGGAGCGCTGCACTGTCGGAGGGGCAGTACTGAGGGAGTGCCGCACTGTCGGAGGGGCAGTACTGTGGGAGCCCTGCACTGTCGGTGGGGCAGTACTGAGGGAGTGCCGCACTGTCGGAGGGGCAGTACTGTGGGAGCCCTGCACTGTCGGTGGGGCAGTACTGAGGGAGTGCTGCACTGTCGGAAGTGCCGTCTTTCGGATTTCAACATTAAACCGAGGCCCCATCTGCTCTCTCAGGTGGACAACAAAAATCCCACGGCTACTGTTTCGAAGAAGAGCAGGGGAGTTCCCTGGCGTCCTGGGGCCGATATTTATCCCTTAACCAACGTCACTAAAAAACACGTTATCTGCTCATTATCCCATTACTGTTTGTGGGATCTTGCTGTGCACAGGGGGCGCCACATTTCCTACTACAAGAGTGACGACAGTTCAAAAAGCACATCATTGGCTGTAAAGCGCTTTCAGATGTCCTAAGGTGGTGAAAGGTGCTGGAGAAATGCAAGTTGTTTCATTTTGTTTTTGGTCATTGCCTCCCATTTTCGGGGTGCTGATGGTGCCTGTCATGAATCTTATCATTCATGAAGAAATGACTCATGAAATACCACTGGGCGGCCAGCTGGTGGCAGCGTCCAAGGAGTATAAATACTCGGGCGTGGGCCCAGCTTGCTCAGGACATTTTTGTAACCAGGAACTAGTGATTTAACTAGAATCTCATGGGTGTGAAACAGTTGATTAAAGCCTTGTTTTATACTCAACCAAGTGCTTAGTGAGTTTTCTTACATCAATGCCATCGCCTCGTGCGAGATGCCGTTCCTTGCACGCCTGTAAAGGGAGCACAGACTCTAACTCGGCCGAGCGGCTTGCGACGGGGGAGAGCGACAGCGGTGCCATTGATTCTTTATCCCATTTGCTCACGAAATCGCCCCCGACGACAGAAGCGACGCCTCCCGCCTGCTCGCCAGGCGCTCGTGACAAGAACAACGCGATTGTTTTTATTCGCACCGTCTTTATCTCTTGTCATTTGGACCACGTCCCTTAATCTTTCCACCAATGGGGCCGCAGCGTTCTTACAGGGGACGCGCCGCCCGTCCCTGACTGAGCCATTTCGCAAGTGGCGATTTGCTGCATAATCTTTGCTGTTACAGTGATCAAAGCTAATCGAGGCTCTCCGCCACTTAGCAAGTCCCCACCTGAAGCCTCACCTATTACCGTAAAAGCTCAGCCCCTCTCCTCCCCTCCGCCTGCCTCACTTACAGTAAATACTTTGGGAAATTTTCTAGTTCATGTTGCCAGCCAAGTATGTAGCAACCTGCCAGTCATCTTCCACGATGTTTTGCCTCCCAGCCATTCATTCACTCGCTGACTGAATGACCTTTTGATGTACTTACCTAAGGAATATTGGGCCAGATCTTGCTGGAACAGGGCAGCGTGACACGCTAGCGAGACTTGCAATTGCACGTTTAGCTTTTATCATTTTTTTGCTCACCTAGTTGCAGCGGCGCGGCGAGGGACACAGGGCATCTGGGACCTTAGTGAACGACGGGACCAACAATCTATCTCCACTCACAGAAGGTCGTGGGTTCAAGTCCCCACTCCAGAGAATTGAGCACAAAATCTAGGCCGACACTCCCAGTGCAGTGCTGAGGGAGCGCTGCACTGTCGGAGGTGCCGTCTTTCGGATGAGACGTTAAACCGAGGCCCCGTCTGCTCTCTCAGGTGGCTGTAAGAGGTCCCATGGCACTATTCCGAAGAAGAGCAGGGGAGTTCTGCCCGGCGTCCTGGCCAATATTTATCCCTCAATCAACATCACTAAAACAAATGATCTGGTCATTATCACATTGCTGTTTGTGGGGCCTTGCTGTGTGCAAATTGGCTGCTGCATTTCCTACATTAAAACAGTGTCTAAAAAAGTACTTCATTGGCTGTAAAGCGCTTTGGAACGTCCAGTAGTCATGAAAGGAGCTGTATAAATGCAAGTCTTTCAATTTTTATTTTTTAACTAATGAGATTTAAAGATTAAGAAATAAACAGGCTATAATCTTCCAATCCTCCACAGATACGGGGGTGGTGCCAGAGGACTGGAGAATTCCAAATGTTACACCATTGTTCAAAAAAGGGTGTAAGGATAAACCCAGCAATTACAGGCCAATCAGTTTAACCTCGGTAGTGGGGAAGCTTTTACAAACAATAATCAGGGACAAAATTAACAGTCACTTGGGCAAGTGTGGATTAATTAAGGAAAGCCAGCACGGATTTGTTAAAGGCAAATCGTGTTTAACTAACTCGATCGAATTTTTTGATGAGGTAACAGAGAGGGTTGATGAGGGCAATGCGGTTGACAAGGTGTACATGGACTTCCAAAAGGCGTTTGATAAAGTGCCACATAATAGGCTTACCAGCAAAGTTGAAGCCCATGGAATAAAAGGGACAGTGGCAGCATGGATACAGAATTGGCTAAGTGACAGGAGACAGAGAGTAGTGGTGAACGGTTGTTTTTCGGACTGGAGGAAGGTACACAGTGGTGTTCCCCAGGGGTCGGTTCTAGGACCACTGCTTTTCTTGATTTATATTAATGACTTGGATGTGGGTGTACAGGGCACAATTTCAAAATTTGCAGATAACACAAAACTTGGAAGAATAGTGAACAGTGAGGAGGAGAGTGATAGACTTCAAGGAAATGGGCGGACACATGGCAGATGAAATTTAACGCAGAAAAGTGTGAAATAAAAAAGAAAGACTTGCATTTATACATTTTGGTAGGAAGAATGAGGAAAGGAAATATAAACTAAAGGGTACAATTCTAAAGGGGGTGCAAGAACAGAGAGACCTGGGGTATATGTGCACAAATCATTGAAGGTGGCAGGGCAGGTTGAGAAAGTGGTTAAAAAAGCTTACGGGATCCTGGGCTTCATAAATAGAGGCTTAGAGTACAAAAGCAAGGAAGTTATGATTAATCTTTATAAAACACTGGTTTGGCCTCAGCTGGAGTATTGTGTCCAATTCTCGGCACCGCACTTTAGGAAGGATGTGAAGGCCTTAGAGAGGGTGCAGAAAAGATTTACGAGAATGATTCCAGGAATGAGGGACTTCAGTTACGTGGAAAGACTGGAGAAGCTGGGGTTGTTCGCCTTGGAGCAGAGAAGGTTGAGAGGAGATTTGATAGAGGTGTTCAAAATCATGAGGGGTCTAGACAGAGTAGAGAGAAACTGTTCCCATTGGCGGAAGGGTCGAGAACCAGAGGACACAGATTTAAGGTGATTGGCAGAAGAACCAAAGGCGACATGAGGAAAAACTTTTTTACTCAGCGAGTGGTTAGGATCTGGAATGCACTGCCTGAAAGGGTGGTGGAGGCAGATTCAATCGTGGCTTTCAAAAGGGAATTGGGTAAGTACCTGAAGGAAAAACATTTGCAGGGCTACGGGGAAAGGGCGGGGGAGTGGGACTCGCTGAAGTGCTCTTGCAGAGAGCCGGCACGGGCTCGACGGGCCGAATGGCCTCCTTCTGTGCTGTAACCATTCTTTGATTTTATGAATTAGAGTCAAATCAGATACAGAAAGAAAAATAAAGAGAGGGAAAAAAGATTGGATTGAGAGAGAAAAGAGACTGAAAAGAAAAGTAAGAAACAGAAATGTAAAAATTTAAAATTTGATATTTTTAAAATCTCCTAAAACAATTCACAAGCTGAAGGACTAAGACTCCACACTTATAACGGTTCAGTTTCTGGGCCAGAGAGGTTGACTGGCAGTCATTAACAACTATCACAAATGCAATATACTGCAGATGCTGGAAATCTGAAATAAAAACAGAAAATGCTGGAAATGCTCAGCAGGTCAGGCAGCATCTGTGGAGAGAGAAACAGAGCTTCACCAGCAGGTCCAGACCTGCAAAGAACCAAGACATTTATTCATACATCCCATTTCATGATGTCAGGACATCCCAAAACTCTTTACAGCCAATGAAGTACTTCTTGAAGTGTAGTCACTGTTGTAATGTTTTACGTCCACCTGAGAGAGCAGATGGGGCCTCGGTTAAACGTTAACTATTGGCCAGGACACCTCCTCTGGGAAGTAGCGCCATGGGATCTTTTACATTCGCCTGAGAGGGAAGACGGGGCCTCGGTTTAACGTCTCATCCAAAAGACGGCCCCTCCGACAGTGCAGCACTCCCTCAGCACCGCACTGGGTGTGTCAGCCTAGATTACGTTGCTCAGCGTCTTTGGAATGGGGCTTGAACCCACAACCGTCTGACTCAGAGACAAGAGTGCTACCCACTGAGCCACTGGCTGACACTTTGCTGGACGCACCCTGAGACTGAGAATCCTTATCTTGAGGAACAGAGGATAGGCTGTGAGAAGTGAAGAGTAACACTGGAGAAATCTAGAGCGAAGACTGGACGAGTCAAAAAATGACAATTTCTGCCTGGAGAGGAGCCAGTCTGGGATGGGGTCAAACAGCATTGGAGAGGAGCCATCCTTTGTACTAGATGAGCTGGGATATTGTATCATATTCTAACTCGTCGGTTCCCTGGAAAATGTCTGTAAGCAACACCGAGAAATCCCACAGACTGATTAACATCAGAACACTAAATTACCAAGAAAGACTGGTGAAGCTTATCTGACAAGTGATTTTATACAGAGAGATATATACGATAGTAAAGGGTATGGAGAAACTAGATCTACCGCATTACTGTGACAGTCGCACAAGGGGATGAGTCTACTGAAAGACAAATTTGGGACATTCCATCTCTCTCACTGGCCACTGAGGCTGAACCAGACTGTTCACAATCTGGGGTCATCTTTGACCAGAGCTGAGCTTCCGACCTCACATCCTCTCCATTACGTAGACCGCCTACTTCCACCTCCGTAACATCGCCCCTCTCCGCCCCGCCTCAGCTCATCCGCTGCTGAAACCCTCATCCATGCCTTTGTTACCTCTAGACTTGACTATTCCAACACACTCCTGGCTGGCCTCCCACATTCCACCCTCCGTAAACCTGAGTTCATCCAAAACTAGGCTGCCCGTGTCCTAACTCGCGCTAACTCCTGTTCACCCATCACCCCCTGTGCTCGCCGACCTACATTAGTTCCCAGTCTGGCAACGTCTCAGTTTTAAAATTATCGTCCCAATGTTCAAATCCCTCCATGGCCTCGCCCCTCCCGATCTCTGTAACCTCCTCCAGCCCAGGACCCTCCGGGATTTCTGCGCTCCTCCAATTTGTGAGGTGAAGGTACTCCCACAGTGCTGTTAGGGAGGGAGTTCCAGGATTTTGACCCAGCGACGATGAAAGATCGGCCGATATATTTCCAAGTCAGGATGGCGTGTGACTTGGAGGGAACTTGGAGGTGGTGGTGTTCCCATGCGCCTGCTGTCCTTGTCCTTCTAGGTGGAAGAGGTTCCGTGTTTGGGAAGTGCTGCCAAAGAAGCCTTGGCGAGTTGCTGCAGTGCATCTTGTAGATGGTACACACTGCAGTCAAGGTACGCCGGTGGTGGAGGGAGTGAATGTTTAAGGTGGTGGATGGGGTGCCAATCGAGCGGGCTGCTCTGTCTTGGATGGTGTCGAGCTTCTCGAGTGTTGTTGGAGTTGCACTCATCCAGGCAAGTGGAGAGTATTCCATCACACTCCTGACTTGTGCCTTGTAGATGGTGGAAAGGCTTTGGGGAGTCAGGAGGTGAGACACTTACCACAGAATACCCAGCCTCTGACCTGCTCTTGTTGCCTCAGTATTTATGTAGCTGGTCCAGTTAAGTTTCTGGTCAATGGTGACCCCCAGGATGTTATTGGTGGAGGATTCGGTGATGGTAATGCCGCTGAATGTTAAGGGGAGGTGGTTAGACTCTCGCTTGTTGGAGATAGTCATTGCCTGGCACTTCTGTGGCGCGAATGTTACCTGCCACTTATCAGCCCAAGCCTGAACGTTGTCCAGGTCTTGTTGCATGTGGGCATGGACTGCTTCATTATTTGAGGAGTTGCGAATGGCACTGAACACTGCAGTCATCAGTGAACATCCCCTACTTCTGACCTTATGATGGAGGGAAGGTCATTGATGAAGCAGCTGAAGATGGTTGGGCCTAGGACACTGCCCTGAGGAACTCCTGCAGTGATGTCCTGGGGCTGTGATGATTGACCATCAACCACCACAACCATCTTCCTTTGTGCTAGGTATGACTCCAGCCAGTGGAGAATTTTCCCCCTGATTGACATCAGTTTTATTAGGGCTTCTTGATGCCACACTTGGTCAAATGCTGCCTTGATGTCAAGGGCAGTCACTCTCACCTCACCTCTGGAATTCAGCTCCTTTGTCCATGTTTGGACCAAGGCTGTAATGAGGTCTGGAGCCGAGTGGTCCTGGCGGAACCCAAACTGGACATCAGTGTACAGGTTATTGGTGAGTAAGTGCCGCTTGATAGCACTGTCGACGACACCATCCATCACTTTGCTGATGATTGAGAGTAGGCTGATGGGGCGGTAATTGGCCGGATTGGATTTGTCCTGCTTTTTGTGGACAGGACATACCTGGGCAGTTTTCCACATTGTCGGATAGATGCCAGTGTTGTAGCTGTACTGGAACAGCTTGACTAGAGGCACGGCTAGTTCTGGAGTACAAGTCTTCAGCACGATAGCTGGGATGTTGTCGGGGCCCATAGCCTTTGCTGTGTCCAGTGCACTTGGCCATTTCTTGATATCACGTGGAGTGAATCGAATAGGCTTAAGACTGGCTTCTGTGATGGTGGGGACCTCAAGAGTAGTCCGATATGGATCATCCACTCGGCACTTCTGGCTGAAGATGGTTGCAAACACTTCAGCCTTGTCTTTTGCACTCACGTGCTGGGCTCCACCATCATTGAGGATGGGGATATTCATGGAGCCTCCTCCTCCTGTTAGTTGTTTAAAGGTCCACCACAATTCACGACTGGATGTGGCAGGACTGCAGAGCTTTGATCTGATCCATTGATTGTGGGATCGCTTAGCCCTGTCTATAGCACGCTGCTTCTGCTTTTTAGCATGCATGTAGTCCTGTGTTACAGCTTCTCCAGGTTGGCACCTCATTTTTAGGTACACCTGGTGCTGCTCCTGGCATGCTCCTCTACACTCCTTATTGAACCAGGGTTGGTCCCCTGGCTTGATGGTTATGGTAGAGTGAGGGATATGCTAGGCCATGAGGTTACAGATTGTGGTGGAATACAATTCACAGCACCTCATGGATGCCCGGTTTTGAGCTGCTAGATCTGTTCTGAATCTATCCCATTTCGCATGGTGGTAGTGCCACACAACATGATGGAGGGTATCCTCAGTGTGAAGACGGGACTTCGTCTCCACAAAGATTGTGCGCTGGTCACTGCTACCAATGCTATCATGGACAGATGCATCTGTGACAGGTAGATTGGTGAGGAAGAGATCAAGTAGGTTTTTCCCTCGTGTTGATTCTCTCACCACCTGTCGCAGGCCCAGACTGGCAGCTATGTCCTTCAGGACTCGGTCAGTAGTGGAGCTACCAAGCCACTCTTGGTGATGGATATTGAAGTCCCCCACCCAGAGTACATTCTGTGCCCTTGCTACTCTCAGTGCTTCTTCCAAGTGGTGTTCAACATGGAGGAGTACTGATTCATCAGCTGAGGGAGGGCGGTAGGTGGTAATCAGCAGGAGGTTTCCTTGCCCATGCTTGACCTGAAGCCATGAGACTTCATGGGGTCTGGAGTCAATGTTGAGGACTCCCAGGGCCACTCCTTCCCGACTGTATACCACTGTCCCACCACCCCTGGTGGGTCTGTGCTGCTGGTGGGACAGGACATACCCAGGGATGGTGATGGAGGAGTTTGGGACATTGGCTGAAAGGTATGATTCTGTCACTATGACTATGTCAGGCTGTTGCTTGACTTGTCTGTGGGACAGCTCTCCCAATTTTGGCACAAGTCACCAGATGTTGGTGAGGAGGACATTGCAGGGTTGACTGGGCTGGGAGTGCCGTTGTTGTGTCCGGAGCCGGTGCCGATGTCGATGCCGGGTGGTCCGTCCGGTTTTATTCTCTTTGATTTTCGTAGCGGTTTGTTACAACTGAGTGGCTTGGCTGGATGATTTCAGAGGGTAGTTAAGAGTTAACCACATTGCTGTGGGTCTGGAGTCACATATCGGCCAGACCAGGTAAGGACGGCAGATTTCCTTCCCTAAAGGACATTAGTGAACCAGATGGGTTTTTACGACAATCCGATAGTTTCATGGTCACCATTAATGATACTAGCTTTTCATTCCCGATTTATTTAATTAACTGAATTGAAACTCGCGTCTCCGGATCATTAGTCCAGGCCTCTGGATTACTAGTCCAGTAACATGACCACTAGGCCGCCGTTCCTGACGTGTTGTATAAATGCAAGTTGCTGCTAATATCGGGAAGTGATTTACACACGGAATGGGGTCCCAGATGGAGAAAGTGGAGGTTGAAATCTTGAAATCATTTAAGAAACACTTGGGTGCCAGGACTACATAGAAACATAGAAACATAGAAGATAGGAGCAGGAGTAGGCCATTCGGCCCCTCGAGCCCGCTCCGCCATTCAATGTGATCATGGCTGATCATCTAAATTCAGTACCCGGTCCCTGCCTTCTCCCCATACCCCTTGATCCCTTTAGCCTTAAGAAATATACCTAACTCCTTCTTGAATATATTTAATGAATTGGCCTCCACTGCCTTCTGTGGTAGAGAATTCCACAGGTTCACCACTCTCTGGGTGAAGAAATTCCTCCTCATCTCTGTCCTAAATGGCCTACCCCTTATCCTTAGACTGTGACCCCTGGTTCTGGACTCCCCGACCATCGGGAACATCCTTCCTGCATCTAGTCTGTCCAGTCCTGTCAGAATTTTATAAGTTTCAATGAGATCCCCTTTCATTCTTCTAACCACCAGCGAGTACAAGCCCAATCGACCCAAAATCTCCTCATACGTCTTTCCTGCCATCCCAGGTATCAGCCTGGTGAATCTTCGCTGAACTCCTCCCATGGCAAGAACATCCTTCCTCAGATAAGGCGACCAAAACTGCACACAATACTCAAGGTGTGGTCTCACCAAGGCCCTGTACAACTGCAGCAAGACATCCTTGTTCCTGTACTCAAACCCTCTCGCTACGAAGGCCAGCATACCATTCGACATCACACTGCTCTTGTGTCAGCCTGGGGTGGGACTCGAACCCATAATATTCTGGCCGAGAATCTGGCACTCAGTCAATCTGACACTTACTTTACGAAGTTGCATGACGTGCTCTATTACACATGACTGACCATTGGGTCGTCTCCTTCACAGACAGGTGGGTGTTTACACACACAGGCTGGATGCCCTCAAGCCCTGCTACTGTCAGAAGATACTTCATAAGAAAGAAAGAAAGAAGGAAGCCTTGCATTGCTATAGCGCCATTCACAAACTCACAGGGCAGGATTTTCATTGGGCCGTGGAGTCGGGATTGGAGGCGTGTGTGGGGGTTAAAGTCCCGAAATCGGGGGGGGGGTCACGACCCCATCCCGCCCCCAACCCACCTCCATGCCAGTTTCAAAGGAGGCGGGTACCCGCCCCGCACTGGGACCCGCCTACCCGAGGCGGGAAGGGGATTAGTGCCAATTAACTGCCTGTTAACAGGTAGTTAACAGGCAGTTTTTAGCCTCATCCCTATTTTTAATGCTGAAGTGTGGGATTCCCGACGGCTCCAAATCACGCCAAGTTAGAGGAGGCGGGCCGCCGAGTTGAAGGATTTGGAGGGGTCGAGATATCGGTGTTCAGGTGAGTGATGAGTGCATGAGTGCAAAGGTAAGTGTGTTTGGTGTGTCTAAAATGTTTAAAGAAGTTTAAATGACCTTTTCTTATCTTTACAGCCTTCCTTCCTTTAGGTCTCGGGAGTCCCTCATCTCACCGGCACAGAAAGCAGAATGGCTGTGAACTGTTAAAAGTGACAGCCTGCAGCTTTCTGTGCAGGAGAGATTTCTAACTGAGTCTGTGTAGAAGGACTCAGGTTAGAAGTAAGACTGTCAGTGTTTGACAGCTTCAAACAGCTGTGAAACGCTGATATAACAACAGAAAATGCTGGAAAAACTCAGCAAGTCAGGCAACATCCGTGGAGAGAAATTTGAGTTGACGTTTCGGGTTTGACCCTTCTTCAAACCCGTTTTGAAGAAGGGTCAAACCCGAAACGTCAACTCAAATTTCTCTCCATGGATGTTGCCTGACTTGCTGAGTTTTTCCAGCATTTTCTGTTGTTATTTCGGATTTCCAACATCTGCAGTATTTTGCTATCGTGAAACGCTGATATTTCATCTGTCAAAACCTCTCGACAGATGAAATTTCAGTCTGTGACATCACCTATTGCCGGGTGGCCCTTAATTGGCCTGCTGAGCCCGCTGGGCGGGCTCAACAAGGTCAATCAAGTTAAAATCGCATGGACTGGCCACATCTCAATGGAGGCGGGACTACAACCCCGAAAGTTGTAGTCCCGCCTCCTACCCGACTCCTGAATGAAAATCCAGCCCACAATGTCCCAATGTGCTTTGCAGCCGATGAAGTATGTTTGGAGTGTAGTCCCCGTTGTAATGTAGGAAATGCGGAAGCCAATTTGTGCACAGCAAGCTCCCACAAGCAGTAATGAGAAAATGTCCAGGTAGTCTGTTTTTAGTGATGTTGATTGAGAGGTAAATATTGGCCCAGGACACCGGGGAGAATTCCCCTTCGAAATAGTGGCCATGGGATCTTTGTACAGCCACCTGAGAGAGCACAACCTTAATTTTAGAGCCAGGCCATTCAGGGGTGATGCCAGGAAGCATTTCTTCACACAAAGGGTCGTGGAAATCTGGAACTTTCTGCCCCAAAAAGGCTGTTAAGGCTGGGGGTCAATTGAGTATTGCAAATTGGAGATTGGTAGATTTTTGTGAGGTAAGAATATTAAGGGTTACAGAACCAAGGCGGGTGGATGGAGTTAAGATACAGATCAGCCGTGGTCTCATTGAATGGCGGAACAGGCTCGAGAGGCTGGATGGCCTGCCCCTGTTCCTATGCAACATACTTTGAAATGGTGGAGGCTCTGTGGCGACTGATGGATTAGCGGAGAGAGACAGACGGAAGCAGAGGTGTAACACAAAAGCAAAATACTGCGGTTGCTGGAAATCGGGAATAAAAACAGGAGACGCTGGAAATACTCAGCAGGTCAGGCAGCATCTGTGGAGAGAGGGAAACAGAGTTAACGTCGCAGGTCATCAGAAAGGTCGTCAACCTGAAACGTTAACTCTGTCTCTCTCTCGTCACCGATACTACCTGACCCGCTGAGTGTTTCCAGCATTTTCTGATTATATTGAAGAAGCAGCACAGTACTTGACTAAAATGATATTGCCAAAACACTTGTGTTAGCTTCTGTTAGTCTCCCAATTCTGGAATGTTGCCTCAGTTAATGCTCTAGATACGCAGTCATTGGTTTGGCTGTTTGCCCTCCTCCGGCTCCTGGTAAGGGAAGATCTCGTTGGAATAATGGCCTTGACCATTCATCTCACACTCGTGCATTGGCACAGCACCTGCAGTTGTACACATTGACGTAAGAAAACTACTCGGCACTTGGTCTAAGCATTAAACAAAGCTTTAATCAACTGGTTTACAACATGGAGGTCCAGTTGTGTCCTTCACTGGTTCCTGTTAAGAATGTCCTGCGCAAGCTGGGCCCGTGCCCGAGTATTCGTACTCTCCCTGGACAGCGCCACCCGCCGGCCGCCCAGTATTATTTCACAAGTCTTTCTTTCATGAATGACTGATTCATGTCACACATGCTATGGTTTTTTTTGGCATCGCTCCCTGACCAGCCCGAAGTGAAGTCCAGGACATGGACTTGGTGCAGCAAGTGACCGTAGGTCTGATCCCCAGTGTCGGAGAGACTGAGGTAAAGGCTAGAAATAAAACTGAGAGTCTTCAGTCTTGAAAGAAGGTTGGTAAGATGCTAAGTAAGATACTGAGAACTGTGGAGGAACAGAGGGACCTTGGAGTGCATGTCCACAGATCCCTGAAGGTAGCAGGCCAGGTAGATAAGGTGGTTAGAAGGCATACGGAATGTTTGCCTTTATTAGCCCTGGCATAGAATACAAGAGCAGGGGGGGTTATGCTTCAACTGTATAAAACACTAGTTAGGCCTCAGCTAGAGTACTGCGTGCAGTTCTGGTCACCACATTACAGGAAAGATGTGATTGCACTAGAGAGGGTACAGAGGAGATTTATGAGGATGTTGTCTGGGCTGGGGAATTTTATCTATGAGGAAAGACTGGATAGGCTGGGGTTTTTTTCTTTGGAACAGAGGAGGCTGAGGGGAGGCCTTATTGAGGTGGAAAAAATTATGAGGGGCATAGATAGAGTGGATAGGAAGGACCTATTTCCCTTAGCAGAGAGGTCAATAACCAGGGGGCAGAGATTTAAAGTAATTGGTAGAAGGATTAGAGGGGAGTTGAGGAGAACTTTTTCACCCAGAGGGTGGTGGGGGTCTGGAACTCACTGCCTGAAAGGGTGGTAGAGGCAGGAACCCTCATCATATTTTAAAAGTACTTGGATATTCACTTGAAGTGCCGTAACCTACAGGGCTACGGACCAAGTGCTGGAAAGTGGGATTAGGCTGGCGAGTTCTTTGTCAGCCGGCGCGGACACGATGGGCCGAATGGCCTCCTTCTGTACCATTCTAAGATTCTAAAAGAACTTAAAAATTCTTTGGGGTCAATTTTAACCTAACTCGCAGGGTGGGAATCCCCCAGGATCGGGTGGAACGCCGGTTTTACACCCCGCCCAGTATTGCTCTCCACTGCCTTTAAGTGGGCGTAGAATCGAGCGGGGTGTAAAAGCAATCTTGCAGCCGATCCCGGGAGAATCCCGACGGGAGGGTTGGTTAAAATTTCCCCCGTTATTGTTGGTCACAGAAAGCCAGTTATAGGAACATTGGAACAGGAGGAGGCCATTCAGCCCCTCGAGCCTGTTCCGCCATTCAATGAGATCATGGCTGATCTGCCACCTAACTCCATATACCCGCCTTTGACCCATATCCCTTAGTACCTTTAGTTAACAATCTCCGATTTAAAATTAACAATTGATCCAGCATCAATTGCCATTTGCAGAAGAGAGTTCCAAACTTCTACCACCCTTTGTGTGTAGAAGTGTTTCCTAATTTCACTCCTGAAAGGTCTGGCTCTAATTTTTAGACTCTGCCCCCTAGTCCTGGAATCCCCAACCAGCGGAAATAGTTTCTCTCTCTCGACCCTATCTGTTCCCCTTAATATCCTGAAAACTTCAATCAGATCAACCCTTAACCTTCTAAATTACAGAGAATACAACACTAATTTGTGTAATCTCTCCTCGTAACTTAACCCTTGAAGTCCGGGTAACAGTGTCTGTGAGAGTTAGCCGCTGTGTTGTTCACTTTAGCTGCTAAAATCAAGGGGGTGTAAATAGGGCCTCTGACCCAAACCCAAACCATTCCCACTGAATGGGTTATATTAAAAGTTATCCCATTGGGACTGTACTGTGGGCATCCTTACTACTTCCAGTATAACCCAGTGGTAAAACAATAGATTGTGAGCTCTGAGATTCCATTCTGCTCACGATGGAATTAGTCAGCCGTGGCTCAGTGGGCAGCACTCTCGCCTCTCAGTCAGAAAGTCGTGCGTTCACAGCCCCACTGCAGAGACTGCAGGTACTCAGGGAGCGCCGCACTGGCGGAGGGGCAGTACTGAGGGAGCGCTGCACTGTCGGAAGGACTGTACTGAGGGAGCGCCGCACTGTCGGAGGGGAAGTACTGAGGGAGCGCTGCACTGTCGAAAGGACTGTACTGAGGGAGCGCCACACTGTCGGAGGAGCAGTGCTGAGGGAGCGCTGCACTGTCGGACGGGCAGTACTGAGGGAGCGCTGCACTGTCAGAGGGACAGTACTGAGGGAGCGCCGCACTGTCGGAGGGGCAGTACAGAGGGAGCGTCGCACTGTCAGAGGGGCGGTACTGAGGGAGCGCTGTACTGTCGGAGGGACAGTACTGAGGGAGCGCCGCACTGTCGGAGGGACAGTACTGATGGAGCGCCACACTGTCGGAGGGGCAGTACTGAGGGAGCGCTGCACTGTTGGAGGGACAGTACTGAGGGAGCGCCACACTGTCGGAGGGACAGTACTGATGGAGCGCCACACTGTCGGGGGGGCAGTACTGAGGGAGCGCTGCACTGTTGGAGGGACAGTACTGAGGGAGCGCTGCACTGTCGGAGGGACAGTACTGATGGAGCGCCACACTGTCGGAGGGGCAGTACTGAGGGAGCGCTGCACTGTTGGAGGGACAGTACTGAGGGAGCGCCACACTGTCGGAGGGACAGTACTGATGGAGCGCCGCACTGTCGGAGGGGCAGTACAGAGGGAGCGTCGCACTGTCAGAGGGGCGGTACTGAGGGAGCGCTGTACTGTCGGAGGGACAGTACTGAGGGAGCGCCGCACTGTCGGAGGGACAGTACTGATGGAGCGCCACACTGTCGGGGGGGCAGTACTGAGGGAGCGCTGCACTGTTGGAGGGACAGTACTGAGGGAGCGCTGCACTGTCGAAAGGACTGTACTGAGGGAGCGCCACACTGTCGGAGGAGCAGTACTGAGGGAGCGCTGCACTGTCAGAAGGACAGTACTGAGGGAGCGCCGCACTGTCAGAGGGGCAATACTGAGGGAGCGCTGCACTGTCAGAGGGACAGTACTGAGGGAGCGCCGCACTGTCGGAGGGGCAGTACAGAGGGAGCGTCGCACTGTCAGAGGGGCGGTACTGAGGGAGCGCTGTACTGTCGGAGGGACAGTACTGAGGGAGCGCCACACTGTCGGAGGGGCAGTACAGAGGGAGCGCTGCACTGTTGGAGGGACAGTACTGAGGGAGTGCCGCACTGTCGGAGGGGCAGTACAGAGGGAGCGCTGCACTGTTGGAAGGACAGTACTGAGGGAGCGCCACACTGTTGGAGGGTCAACATCACTACAACAGATTATCCGGTCATTAACACATTGCTGTTTGTGGGAGCTTGCTGTGCGCAATTGGCTGTGGCGTTTCCTACATTGTAACAGTGACTACACTTCAAAAGCGCTTCATTGGCTGTGAAGAGCTTTGGGATGTCATGAAGTCGTGAAACATAGAAGATAGGAGCAGGAGTAGGCCATTCGGCCCCTCGAGCCTGCTCCGCCATTCAATGAGATCACGGCTGATCATCCAAACTCAGTACCCTGTCCCTGCCTTCTCTCCATATCCCTTGATTCCTTTAGCCTTAAGAAATATAGAAACATAGAAGATATATGTCAGTGGTAAGGAGCATTTAGCTCAAGGCAGTGCTCTTAACTTGACGCTAGTTTACATGTTGCTGCTAAGGCACAGGACACCTCCATTGCTTGAGCAGTTGCATCTGCACGCCAGCAGGGAGCGCCTTTGAGCAGCAACGCATCAAAACACCCAGCACTCTTTTTCAGGCAAAGGCGCTATAGAAATGCACGTTCTTCCATATTTCAACATTGCTCCCCTCCGCCCACGGCAGGTGCTCTGGTCTTCGCTATTCTGTTCAAAATGGCGACCCAGTTAACCCGCGCAGGCCACTGCCCCTCAAAGCCACTCATTCCACAAGAAGCCCCTGATGAGGCTTGTAAAGCCGCGACTTGAATACAATTCTTTCTTTCACCGGCAGCTGCGTCACGCAGAAGGGGTGGGGGGGTGGGGTGAGGCTGTGCAGACACACTCTGCTCTCGTCGGGGCCTGTTATCACAGGCCTGCCTGCCGCGACCCACCACTGCTGAAGGGTGTTTCAAAACCGGCAGTAAAAATTAATTGGTGGGATTATATTTTCCTTGCCTCTGTGACAGAAGCTGGCATCGCACTCGCGTTCAGGATAAAGGCGGGGGGGTGGGGGAATATCTGAATCCCTGAGAAATAATGCAATATTGGAAAATTTTGACACGCTGTCACCAATGTTCCCTTTTGTAGCAGTCGGCGCAGACTCCATGGATTTTTAGATTATGAAAATATACCCTTATTAAAAACTGGACAGGCTGTTTGGGGGGGAAACAGTGGAAAACCACACAAGCTGAAGGTGACTCACATAACCAGGTTGCATTCGTATGGTAACGGACTGTTCTTGGCAACAATGGCCCGAGAGGCCCACTCCCAAGTCATCAATAACGAGGCTGGCGACTCATTGTTTCTGGAGAAGATGAGCTCGTTAAGTTAAATCGGCTGGGAGATCGAAATGAGATCTAAACTATCCAAACCTGGGAGGAAACATAGAAACATAGAAGATAGGAGCAGGAGTAGGCCATTCGGCCCCTCGAGCCTGCTCCGCCATTCAATGCGATCATGGCTGATCATCCAAATTCAGTACCCTGTCCCTGCTTTCTCCCCATATCCCTTGATCCTTTTAGCCTTAAGAAATATATCTAACTCCTTCTTGAATATATTTAATGAATTGGCCTCTACTGCCTTCTGTGGTAGAGAATTCCACAGGTTCACCACTCTCTGGGTGAAGAAATTCCTCCTCATCTCTGTCCTAAATGGCTTACCCCTTATCCATAGACTGTGACCCCTGGTTCTGGTCTCCCCAACCATCCTTCCTGCATCTAGTCTGTCTAGAGGAGGCCTAGAAACCATTTCCCTGAGGCCATGTGTCCATTAAAACTACAGACAGTGGTCTGTGTATTGGAGGGGTATATCAGAGAGCAGTTTTGGAAAGCTCTCTCTCTCTCTCTCCTGCCCTCCCCACAATGGAACGTCAAGAGGAGCTGAGCCTTGCTCTTCCAACCGAGACGGACTTCGACTCAGACTGGGACTAGCATGCCGCAAGGTCGGTACGGAACCAGGTAGCCGAGACGTACGGGAAGAAGCTACAAGCAAGATCAAGGGCAATCTAGGTGAGCATTGCCAAGCCTGCACACCCATAAGATCGCTTAGCTGTGTGAGGGGGTGCCTGTATGTTCCTACCAAACCAGAGGGGGTTTAGCGTTGGAAGGGTCCTGTGATAGTTTAGTTCATGGGAGGGTGTTTCTTTGGCCGTGGTAAGTCAGCACTGCAGGGGCTTGTTGGAGAAGTCAGGGTTGTACTGTTTTAAACTGTGCTGTTGTGTTCACACCGCTCATACTGTATGCGAGTGGAGTGGTTTTGTCAACCTTAATAAACACTGTACGGGTGAGCCCGAAAACGCTGTCCGTGTTCCAATCTGTCCTCAGTAATCCCTATCGCCCAGAACTTGTAGTAAGGGGGTTTGCGTGCTCGCTACAGGCGGGGCGAAACCACTTACAATAATTGGCGATTGCGGCAGGGCCTATAGGAATTTGGCCACCGCAGAAACCGGTTACACTTTACGGGGCGAGCGCGTGACTGCCCGGTAATCAGCACGGTCCGGCACGGGCCGCTAACTGGTCTTTATTGGAAGCGCCGCGCAGGCGCAGAAATTTAAAGGGACCGCGCATTACAAGAACCAGGCCGCGCAGAACGGAGCACAGCTCACGGGGAACATTGGCTGTCACCACAGCATTGCAATTATCGAGCTTGCACGCTATGTGTCAGCCGTGGCTCAGTGGGTAGCACACTCGCCGCAGACGGTTGTGGGTTCGAGTCTCACTCCAGAGACTTAAGCACATAATCCAGGCTGACACTCCCAGTGCAGTGCTGAGGGAGTGCTGCACTGTCAGAGGTGCCCTCTTTTGGATGAGACGTTAAACTGAGGCCCCGTCTGCTCTCTCAGGTGGATGGAAAAGATCCCACGGCCACTATTTCGAAGAGCAGGGGTGTTATCCCCGGTGTCCTGACCAATATTTATCACTAAAACAACATCACTAAAACAAATTATCCGGTCATTATCACATTGCTGTTTGTGGGATCTTGCTGTACGCAAATTGGCTGCTGTGTTTCCTACATTACAACAGTGACTATACTTCAAAAGTACTTCATTGGCTGTAAAGTGCTTTGGTCGTGAAAGGCGCTATATAAATGCAAGTTTTTCTTTCTATCATTTTTTCAAAAATTCCAAAACAGCAAACAGTCCAATTTTTGAAAGTGTTCAAGTGACCGAGGGCGGTGGGGGGGAGAAGAGCTGGAACAGAATCTAACAATGAAAGGACAGACGGCTGTTTGGCAGCAAACTGCTTCAGGCTTTGAACTGTTGCCAAGATAAATAGTTGAGAGCTTGTCAAAGGTTGGCAGATAGTTCTGCGGTTTTTAAAGAGCGGTGATGAAACACAAAGATACACCACTCGAGAGTATAAATAGCCGCGGCTGAGGAGAGCCGAACAGCACAGAGCAACAGGCAACTCGAGAGAGAGAGAGAGAGAAAGAGAAAGCTGAGCTGAGCTGTACCTGCCTGAAGCACATCTGTCCACATCTCACCATGAAGACAGCGACTTTCTCCGCCGCTGCCCTCCTCCTCCTCGTCTCCGCCGCTCTCTGGAGCTTTTCCCAAGGTCAGTCGCGCTCCCTCTGAGGCGAGGAGTAACTTGCTCAGTGTCAAGGCGCTTTGATGAGAGTAATTCGGGAGAATAACTGTTTCCACTGTCAGGAGGGTCGACAGCCAGAGCTCACAGGTTTAAGATAATTGGCAAGACATCCAAGCCGGGGGGCGGGGGGAAATGAGAATTTTTTATTTTTTACGTAGCGAGTTGTTGCGATCTGGAACGCGCTGCCCGAAAGGGCGGTGGGAGCAGATTCAATATTAACTTTCAAAAGGGAATTGGATAAATACTAGAAAGGGGAAAGTGCAGGGGAGGAGTGGGATTAATTGGAGAGCTCTTTCAAAGAGCTGGCACAGGCACGATGGGCCGATTGGCCTCCTTCTGTGCTGTACGATTCGACACTTCCGGAAAAATGTTTTTTTAAATTTCACCCTCTATTGATTGTCTTTATGGGCTTTAGAAACGTGTAAAGGTTTTTGATAACAGTATGAAGCCTCGCAGACGTTGCAAAGCTTGATTTGAAAGATCAGAAATGCACAGCGAGTCCGCCAGCAGCTGGGAAGGGAACAGCTTGTGGCTGCAGAATTCCCGCAGAATGTTAAACATGCCGCAAAATGTCTTTAATTCCAGCTGATCTATCCCCCCCCCCGCCCCTCCCTTTCTGCTGCCGCCCTTTCCCCCAGGCTAAGGTACGCGTTCCGGCCACCCCACGTCGGTGTGTGGGGCTGGAGTCACCTACAGGCCCAGACCGGGTAAAGAGGGCAGGTTCCCTTCCCCCTTAAAGCGACATTAGTGAACCGGCTGGGGTTTTTTTTTACGACAATCTGACAGCTTCACGGTCACTTTTACTGGTGCCAGCTTTCTTTTATTTCCAGCTGATTTAAAGTGAATTCAAATTCTCAAACTGTGAGGGTGGGATTGGGACTCACGTTCTCTGGGTTACCAGTCCAGCCGCATAATCACTGCACCACCCCTCCGTGGGGCTGGTAAAGGTGAGCCAAGCATCAGTTTGACACCGCGGGTCGTGAACAATGAGGAAACCCCCCGCTGATTATCGAATTAACTCTTAACTATGTTTATTCTTCCTTCCAGCCAGCGAGGATGGCAAGAGTTTGCAAGACTGCTGCCTCTCCACGGGTTCAAAGGAAATACCGCCACGGATCGTGAGGGACTACACGATACAGCTGCCTGAGAACGGCTGCAAAATCCACGCTGTCTTGTAAGTACCGAGTCCCAGTTTTCTGTCGCACCTTCTCTACCCCTTGGGTGCTCTTCCCCCCCCATCGTCCAGCTCCCGGTCCTGGACGCCCTGACTGAGAGTGGATCTCAGCCAAGGGCTCAGAGCTCGGGCGCGGTCCCAGGCACCGAAAGCGGGAGGCCGTGTAGGGCATCACAACCACAGCCAATCCCGAGCAACAAGTACAACAACAACTATGCGGAAAGGTTGGACAGGCGAGGCTTGTATCTGCTGGAGTTTAGAAGAATAAGAGGTGACTTGATTGAAACATAGAAGATCCTGAGGGGTCTGGGCAGGGTGGATGTGGAGAGGATGTTTCCTCTTGTGGGAGAATCTAGAACTAGGGGTCACTGTTTAAAATTAAGGGGTCGCCCATTTAAGACAGAGATGAGGAGACATTTTTTCTCACAGAAAGTCGTGAGTCTTTGGAACTCTCTTCCTCAGAGGGCAGTGGAAGCAGAGTCTTTGAATATTTTTAAGGCAGAGGTAGATAGATTCTTGGTGAGCAAGGGGGTGAAAGGTTATCGGAGGTAGGCAGGAATGTGGAGTAATCAGATCAGCCATAATCTTACTGAATGGCGGAGCAGGTTCGAGGGGCCGAGTGGCCTACTCCTGCTCCTAATTCGTGTGTTCGTATTTATACAGCGCCTTTAGTGTAGTAAAATGTCCCAAGGCGCTGCACAGCAGTGATTATAAGACCAAAAAAAATTAATCTGACACCGAGCCACAGAAGGGGAAATTAGGGCAGATGAAGGAGGCAGGTTTTAAGGAGCGTCTTAAAGGAGGAAAGCGAGGTAGAGAGGCGGAGAGGTTTAGGGAGGGAATCCCAGAGCTTAGAACATGTGGATTTTTCCCTTCTTTATCTCAGGGTCACGGAGACCAATTGAAGAGGCCCAGACCAGTAAAAAGAAAGAAAGACTGGCGTTTCTCCAGCGCCTTTCACGACCACCAGACGTCCCGAAGCGCTTCACAGCCAATGAAGCTCTTTGAGCTGCAGTCGCTGTTGTAATGTAGGAAACGTGGCAGCCAATTTGCGCACAGCAAGCTCCCACAAAGAGAGTGCTACCCACTGAGCCCCAGCTGACACACACAGTGTCAAAAGAATAGAGGCAGAGATGAGGAGAATTTACTTTCAAGCAGCGAGTTGTTGTGATCTGAAATGCGTTGTCTGAAAGGGCGGTGGAAGCAGATTCAATAGTGACTTTCAAAAGGGGAATTGGAGAAATACTGGAAAAGGAAACATTTACAGGGCTCTGGGGAAAGAGCAGGGGGGAGTGGGACTAATTGGAGAGCTTGACCAAAGAGCCGGCACAGGCACAATGGGCCAAATGGCCTCCTCCTGGGCTGTATCGTTCTATAAATCGCTAGATTGGGGATGGACCCTCAACCCTGGACTAGCTGGCCCAAGGCGACATCAACATGCCACCATTTTTCTAAAGGTTAAAGAGACGTTGCAGGGATAAGGGGAAACGGAACAGGGGATGGGATCAAGAGGTGTGACATGGGCCTGCGTTCTGAGACTTAGTGAAGAAAATGATTTGCTGTATAGCAGGAGACACAGGCGGGCTTGGGGGGGGGAGGAGGGGGAAATAAACAGGCCGTAGAAATTTCTGGAAAGGCCGCTCACAATTTCTTTATCGTTCTTAATCTGGGGCTCAGAGGGCATGACTGACCACGACCCGTCACCTTTCCAACAGGTTCCTGACGAAGCATGACAAGCAACTCTGCACCCCCCCACAGCCCAAGTGGGTGAGGAGACTGATGAGCAAAATCGACAAGAGCAAGAGGAGACAGAAACCAACTCGGGGGAAGAAACAACGGAAGTCCCAGAATAAAAGGTCAGAGTTTTGTTTTATTCCTCAAACTGTAGCCAATTTTATTCCCCTTCCCCCTCTCCCTTTCCCATTTAATCTCCTCCCACAGCCCATGGGCACTCTCCCCTATCATGGACTCTACCCACCCATTTAATCTCCTCCCACAGCCCATGTACACTCTCCCCTATCATGGACCCCACCCACCCATTTAATCTCCTCCCACAGCCCATGTACATTCTCCCCTATCATGGACTCTACCCACCCATTTAATCTCCTCCCACAGCCCATGTACACTCTCCCCTATCACGGACTCCACCCACCCATTTAATCTCCTCCCACAGCCCATGTACACTCTCCCCTATCACGGACTCCACCCACCCATTTAATCTCCTCCCACAGCCCATGTACACTCTCCCCTATCATGGACTCTACCCACCCATTTAATCTCCTCCCACAGCCCATGTACACTCTCCCCTATCACGGACTCTACCCACCCATTTAATCTCCTCCCACAGCCCATGTACACTCTCCCCTATCACGGACTCTACCCACCCATTTAATCTCCTCCCACAGCCCATGTACACTCTCCCCTATCATGGACTCTACCCACCCATTTAATCTCCTTCCACAGCCCATGTACACTCTCCCCTATCACGGACTCTACCCACCCATTTAATCTCCTCCCACAGCCCATGTACACTCTCCCCTATCATGGACTCCACCCACCCATTGAATCTCCTCCCACAGCCCATGTACACTCTCCCCTATCATGGACTCTACCCACCCATTTAATCTCCTCCCACAGCCCATGTACACTCTCCCCTATCACGGACTCTACCCACCCATTTAATCTCCTCCCACAGCCCATGTACACTCTCCCCTATCATGGACTCCACCCACCCATTGAATCTCCTCCCACAGCCCATGTACACTCTCCCCTATCATGGACTCTACCCACCCATTCGAACCATTCTGTGAGGGATATAGAAACAGAGAAAAACATAGAAAAATATTCAGCAAACTCACTCCTTCACCCCTCCCCCAACACCCAGCCACACATTCGTTTTTCCAGGTGGTTTGAGGGGGGTGGGGGGTGAGGGTGGGGGTGGGGTTGGGGGGTGGGGGGTGAGGGTGGGGGTGGGGTTGGGGGGTGGGGGTGGGGGTGAGGCTGGGGGGTGGGGGGGTGTGCTGACTGGATCACCATCAGGAGCAAGAAGTCTGAGGCCTTGCCACCTGCGCTCAGCCGCCATTGCTGGTTGGGCGATCGGAGAGGGAGGTTGGGAGGAGTCCGTCAGCCTGATTCCGATCCCCCTCGTGTCCGATTAGTGCTTTGTGCGAAGGCTGTGGTTTCCGACTCTCATAATGGAGATTTATTTCTCTCTCTTTGCAGGAAGCGACAGGCCTAGGGAGCGACGTCGGCCAGGAATCCTTCCGGCTCTTTCCGTCTCCATCAACAGCATGCGCTTATATATTAAAAAAAACTAACAAAAAAAAAAGTTGCCAACAGAACTTGAGGTCAAAGTGGAGGACGTATCCGTTAGCAAGGTCCGACACTGACCAACCGCATCTCAACGTCTCCTCGCTCTCCACCCTCTAGTGCTCGAGCATGACCTGAGATTGAACGGCCTCAATCCAGTCCTGAATGACTTTGGCCCACAGCACAAAACTGCCACCAAATTGCGACTAAATTAGCACAAATTGGCAATCATACTCAGAGAGGCCAGGGGATGCTTAGTGCTGGAAACAGAAAAAATGTCACACTAGTGCAGGAAGTCCATCTTTCTGAGATTTGATAGTGTAGAGGGAGCTTTACTCTGTATCTAACCCGTGCTGTACCTGCCCTGGGAGTGTTTGATGGGGCAGTGTAGAGGGAGCTTTACTCTGTATCTAACCCATGCTGTACCTGCCCCGGTAGTGTTTGATGGGACAGTGTAGAGAGAGCTTTACTCTGTATCTAACCCGTGTTGTACCTGCCCTGGGAGTGTTTGATGGGACAGTGTAGAGGGAGCTTTATTCTGTATCTAACCCGTGCTGTACCTGCCCCGGGAGTGTTTGATGGGACAGTGTAGAGGGAGCTTTATTCTGTATCTAACCCGTGCTGTATCTGCCCCGGGAGTGTTTGATGGGACAGTGTAGAGGGAGCTTTACTCTGTATCTAACCCGCGCTGTACCTGCCCTGGGAGTGTTTGACGGGACAGTGTAGAGGGAGCTTTACTCTGCATCTAACCCGTGCTGCACCTGCCCTGAGAGTGTTTGATGAGACAGTGTAGAGGGAGCTTTACTCTGTATCTAACCCGTGCTGTACCTGCCCTGGGAGTATTTGATGAGACAGTGTAGAGGGAGCTTTACTCTATATCTAACCCGCTCTGTACCTGCCCTGGGAGTGTTTGGCGGGACAGTGTAGAGAGAGCTTTACTCTGTATCTAACCCGCGCTGTACCTGCCCTGGGAGTGTTTGGCGGGACAGTGTAGAGAGAGCTTTACTCTATATCTAACCCGCTCTGTACCTGCCCTGGCATTTGTAGCATCTCCCAACACTCGCGGTTCATTAACTATCAGTTGACTAGGCGCTGTTCTGATACGCAGTGATTGAGGGGGACTGTGGGAGGGATTCTCTCCATTCCCCGCGATTCCCGCATACGAACACGGTCTGTACAAGGGGAATCAGCCACGCTTTTGTCTGCGAGTGTTGGCAGGGGCGACGGTGCCGGTGACTGTAATGGGAAACGGTTCCGTTTCAGCGGCAACAGCATCCCCGACCTCAATCGGCGCCGTTTAGTGAGGCCGAGCGGAGCAAAATAACACAACCTGCAATGTGACTGTAAGAGAGAGGGAGAGAGAGAGAGACGGAGAGATTGTTCCTGGAATAATGTGAACCCCGATTGTGAATGTTCGAATTAAGTTCTGTCCGAGCCGCGGAACTGAACTGCTGATTGGTGCTTTTTCCGCGGGCAATGCATGACGCGCTGGCATCAAGTGCCCGTTGCCCGCTCTCCTAACGCAGCTGTTCACCGGTTTAAATGTACTTTAAAGGCCACAGCGTCCGCTGTGAGACGCCAGGCGTGTGCGCGCGGTTAATCATTCCCCCCACGCACGCACAGGAGCAGCGGCTGCCGGTGAAATCTGTCCCTCGTTTCTTTTTCCGTCCTTTTTTTTGCTGTTTCGGTGCCTCGATGCGGGATCGCTCAGTGTATAATGCCGCCTGCTTTTATGAATATTCCGTTCCCAACATCCCACAATAAGCTGTCTGCCTGACTGAACTGTGGCCTCCTTTCTAATGCCGGGCTCGCGTATCATGTTTTTTAATCCTTAGATTTTGTAACATTTTTGTAATTAAAAAAAAAATGAATAAAGATCATTTGAAATAAAAGTCTGCTCTCCCTGAGTTCTGTTTTTTTAATCTCTCTCTTTCTCCTGATGTAGTAGGCGGGGATGGGGGCTGATTTCTTCCCGGGACACAGTCTCACGGATCCTGTCTGGCCACCCGACTCATGAGCACAGGAACAGGAGGAGGCCATTCAGCCCCTCGAGACTGTTCCGCCATTCGATCAGATCAGGGCTGATCCGCACCACAACTCCATATTCCCGCCTTTGATTCCGTCAGCCTTAGCCAACAAAAAACACAATCGACACAACAGCAAAATACTGCGGCTGCTGGAGATCTGGCCTGGCCCGCTGGGTATTTCCAGCATTTTTTTATTTCAGAAATCTGTCGATCCCGGTTCTTCGTTCGGAACCGACGCAAAGTGTATGGGGTGGTTGCTCAACCGTGAGTGGCATCGCCGCGGAGTTTGACCCAGCTCATGCCCGACACCCACCGGAAAAAAGATTTTCCTCATGTCGCCTTTGGTTCTTCTGCCAATCACCTTAAATCTGTGTCCTGTGATTCTCGACCCTTCCGCCAATGGGAACAGTTTCTCTCTCTCTACTCTGCCTAGACCCCTCACGATTTTGAACACCTATCAAAACTCCTCTCAACCTTCTCTGATGTCCCAGAAAATTCCATAAAAATAGGTATTCATGGGAATTGTTTTCTTTCTAAGGTTGCAAATTTGTGTTATTTAATAAAGGCAAAAGATGGCAATAAGCATCCATTTCATCTTCCTCTTCCACCAATTGGGAGAAGGATGCAAGCCTGGGGTACTGAGGCCCGCTGTCCCTTCCCCCTCCGTCCTCCCGCCCTCCGCCCAGGCTGGGGTCAGCTCACTCAGCATCCTGTGTCCCTCCTTCAATCACACGGGCTGGGGGGCTGGGGGGGGTGGTCGGGTGCTCATTGCTGCTTGCGGGACCTCACCGTGCACAAAATGGCCACTGCACTTACCCACGTAACAATGGAGGCCGCGCTTCAGACGCAGCTCATCACAAAGGACCTGGGAGCGTTTCTGCTAGAGATGCCAAGGCCTTGATATAAATGCGTGTTCAGAGTCAGAAGGTCAGGTGTTCAAGTCACTTTCCAGAGAGTTGAGCCCAAAATCCAGGCCGGCCCTCCCAGGGCGGTACTGAGGGAGCACTGCACTGTCGGAGGGGCAGTACTGAGGGAGCGCTGCGCTGTCGGAGGGGCAGTACTGAGGGAGCGCTGCACAGTTGGAGGGGCAGTACTGAGGGAGTGCTGCACTGTCGGAGGAGCAGTACTGAGGGAGTGCTGCACTGTCGGAGGGGCAGTACTGAGGGAGCACAGCACTGTCGGAGGGGCAGTACTGAGGGAGTGCTGCACTGTCGGAGGAGCAGTACTGAGGGAGTGCTGCACTGTCAGAGGGGCAGTACTGAGGGAGCGCTGCACTGTCGGAGGGGCAGTACTGAGGGAGCACAGCACTGTCGGAGGGGCAGTACTGAGGGAGCGCTGCACTGTCGGAGGGACAGTACTGAGGGCGTGCCGCACTGTCGGAGGGTCAGTACTGAGGGAGCGCTGCACTGTCGGAGGGACAGTACTGAGGGAGCACAGCACTGTCGGAGGGGCGGTACTGAGGGAGCGCTGCACTGTCGGAGGGACAGTACTGAGGGCGTGCCACACTGTCGGAGGGGCGGCACTGAGGGAGTGCGGCACTGTCGGAGGGACAGTACTGAGGGCGTGCCACACTGTCGGAGGGGCGGCACTGAGGGAGTGCGGCACTGTCAGAGGGGCAGTACTGAGGGAGTGCTGCACTGTCGGAGGGGCAGTACTGAGGGAGAGCCGTACTGTTGGATGGGTAGTGCTGAGGGAGCGATGCACGGTCAGAGGGGCAGTACTGGGGGAGCGCTGCACTGTCGGAGGGGCAGTACTGAGGGAGCGCTGCACTGTCGGAGGGGCAGTACTGAGGGAGCGCTGCACTGTCGGAGGGGCAGTACTGAGGGGGCGCTGCACTGTCGGAGGGGCAGTACTGAGGGAGCGATGCACGGTCAGAGGGGCAGTACTGGGGGAGCGCTGCCCTGTTGGAGTGGCAGTCCTGGGGGAGCGCTGCACCTTTGCAGGGGCAGTGCTGGAGGAGCGTTGCACTGTCGGAGGGGCAGCACTGAGGGAGCGCTGCACTGAAAGAGGGACAGTGCTGAGGGAGCGCTGCCCAATTGGAGGGACAGTACTGAGGGAGCGCTTCACTGTTGGAGGGTCAGTATTGAGGGAGCGCAGCACTGACGGAGGGGCAGTACTGAGGGCGCGCCACACTGTCGGAGGGGCAGTACTGAGGGGCTGTGGCACTGTCGGAGGAGCAGTACTGCGGGAGCGATGCACGGTCGGAGGGGCAGTACTGGGGGAGCGTTGCCCTGTCGGAGGGGCAGTATTGAGGGAGCACGGCACTGTCGGAGGGGCAGTACTGAGGGAGCGCTACACTGTCGGAGGGGCAGTACTGAGGGAGTGCTGCACTGTCGGAGGGGCAGTACTGAGGGAGCGCCGCAATGTCAGATGGGTAGTACTGAGGGAGTGCCGCACTGTCGGAGGGGCAGTACTGAGGGAGCGATGCACGGTCGGAGGGGCAGTACTGGGGGAACGCTGCCCTGTCGGAGGGACAGTACTGTGGGAGCGCGGCACTGTCAGAGGGGCAGTACTGGGGGAGCGCTGCACTGTCGGAGGGGCAGTACTGAGGGAGCGCTGCACTGTCGGAGGGGAAGTACTGAGCGAGCGCTGCACTGTCGGAGAGGCTGTACTGAGGGAGCGCTGCCCTGTCGGAGGGACAGTACTGTGGGAGCGCTGCACTGTTGGAGGGGCGGTACTGAGGGAGCGCAGCACTGTCGGAGGGGCAGTACTGAGGGCACACCACACTGTCGGAGGGGCAGTACTGTGGGAGCACGGCACTGTCGGAGGGGCAGTACTGAGGGAGCGCTGCACTGTCGGAGGGGCAGTACTGAGGGAGCGCTGCACTGTCGGAGGAACAGTACTGAGGGAGCGCCGCAATGTCAGATGGGTAGTACTGAGGGAGCGCCGCACTGTCGGAGGGGCAGTACTGAGGGAGTGATGCACTGTCGAAGGGACAGTACTGAGGGAGCACTGCACTGTTGGTGAGGCTGTATCGAGGGAGCGCTGCACTGTCGGAGGGGCAGTACTGAGGGAGCGCCGCACTGTCGGAGGGGCAGTACTGAGGGAGCGCCGCACTGTTGGAGGGGCAGTACTGAGGGAGCGCTGCACTGTCGGAGGGGCAGTACTGCGAGAGCGCCGCACTGTCGGAGGGGCAGTACTGAGGGAGCACTGCACTGTCAGTGAAGCTGTATTGAGGGAGCGCTGCACTGTTGGAGGGGCAGTACTGAGGGAGCGCCGCACTGTCGGAGGGACAGTACTGAGGGAGCACTGCACTGTCGGTGAGGCTGTATTGAGGGAGCGCTGCACTGTCGGAGGGACAGTACTGAGGGAGCGCCGCACTGTCGGAAGTGCCGCGTTTCGGATTAGACGTTGATCCCAGGCCCCGTCTGCTGACGTTCCCGTTAATCTGTGCAGCCGCCCAGCGCTCCAGAGGTCCCGCGCAACCGGTGTGCCACCTTTAAAATTTAAAAAAATAAAAGGGGCCACATGCCCAAAAAAAATTACGGGGAACATTGACGTCTGGACTTAAAAGATCCCATGGCAATATTTCGAAGAGGAGCAGGGGAGTTCTCCCCGCTGCCCTGGGGCCAATATTTACCCCTCAACCTACATCACTGAAACAGATGATCTGGTCAATTGTCACATTGCTGATTGTGGGAGCTTGCTGTGCGCAAATTGGCTGCCACGTTTCCCACATTACAACAGTGACCACACTTCAAAGGTACTTCATTGGCTGTAAAGCTCTGTGGGACGTCCTGAGGTTGTGAAAGGCGCTATAGAAACGCAAGTCTTTCTTTGTAGTTTTCGAGGAACATGTGAGGAAAATTCTAAGGAGTGTTTTTTTAATTCGTTTATGGGATGTGGGCGTCGCTGGCAAAGCCAGCATTTATTGCCCATCCCTAATTGCCCCTGAAGGTGGTGGTGAGCCGCCTTCTTGAACCGCTGCAGTCCGTGTGGTGAAGGTGCTCCCACAGCGCTGTTAGGGAGGGAGTTCCAGGATTTTGACCCAGCGACGATGGAGGAACGGCCGATATATTTGCAGGGAGGATGTTCCCGATGGCCGGGGAGTCCAGGACCAGGGGTCACAGTCTAAGGATAAGGGGTAGGCCATTTAGGACAGAAATGAGGAGGAATTTCTTCACCCAGAGAGTGGTGAACCTCTGGAATTCTCTACCACAGAAGGCAGTTGAGGCCAATTCATTAAATATATTCTAGAAGGAGTTAGATATATTTCTTAAGGCTAAAGGGATCAAGGGGTATGGGGAGAAGGCAGGGACAGGGTACTGAATTTGGATGATCAGCCATGATCGCATTGAATGGCAGAACAGGCTCGAGGGGCCGAATGGCCTACTCCTGCTCCTATCTTCTATGTTTCTATGTTTCTATTTCTAACTTGGCACTATTTCGAAGAAGAGCAGCGGGGAGTTCTTCCCAGTGTTCTGGCCAATATTTATCTCTCAACCAACATCACTAAAAACAGATTATCTGGTCATTATCACATTGCTGTTTGTGGGAGCTTGCTGTGAGCAAATTTGGCTGCGGCGTTTCCTACATTACAACAGTGACTACACTTCAAGAAGTACTTCATTGGCTGTAAAGTGCTTTGGGACGTCCTGCGGTCAGGTAAAGGGGCGAATAAAAAGCAAGTTAATTCTCTATTAAATAACAACAGGAAACGCTGGAAAAACTCAGCAGGCCAGGCAACATCCGTGGAGAGAGAAACAGAGTTAATGTTTCAGGTCGAAACCCTTCGTCAGAACTGAGAAAAAAAGGGCAGGAAATGAAACAGATTAAAAGGCAAGGTTGGGGGCTGGGAAATGGGGGAGGGGATGAAAGAAGAGACATTCAAGATATTTATTTCTCTCTTCCCAGGTTGGCGTTGCTCAGTGTCGATGAGCTAACCGGGCATCGACCCCAAAGACTATTTATATCCTGCATTAGCTTTCTGAAAGCCTGGTGCTCCGGGCGTGCGATGATCAGCCTGCCAGCAGGTTGGAAAAGCGCCGGCTCCGGGCCCGCGGCCACCACTCGCTGCTTGCAAAGAGCAATCACCCGTGTAAATGTCAAAGATAAAGAAATGTCACTGTCACCTCCGTTATCGATCAAAGTACAGGAAGGATCAGACAAGAGTGACGGAATCTAGCCCGTGGCACCTTTATAAATATATAACCCGTGACGGGGAGGACATTCCGACACACCAGCTGGTACGGTAAATCCCTGTTGGCCAAAATAAAATCCGATCAGAAATCAGTAAAACAATCGGAATGAAATCGCCACATTCCTGCACGTACAGGAAGGACTGGCATTCTACAGCGCCTTTCACGACCACCGGACGTCCCAAAGGACTTGACAGCCAATGAAGTCGTTTTTGAAGTGTAGTCACTGTTGAAATGTAGAAAACGCCGCCGACAATTTGCCTGGGTTTAACGTCTCATCTGAAAGACGGCACCTCCGACAGTGCGGCACTCCTTCAGTACTGCACTGGAGTGTCAGCCTAGATTTTTGTGCTCAAGTCTCTGGAGTGGGACTTGAACCCACAGCCTTCTGACTCAGATACAGGGGGGAGGGGGATTTTAGCCCAGCCCGCACAGCGAGAACAGGGAGAGTCCGCGCAGTTAACATCGCCGCCAAACACTAGCCGCCCCAATTTCAGCCCGATTCCCGCCTGAGTCCGGCTTCTTCCGACCCCTCCCCCCACCGCCACCCCCACCCCTCCCCCCATCCCCACACTCACCCCCTCCCCCAACCCCTCCCCACCCTCACCCCCACTCCCACGCCCTCCCCCACCCCCTCCCCACCACACCCTCCCCCCACCCTCACCCTCCCCCCACCCTCACCCTTCCCCCACCCCTCACCCCACCGCCACCCCCACCCTCTCCCCCCCACCCCTCCCCCACACCCACCCCCAGCCCCACCCCTCCCCCACCGCCACCCCCACCCCTCCCCCATCCCCACACTCACCCCCCTCCCCCAACCCCACCCTCACCCCCACTCCCACGCCCTCCCCCACCCCCTCCCCACCCCACCCTCCCCCCCACCCTCACCCTCCCCCCACCCTCACCCTTCCCCCATCCCTCACCCCACCGCCACCCCCACCCTCTCCCCCCCCACCCCTCCCCCCACACCCACCCCCACACTCTCCCCCACCCCTCCCCCACCGCCACCCCACCTTCACCCCAACCCCCACCCCCACCCTCTCCCCCCACCCCCACCCCTCCCCCACCCCCACACTCTCCCCCACCCCTCCCCCAACCCTCCCCCACCCCACCCCCTCACCCCACCCCTCACCCTCCCCCACCCCTCCCTCCACCCCACCCCCACCCCTCCCCCCACTCCCACCCCTCCCCACCCCAACCCTGCCCCACCCCTCACCCTTCCCCCCACCCCTCATCCCACCGCCACCCCCACCCTCTCCCCCCACACTCTCCCCCACCCCTCCCCCAACCCTCCCCCACCCCACCCTTCCCCCCCACCCCACCCCCACCCCCACCCCCTTCACCACCCCTCCCCCGCACCCTCACCCTGCCCCTTTCCCCCACCCTCACCTCTCCCCCTCGCCCTGCCCCCCTCGCCCTGCCCCTCCCCCATCCTCACCCCCACCCCTCGCCCCTCCCCCCACCCTCACCCCCCTCACCCAGCCCCTCCCCCCACCCTGGAGGGAGTGGGCAGTTGAGGGACTTTAGCCAGATGAGGCCACAGTCTCTCTCTTTTTCCAGTCTGATGCTCTGAAGTTGAGCAGAGCACACAGGGAGTTAAGTTATGAGTCCAGGATTTTGGGGGGGACAAAGGAATCCACAGCTTTCTGGAAGTTTGGGTGTGTTTGAGTGCTCACAACAAAAACACAAACACACATACACAAAGCCAGGTGACTAGTCGGAAAGCACCCGCTGAAATGCTGGTTAATCAGCCACCTGATCAGCACCAGGCGCTAATGTTTCTCAACTTCAAAAACATTCAGTTATGTGCTCCAGGAAGGAGGTGGATAAGCGTTAAATCAAGCGTTCACTCCCTTCCTGGAGCGCGACAGGTGAGCGGGCGGGGCGGGGCGGTGAGCAGCTCCACACCAGGCCGGGCAGCGCTGCCGTGTTGGAAGGCTCCCTCCCTCCCTCAGAGGGAAAGGCCGTTGCCGCCGGCCCTGCGAGGGCAAAACTTACCTGGTCCCCGACGGCAGCAGCCACGAGCCGGCTCGATCAGCCCGATTCCCTGCGGCAGAGCGCCGGGCCGACCGAGCGCTGGGGGAAGAAAAAGGAAGAAAAAAACCCCCAGAAAACGAGCATTTGATTATTTTTTTCACTTGCTTCGGCCACCGCGCCTTTAAGTATCGCCCCCCCACCCCCCACCCGAAGCGCCCGGCCTCCCGGTGTTTTCACCCAGCGATGCTGCAGGGGGCGGAGCCAATGTTCGGGTCTGGGGCGCTACCGGGGCGGTGCGCATGGCGATTACCTCACAGCTTGCGGGCAAAGGAGATCGGGGCACAACGCCATTCCGACGCCGGTAAACCTCCCGCCGAATTTAGCGGCAAGCGATATTCTCGCCTCTCCCAGGCGGTAAGTAGTTAGTGCCCAGTTATCGCGCCCCCCCCCCCCCCCCCCCCCCGGAGGTTGTGATCTTCCAAAATTCCCTATATTCAGGAAAGGTACCAGTGGATTGGAAGGTAGCAAATGTAACCCCGCTATTCAAGAAAGGAGGGAGGGAGAAAACGGGTTCTACAGGCCAGTTAGCCTGACATCAGTCGCCGGGGAAAATGCTGGTTAACTGCCTTGATAATTGACGTAATAAAACTCACTACGCACTTGGTTCGCGTATAAAGCAAGGCTTTAATCAACTTGTTTCAAAACATGGAGGTCTAGTTGTACTTCACTAGTTCCTGTCTTACAAAATGTCCTGGGAAAGCTGGGCCCACGCCCAAGTATTTGTACTCCTCGGACGGCGCCACCAGCTGACCGTCCAGTGTTATTTCATGAGTCTTTCTTCATGGATCATAAGATTCATAACAATAATCTTATTTGAACTGGCTGTTGCGATCTTAGAGCAGTTTCTGTGTGTTGCCCATCGCCCAAAAAACACGCCCGCTGCATTGTGCCGGGTTTAGCGAGGAGCTGAGCTGTTGGCAGCTGCTCCAGCAGCTTAAAAGCGGTCCTGCAACATGGCTGAGTTTCAGATGCCACAGCTTAGTGCTTTGAGTTTTTTGCAAACATTTTGCAACTCTATTGATCTTGTGTGTGTTCACGCCGAGACCCATCTGCAGTGTGACCTCCTTGGAATACCCTCTGGCCACGTTGCCTGAGCGCAAACAACCTCCATTCCTCGACTGAGATATATACCAGCGGGATGGGAACCATTTATACCCTCTCATCCTGGTCGTCAGATTCGGAGGAAGAGCAGCCGTGGCAGCAGCAGAACCAGGCACAGCAGCAGCACCAACAACAGGAGCGCCAACCTTCTCCTCAGCCACCTGATGATGCACAGGGCAGAGGGCGTCAGCGCAGGGCTGCACCTCGCCGCAGGAGATACCCCCAACACAGGGTTTACAGGCAGGGGATGAGCTTCCTCAACATGAGTGAGCAGCAGTGCCAAAGGAGGCTGAGACATCCGCGAGATGTAGTCGCTGACATCTGCGCAATGCTGCAGCAACACCTGGAGCCCAGAGGAGCGGGTGGACACTCCTTACCAGTGGCTGTCCAAGTCACCACCACACTCAACTTCTTTGCTTCGGGGTCCTTCCAGGGGTCAGCTGCAGACATCAGCGGCATCTCCCAGTCAGCCGCACACACTTGCATCACGCAGGTTACCGATGCCCTCTTTGTAACGTCGCACAATTACATCCACTTCTCCACGGATGAAGCAAGTGTGATCGCGCATGCAAATATGGCAGGTTTGCCAAGGGTGCAGGGTGTCGTAGATTGCACACATGTGGCCATTAGGGCACCTCATCACAACCCAGCTGTATTTGTCAACCGCAAGGGCTTCCACTCACCTAATGTCCAGCTGGTGTGTCATCAGGAAGATCATCATGCATGTTTGTGCAAAGTACCCTGACAGTTGCCATGACTCGTTCATCCTGCGGTAGTCTACTGTGCTTCAGCTCTTCAATCCGCCAACACAACTTTTCGGATGGCTACTTGACGACAAGGGCGATCCCCTAAAAAAGGGGCTCATGACACCGAGGAGGAGGCCATCAAGCGAGGCTGAGGAGCGCTACAATCTGAGCCACATTTGCACCAGAAGCATCATCGAGCAAACCATCGGCTTGCTCAAAATGCGATTCCGATGCCTCGACAGATCTGGTGGAGCCCTGCAGTACTCACCTGCTGGGGTGTCCAGAATCATCGTGGTCTGCTGTGCCCTGAACAACATCACACAGCAGCGTGGCTTAGCGCTGCCTGAGAAACAAGTGGCTCAGTGCACAGCCTCCTCAGAAGAAGAGGAGGAGGAGGGGGAGGAGGACGAGGAGGAGGATGAGGAGGAGGAGGAGGAGGCAGATGAGGGACACCTTGCGGGGCTGGATGTGCCACTTCCACCAGCACGCGACCACATTGCTGGCCGCCAGGCAAGAGATGCAATCATCCATGCCAGATTCATGTAAGCTTATGCTACAACCACAGGTGACTGCCAGATGGAGATGAATGTCTGGATGACCTTCTTAACACACCACACATCATCTGTAAAATAAACTGTGGTTTCCTATCACTCACCACCATCATTACACATGCTAGGCACCCTGGCCCCTCACTGTGCAACTTCCATTTCTGAGCCAAACCTTCAATTCTTTGCCATCACTTTTGTTTAATAAAGTAACAATCAGGATGACAAACTTTACTTTGTAAGATAAGAAAACACCCAAGTGACTACCCTTGTGACTATTTGTGTGTTAACTTTCTCTTACGCGTGCTTCTACGTGGTGCTTCCCCTGTGGTTTCCGCAGATGTTGAGGCACCTTGCTTACTTCTATGCTGCTCCTGCTTTGACACCTTTGGCGGGCATCCTCTGGGTTTGGGAGCCTGGGAGGGCTCCGCAACAGTCTGCTCCTCCTGCGGCTGTGCAGGGGCTGAGACGGCCATCTCAGTTGTGGAATCTGGGGCTCTGACCAAGGGCTCCGCAGTGGCATGGTCATGTGAGCACTTGGAGAGGAGCCCACACTTCCTTGTTGTCGGCCAACAACATCCCTCTCATGGGTCACCCGCACTTCAGTGCTGGCAAGTGGCTGGAGAGCACCTTACTGCACATCAGTGGGGCCATGAGGATCCGTCTCTGTACTGACAGCCCTCATAACTTAGCAGAGCTAGGAAAGTCCATGTACCTCTGGTGTGTTTCCTCAATAGCTGCCCATCTATTCTCCATAGCAGACCATTTATTTAGAAGAGTCACCATGTTCTCCTGAGTCTGGCGACTTATGTCCTCCATGGAGGTTGCCACCCTTTCCATGGCGGAACGATCATGCACCATTGCCTCCACCAAGGCAGTGCTTATGTTTGAGATGGGCTCCTCCATTCTCTGCACACTCACAGTTACTGTTGATGTAGACCCTGTCAGAGACTCCTGCCCTTGTCCCTGAAGTTCCGGCACCGCTCTTGCTGGATGGCCCCAGAGGCACGGCGTCTACATGCAACTGAGCAGAGCTAGGAGAGTCCTGCAACCTAGAAGGACAAGGGCAGCAGGCACATGGGAAAACCACCGCCTCCAAGTTCCCCTCCACGTCACACACCATCCTGACTTAGAAGTATATCGCTGATCCTTCATCGTCGCTGGGTCAAAATCCTGGAACTCCCTCCCTCACAGCACTATGGGAGCACCTTCACCACACGGACTGCAGCGGTTCAAGAAGGCGGCTCACCACCACCTTCTCAAGGGCAGCTAGGGATGGGCAATAAATGCTGGGCTTGCCAGTGACGCCCATATCCCATAAACGAATTTTTAAAAATCCAGACACCACCCCCACTCTCCATCCAGATCCATAATAAATGTTATTTATTAATCAAAAATGTAATTAGTTACATAGAGGTTCCCATCAGCCCCATGTGGCTGAGGTATTGGACCACTCTGGACTATGGCCTAGAAGTTCAGTTGCTTGCGCCACCAGTTTGCACCCAAAGAGGCCACTCAGAGGCTTTAGCGCCACTGGCCACAACCACCGCGATATTTAGCGGGGCGCTAATGGCGGCGTTAGCCTGTAGCGCTGCGCCGCCACCGATGACGTCTTCGGTGTGCGCAGCGCCCCGCTACCGCCCCGAGCGCCATATTAGGTCGCGCCTGCCTCTTCCGCGCCGGCCGCAAACAGCGACCGGTACACGGGGCCTACCTGTGGCGGTAGTGGGGCGAGTTAAGGTGGAGGTGCGGCCGGCCGTTTTTTCAGCGGCCGCCTGCCCGCACCTCCTTCCCCGGCCTCCTACACCAACCCCCCCCGCCCCGCGGCATTGCCGGCTGTTTCCCGAGAGCCCGGCACTTCTCCTTGGTGCCGGGCTCATTTGCCGGCACTCGTGAGCGTGGATCGCGCTGTTGCAGGCACCTCCCCCTTAACAGTGGGAGGAAGGCCTGCAGTACCGCAGCGTGCCGTGCCGCAGCGGGTGGCGCTGCGGCACTTTGCGCGCCGATATTCAGTTTCAGCGCCACAAGCGGGGCGCGGAAACCCTTGTTTAGCGGCCGGCTTCCATTTGGGGCGCTGAAACTGAATATCCCGATGGCGCAAGTGGCTCCGCGCGCAGCGGTAATTCCGGCGCCCAGGTGAGCTGGGCGCCCCTAACTGAATTTTTAACCCAATGTATCTTAATCGATCAGTGGCAGTGCGGCTGAGAATCATAAAACAGCCCGTCCCAGCTCTTGCGATAAAACAGTAGATTTTGCCTTGGCTTCAGGAGCTAATCTGTCCTTGAAGATTGCATTAATTCCAGTAAACCCTGTCACCTGCCTCAGGTGACAGCTCAGTCGAGTAAAACGCTCGTATTTAAGCATTTAAAATGAATGGACAGAAAGTCAAAGGCCGCGTACAAATGTTAAGTTAACTGGGGGAGCTCCCCTGCTCTTCTACCAATAGTGGCCAAGGCATCTTTTACAGTCACCTGATCAGACAGACGGGGCCTCGGTTTGACGTCGCACCCGAAAGGTTTCACCTCCGACAGTGCAGCGCTCCCTCAGTACTGCCCCTCCAACATTGCAGCGCTCTCTCAGTACTGCCCCTCCAACAGTGCAGCGCTCCCTCAGTACTGCCCCTCCAACAGTGCAGCGCTCTCTCAGTACTGCCCCTCCGACAGTGCAGCGCTCTCTCAGTACTGCCCCTCCAACAGTGCAGCACTCCCTCAGTACTGCCCCTCCGACAGTGCAGCACTCTCTCAGTACTGCCCCTCCAACAGTGCAGCGCTCTCTCAGTACTGCCCCTCCGACAGTGCAGCGCTCTCTCAGTACTGCCCCTCCAACAGTGCAGCACTCCCTCAGTACTGCCCCTCCGACAGTGCAGCACTCTCTCAGTACTGCCCCTCCGACAGTGCAGCGCTCTCTCAGTACTGCCCCTCCAACAGTGCAGCACTCCCTCAGTACTGCCCCTCCGACAGTGCAGCACTCTCTCAGTACTGCCCCTCCAACAGTGCAGCGCTCCCTCAGTACTATCCCTCCAACAGTGCAGCGCTCCCTCAGTACTGCCCTTCCAACAGTGCAGCACTCCCTCAGTACTGCACCTCCGACAGTGCAGCACTCCCTCTGAACTGCCCCTCCGACAGTGCAGTGCTCGCTCAGTACTGCCCCTTCAACAGTGCAGCACTTCCTCAGTACTGCCCTTTCGACAGTGCACCGCTCCCTCTGTACTGCCCCTCCGACAGTGCAGCGCTCACTCAGTACTGCCACTCCAACAGTACAGCGCTCCCTCAGTACTGCCCATCCAACAGTGCAGCGCTCCCTCAGTACTGCCCCTCCGACAGTGCAGCACTCCCTCAGTACTGCCCCCTGACAGTGCAGTGCTCCCTCAGTACTGCCCCTGCGACAGTGCAGCGCTCCCTCAGTACTGCCCCTCTCACAGTGCAGCGCTCCATTAGTACTGTCCCTCCGACAGTGCAGCACTCCCTCAGTACTGCCCCTTCGACAGTGCACCGCTCCCTCAGTACTGCCCCTCCGACAGTGCACCACTCCCTCAGTACTGCCCCTCCGACAGTACGGCGCTCACAAAGTACTGTCCCTCCGATAGTGCGGCGCTCCCTCAGTACTGCCCCTGCGACAGTGCAGCGCTACCTCAGTACTGCTCCTTCGACAGTGCACCGCTCCCTCAGTACTGCCCCTCCGAAAGTGCACCGCTCCCTCAGTACTGCCCCACCGACAGTGCGGCGCTCACTCAGTAATGTCGCTCCGATAGTGCGGCGCTCTCTCAGTACTGCCCCGGCGACAGTGCAACGCTACCTCAGTACTGTCCCTCCGACAGTGCAGCACTCCCTCAGTACTGCCCCTTCGACAGTGTGGCACTCTCTCAGTACTGTCCCTCCGACAGAGCAGCACACCCTCAGTACTGCCACACTGACAGTGCAGCACTCCCTCAGAACTGCCCCTCCGACAGTGCAGCGCTCCCTCAGCACTGCCCCTCTGACAGTGCAGCACGCCCAAAGTACTGCCCCTCCGACAGTGCAGCACTCCATCAGTACTGCCCCTCCGACAGTGCAGCGCTACCTCAGTACTGCCCCTCCGAGAGTGCAGCACTCCCTCAGTACTGCCCCTCCGAAAGTGCAGCGCACACTCAGCACTGCCCCTCCGACAGTGCAGCACTCCCTCAGTACTGCCTCTCCGACAGTGCAGCGCTCCCTCAGTACTGACCCTCCGGCAGTGCAGCGCTCCCTCAGTACTGCCCCCTGACAGTGCAGCACTCCCTCAGTACTGCCCCTCCGACAGTGCAGCGCTCCGTCAGTACTGCCCCTCCGACAGTGCAGCGCTCCTTCTGTACTGCCCCTCTGACAGTGCAGCGCACCCTCAGTAGAGCCCCTCCGACAGTGCGGCACTCCCTCAGTACTGTCCCTCCAACAGTGCAGCACTCCCTCAGTACTGCCCCTCCAACAGTGCGGTACTCCCTCAGTACTGCCCCTCTGACAGTGCAGCGCACCCTCAGTAGAGCCCCTCCGACAGTGCGGCACTCCCTCAGTCCTGCCTCTCCGACAATGCCTCACTCCCTCAGTACTGCCCCTCCGACAGTGCAGCACTCCCTCAGTACTGCCCCTCTGACAGTGCGGCGCTCCCTCAGTACTGTCCCTCTGACAGTGCAGTGCTCCCTCAGTACTGCCCCTCTGACAGTGCAGCACTCCCTCAGCACTGCCTCTCCGACAGTGCGACGCTCCCTCAGTACTGATCCTACGACAGTGCGGCACTCCCTCACTACTGCCCCTCTGACAGTGCAGCGCTCCTTCAGTACTGCCCCTCTGACAGTGCATACTCCCTCTGTACTGCCCCTCCAACAGTGAAGCGCTCCCTCAGTACGGCCCCTCTGACAGTGCAGCGCATCCTCAGTAGAGACCCCTGACAGTGCAGCGCACCCTCAGTACTGCCCCTCCGACAGTGCCGCGCTCTCTCAGTACTGCCCCTCCAACAGTGCAGCACTCCCTCAGTACTGCCTCTCCGACAGTGCGGCGCTCCCTCAGTACTGATCATCCGACAGTGCGGCGCTCCCTCAGTACTGTCCCTCTGACAGTGCAGCGCTCCCTCAGTACTGCCCCTCTGACAGTGCACACTCCCTCAGAACTGCCCCTCCGACAGTGCAGCGCTCCCTCAGTACAGCCCCTCTGACAGTGCGGCGCTCCCTCAGTACTGCCCCTCCGACAGTGCGGCGCTCCCTCAGTACTGCCACTCTGACCGTGCGGCGCTCCCTCAGTACAGCCCCTCCGACAGTGCGGCACTCCCTCAGTACGGCCCCTCCGACAGTGCGGCACTCCCTCAGTACTGCCCCTCCGACAGTGCGGCGCTCCCTTAGTACTGACCCTCCAACAGTGCGGCACTCCCTCAGTACTACCCCTCTGACAGTGCAGCGCTCCTTCGGTACTGCCCCTCTGACAGTGCAGCACTCCCTCTGTACTGACCCTCCGACAGTGCGGCACTCCCTCAGCACTGCCCCTCTGAAAGTGCAGTGCTCTCTCAGTACTGCCCCTCCGACAGTGCAGCGCTCCCTCAGTACTGCACCTTCGACAGTGCAGCGCTCCCTCAGTACTGCCACTCCGACAGTACAGCGCTCCCTGAGTACTGCCCATCCAACAGTGCAGTGCTCCCTCAGTACTGCCCCTCCGACAGTGCAGCGCTCCCTCAGTACTGCCCCTCTGACAGTGCAGCGCTCCCTCAGTACTGCCACTCCGACAGTACAGCGCTCCCTCAGTACTGCCCATCAACAGTGCAGTGCTCCCTCAGTACTGCCCCTCCGACAGTGCAGCGCTCCCTCAGTACTGCCCCTCTGACAGTGCAGCACTCCCTCAGTACTGCCCCCTGACAATGCAGCACTCCCTCAGTACTGCCCCTCCGACAGTGCAGCGCTCCGTCAGTATTGCCCCTCCGACAGTGCAGCGCTCCTCCTGTACTGCCCCTCTGAGAGTGCAGCGCTCCCTCAGTTCTGCCCCTCCGACAGTGCGGCGCTCCCTCAGTACAGCCCCTCTGACAGTGCAGCACACCCTCAGTACTGCCCATCCGACAGTGCAGCGCTCCCTCAGTACTGCCCCTGCGACAGTGCAGCGCTCCCTCAGTACTGCCCCTATCACAGTGCAGCGCTCCATCAGTACTGACCCTCCGACAGTGCAGCACTCCCACAGTACTGCCCCTTCGACAGTGCACCGCTCCCTCAGTACTGCCCCTCCGATAGTGCACCGCTCCCTCAGTACTGACCCTCCGACAGTACGGCGCTAACTAAGTACTGTCCCTTCGATAGTGCGGCGCTCCCTCAGTACCGCCCCTGCTACAGTGCAGCGCTACCTCAGTACTGTCCCTCCGACAGTGCAGCACTCCCTCAGTACTGCCCCTTCGACAGTGCACCGCTCCCTCAGTACTGCCCCTCCGACAGTGCAGTGCTCCCTCAGTACTGCCCCTCCGACAGTGCAGCGCTCCCTCAGTACTGCCTCTCCGACAGTGCAGCACTCCCTCAGTACTGCTTCTCCGACAGTGCAGCGCTCCCTCAGTACTGCCCTCTGACAGTGCAGCACGCCCAAAGTACTGCCCCTCCGACAGTGCAGCACTCCATCAGTACGGCCCCTCCGACAGTGCAGCGCTCCCTCAGTACTGCCCCTCCGACAGTGCAGCACTCCCTCAGTACTGCCCCTCCGAAAATGCAGCGCACACTCAGCACTGCCCCTCCGACAGTGCAGCACTCCCTCAGTACTGCCTCTCCGACAGTGCAGCGCTCCCTCAGTACTGACCCTCCGGCAGTGCAGCGCTCCCTCAGTACTGCCCCCTGACAGTGCAGCACTCCCTCAGTACTGCCCCCTGACAATGCAGCACGCCCTCAGTACTGCCCCTCCGACAGTGCAGCGCTCCCTCAGTACTGCACCTCTGACAGTGCGGTACTCCCTCAGTACTGCCCCTCTGACAGTGCAGCGCACCCTCAGTAGAGCCCCTCCGACAGTGCGGCACTCCCTCAGTACAGCCCCTCTGACAGTGTGGCACTCCCTCAGTACGGCCCCTCCGACAGCGCGGCACTCCCTCAGTACTGCCCCTCCGACAGTGCGGCGCTCCCTCAGTACTGCACCTTCAACAGTGCAGCACTCCCTCAGTACTGCCCCTTCGACAGTGCCCCGCTCCCTCAGTACTGCCCCTCCGACAGTGCACCGCTCCCTCTGTCCTGCTCCCCGACAGTGCAGCGCTCCCTCAGTACTGCCACTCCGACAGTGCAGCGCTCCCTCAGTACTGCCCCTCTGACAGTGCAGCGCTCCCTCAGTACTGCCCCTGCGACAGTGCAGCGCTCCCTCAGTACTGCCCCTCTCACAGTGCAGCGCTCCATCAGTACTGTCCCTCCGACAGTGCAGCACTCCCTCAGTACTGCCCCTTCGACAGTGCACCACCCCCTCAGTACTGCCCCTCCGACAGTGCACCGCTCCCTCTGTACTGACCCTCCAACAGTACGGCGCTAACTAAGTACTGTCCCTCCGAAAGTGCGGCGCTCCCTCAGTACTGCCCCTGCTACAGTGCAGCGCTACCTCAGTACTGTCCCTCCGACAGTGCAGCACTCCCTCAGTACTGCCCCTTCGACAGTGCCCCGCTCCCTCAGTACTGCCCCTCCGACAGTGCAGCGCTCCCTCAGTACTGCCCCTCTGACAGTGCAGCGCTCACTTAGTACTGCCCCTTCGACAGTGCAGCACTCGCTCAGTGCTGCCCCTCCGACAGTGCGGTGCTCCCTCATTACTGTCCCTCCGACAGTGCGGCGCTCCCACAGTACTGCCCCTGCGACAGTGCAGCGCTCACTCAGTACTGCCGCTCTGACCGTGCAGCACTCCCTCAGTACTGCCCCTCCGACAGTGCAGCATTCCATCAGTACTGACCCTCTGACAGTGCAGCACTCCCTCAGTACTGCCCCTCCGACAGTGCAGCACTCCCTCAGTACTGCCTCTCCGACAGTGCAGCGCACCCTCAGCACTGCCCCTCCGACAGTGCAGCGCTCCCTCAGTACTGCACCTCTGACAGTGCAGCACTCCCAAAATACTGCCCCTCCGACAGTGCAGCACTCCATCGGTACTGCCCCCCCAACAGTGCAGCGCTCCCTCACTACTGCCCCCCCCGACAGTGCAGCACTCCCTCAGTACTGCCCCTCCAAAAGTGCAGCGCACACTCAGCACTGCCCCTCCGACAGTGCTGCACTCCCTTAGTACTGCCTCTCCGACAGTGCAGCGCTCCCTCAGTACTGACCCTCCGACAGTGCAGCGCTCCCTCAGTACTGCCCCCTGACAATGCAGCACTCCCTCACTACTGCCCCTCCGACAGTGCAGCGCTCCTCCTGTACTGCCCCTCTGAGAGTGCAGCGCTCCCTCAGTACTGCCCCTCCAACAGTGCGGCGCTCCCTCAGTACGGCCCCTCTGACAGTGCAGCACTCCCTCAGTACTGTCCCTCCGACAGTGCAGCGCTCCCTCAGTACGGCCCCTCTGACAGTGCAGCGCACCCTCAGTACAGCACCTCCGACAGTGCAGCGCTCACTCAGCACTGCCCCTCTGACAGTGCAGCGCTCCCTCAGTACTGACCCTCCGACAGTGCGGTACTCCCTCAGTACGGCCCCTCCGACAGTGCAGCACTCCCTCAGTACTGACCCTCCGACAGTGCGGCGCTCCCTCAGTACTGCCCCTCCGACAGTGCAGCGCTCCCTCAGTACTGCCACTTCAACAGTGCAGCACTCCCTCAGTACTGCCCCTTCGACAGTGCACCGCTCCCTCTGTACTGCCCCTCCGACAGTGCAGCGCTCCCTCAGTACTGCCACTCCGACAGTACAGCGCTCCCTCAGTACTGCCCATCCGACAGTGCAGCGCTCCCTCAGTACTGCCCCTCCGACAGTGCAGCGCTCCCTCAGTACTGCCCCTCTGACAGTGCAGCGCTCCCTCAGTACTGCCCCTGCGACAGTGCAGCGCTCCCTCAGTACTGCCCCTCTCACAGTGCAGCGCTCCATCAGTACTGACCCTCCGACAGTGCAGCACTCCCACAGTACTGCCCCTTCGACAGTGCAGCGCTCCCTCAGTACTGCCCCTCTGACAGTGCAGCGCACCCTCAATACAGCCCCTCCGACAGTGCAGCGCTCACTCAGCACTGCCCCTCCGACAGTGCAGCGCTCCCTCAGTACTGACCCTCCGACAGTGCGGTACTCCCTCAGTACGGCCCCTCCGACAGTGCGGCACTCCCTCAGTACTGACCCTCCGACAGTGCGGCGCTCCCTCAGTACTGCCCCTCCGACAGTGCAGCACTCCCTCAGTACCGACCCTCCGGCAGTGCGACGCTCCCTCAGTACTGCCCCTCCAACAGTGCGGCACACCCTCAGTACTGTCCCTCCGACAGTGCAGCGCTCCCTCAGTACGGCCCCTCTGACAGTGCAGCGCACCCTCAGTACTGCCCCTCCGACAGTGCGGCCCTCCCTCAGTACGGCCCCTCTGACAGTGCAGCGCTCCCTCAGTACTGACCCTCCAACAGTGCTGTACTCCCTCAGTACAGCCCCTCTCACAGTGCGGTACTCCCTCAGTACTGCCCCTCCGACAGTGTGGCACTCCCTCAGTACTGACCTTCCGACAGTGCGGCACTCCCTCAGTACTGCCCCTCTGACAGTGCGGTACTCCCTCAGTACTGACCCCCTGACAGTGCGGCACTCCCTCAGTACTGCCCCTCCGACAGTGTGGCGCTCCCTCAGTACAGCCCCTCCGACAGTGCAGCAGTCCCTCAGTACTGTCACTCCGACAGTGCAGCACTCCCTCAGTACTGTCCCCCCGACAGTGCAGCGCTCCCTCAGTACTGCCACTCCGACAGTACAGCGCTCCCTCAGTACTGCCCATCCGACAGTGCAGCGCTCCCTCAGTACTGCCCCTCCGACAGTGCAGCGCTCCCTCAGTACTGCCCCTCTGACAGTGCAGCGCTCCCTCAGTACTGCCCCTGCGACAGTGCAGCGCTCCCTCAGTACTGCCCCTCTCACAGTGCAGCGCTCCATCAGTACTGACCCTCCGACAGTGCAGCACTCCCACAGTACTGCCCCTTCGACAGTGCACCGCTCCCTCAGTACTGCTACTCCGACAGTGCACCGCTCCCTCAGTACTGACCCACCGACAGTACGGCGCTAACTATGTACTGTCCCTCCGATAGTGCGGCGCTCCCTCAGTACCGCCCCTGCTACAGTGCAGCGCTACCTCCGTACTGTCCCTCCGACAGTGCAGCACTCCCTCAGTACTGCCCCTTCGACAGTGCACCGCTCCCTCAGTACTGCCCCTCCGACAGTGCAGTGCTCCCTCAGTACTGCCCCTCCGACAGTGCAGCGCTCCCTCAGTACTGCCCCTTCAACAGTGCAGCACTCCCTCAGTGCTGCCCCTCCGACAGTGCGGCACTCCCTCAGTACTGCCCCTCCGACACTGCGGCACTCCCTCAGTACTGCCCCTCCGACAGTGCAGCGCTCCCGCAGTACTGCCCCTCCGACAGTGCGACGCTCCCTCAGTACTGCCCGTCCGACAGTGCGGCACTCCCTCAGTACTGCCCCTCCAACAGTGCAGCGCTCCCTCAGCACTGCCCCTCTGACAGTGCAGCGCACCCTCAGTACGGCCCCTCCGACAGTGCGGCAGTCCCTCAGTACTGCCCCTCCGACATTGCGGCGCTCCCTCAGTACTGCCCCTGTGACAGTGCAGCGCTCACTCAGTACTGCCCCTCTGACAGTGCAGCACTCCCTCAGTACTGCCCCTCCGACAGTGCAGCACTCCATCAATACTGACCCTCCGACAGTGCAGCGCTCCCTCACTACTGCCCCTCCGACAGTGCAGCACTCCCTCAGTACTGCCTCTCCGACAGTGCAGCGCACCCTCAGCCCTGCCCCTCCGACAGTGCAGCGCTCCCTCAGTACTGCACCTCTGACAGTGCAGCACTCCCACAGTACTGCCCCTCTGACAGTGCAGCACTCCATCGGTACTGCCTCTCCAACAGTGCAGCGCTCCCTCACTACTGCCCCTCCGACAGTGCAGCACTCCCTCAGTACTGCCCCTCCGAAAGTGCAGTGCACACTCAGCACTGCCCCTCCGAAAGTGCAGCACTCCCCTCAGTACTGCCTCTCCGACAGTGCAGCGCACCCTCAGCCCTGCCTCTCCGACAGTGCAGCGCTCCCTCAGTACTGACCCTCCGACAGTGCAGCGCTCCCTCAGTACTGCCCCCTGACAATGCAGCACTCCCTCAGTACTGCCCCTCCGACAGTGCAGCGCTCCCTCAGTACTGCACCTCTGACAGTGCGGTACTCCCTCAGTACTGCCCCTCCGACAGTGCAGCGCACCCTCAGTAGAGCCCCTCCGACAGTGCGGCACTCCCTCAGTACTGTCCCTCCGACAGTGCAGCTCTCCCTCAGTAGAGCCCCTCCGACAGTGCAGCACTCCCTCAGTACAGCCCCTCTGACAGTGCGGCACTCCCTCAGTACGGCCCCTCCGACAGTGCGGCACTCCCTCAGTACTGCCCCTCCGACAGTGCGGAGCTCCCTCAGTACTGACCCTCCGACAGTGCGGTACTCCCTCAGTACTGCCCCTCTGACAGTGCAGTGCTCCCACAGTACTGCCCCTCCGACAGTGCAGCACTCCCTCAGTACTGACCCTCCGACAGTGCGACGCTCCCTCAGTACTGCCCCTCCGACAGTGCAGCACTCCGTCAGTACTGACCCTCCGACAGTGCGGCGCTCCCTCAGTACTGCCCCTCCGACAGTGCGGCACACCCTCAGTACTGTCCCTCCGACAGTGCAGCGCTCCCTCAGTACGGCCCCTCTGACAGTGCAGCGCACCCTCAGTACTGCCCCTCCGACAGTGCGGCGCTCCCTCAGTACGGCCCCTCTGACAGTGCAGCGCACCCTCAATACAGCCCCTCCGACAGTGCAGCGCTCACTCAGCACTGCCCCTCCGACAGTGCAGCGCTCCCTCAGTACTGACCCTCCGACAGTGCGGTACTCCCTCAGTACGGCCCCTCCGACAGTGCGGCACTCCCTCAGTACTGACCCTCCGACAGTGCGGCGCTCCCTCAGTACTGCCCCTCCGACAGTGCAGCACTCCCTCAGTACCGACCCTCCGGCAGTGCGACGCTCCCTCAGTACTGCCCCTCCAACAGTGCGGCACACCCTCAGTACTGTCCCTCCGACAGTGCAGCGCTCCCTCAGTACGGCCCCTCTGACAGTGCAGCGCACCCTCAGTACTGCCCCTCCGACAGTGCGGCCCTCCCTCAGTACGGCCCCTCTGACAGTGCAGCGCTCCCTCAGTACTGACCCTCCAACAGTGCTGTACTCCCTCAGTACAGCCCCTCTCACAGTGCGGTACTCCCTCAGTACTGCCCCTCCGACAGTGTGGCACTCCCTCAGTACTGACCTTCCGACAGTGCGGCACTCCCTCAGTACTGCCCCTCTGACAGTGCGGTACTCCCTCAGTACTGACCCCCTGACAGTGCGGCACTCCCTCAGTACTGCCCCTCCGACAGTGTGGCGCTCCCTCAGTACAGCCCCTCCGACAGTGCAGCAGTCCCTCAGTACTGTCACTCCGACAGTGCAGCACTCCCTCAGTACTGTCCCCCCGACAGTGCAGCGCTCCCTCAGTACTGCCACTCCGACAGTACAGCGCTCCCTCAGTACTGCCCATCCGACAGTGCAGCGCTCCCTCAGTACTGCCCCTCCGACAGTGCAGCGCTCCCTCAGTACTGCCCCTCTGACAGTGCAGCGCTCCCTCAGTACTGCCCCTGCGACAGTGCAGCGCTCCCTCAGTACTGCCCCTCTCACAGTGCAGCGCTCCATCAGTACTGACCCTCCGACAGTGCAGCACTCCCACAGTACTGCCCCTTCGACAGTGCACCGCTCCCTCAGTACTGCTACTCCGACAGTGCACCGCTCCCTCAGTACTGACCCACCGACAGTACGGCGCTAACTATGTACTGTCCCTCCGATAGTGCGGCGCTCCCTCAGTACCGCCCCTGCTACAGTGCAGCGCTACCTCCGTACTGTCCCTCCGACAGTGCAGCACTCCCTCAGTACTGCCCCTTCGACAGTGCACCGCTCCCTCAGTACTGCCCCTCCGACAGTGCAGTGCTCCCTCAGTACTGCCCCTCCGACAGTGCAGCGCTCCCTCAGTACTGCCCCTTCAACAGTGCAGCACTCCCTCAGTGCTGCCCCTCCGACAGTGCGGCACTCCCTCAGTACTGCCCCTCCGACACTGCGGCACTCCCTCAGTACTGCCCCTCCGACAGTGCAGCGCTCCCGCAGTACTGCCCCTCCGACAGTGCGACGCTCCCTCAGTACTGCCCGTCCGACAGTGCGGCACTCCCTCAGTACTGCCCCTCCAACAGTGCAGCGCTCCCTCAGCACTGCCCCTCTGACAGTGCAGCGCACCCTCAGTACGGCCCCTCCGACAGTGCGGCAGTCCCTCAGTACTGCCCCTCCGACATTGCGGCGCTCCCTCAGTACTGCCCCTGTGACAGTGCAGCGCTCACTCAGTACTGCCCCTCTGACAGTGCAGCACTCCCTCAGTACTGCCCCTCCGACAGTGCAGCACTCCATCAATACTGACCCTCCGACAGTGCAGCGCTCCCTCACTACTGCCCCTCCGACAGTGCAGCACTCCCTCAGTACTGCCTCTCCGACAGTGCAGCGCACCCTCAGCCCTGCCCCTCCGACAGTGCAGCGCTCCCTCAGTACTGCACCTCTGACAGTGCAGCACTCCCACAGTACTGCCCCTCTGACAGTGCAGCACTCCATCGGTACTGCCTCTCCAACAGTGCAGCGCTCCCTCACTACTGCCCCTCCGACAGTGCAGCACTCCCTCAGTACTGCCCCTCCGAAAGTGCAGTGCACACTCAGCACTGCCCCTCCGAAAGTGCAGCACTCCCTCAGTACTGCCTCTCCGACAGTGCAGCGCACCCTCAGCCCTGCCTCTCCGACAGTGCAGCGCTCCCTCAGTACTGACCCTCCGACAGTGCAGCGCTCCCTCAGTACTGCCCCCTGACAATGCAGCACTCCCTCAGTACTGCCCCTCCGACAGTGCAGCGCTCCGTCAGTACTGCCCCTCCGACAGTGCAGCGCTCCTCCTGTACTGCCCCTCTGAGAGTGCAGCGCTCCCTCAGTACTGCACCTCTGACAGTGCGGTACTCCCTCAGTACTGCCCCTCCGACAGTGCAGCGCACCCTCAGTAGAGCCCCTCCGACAGTGCGGCACTCCCTCAGTACTGTCCCTCCGACAGTGCAGCTCTCCCTCAGTAGAGCCCCTCCGACAGTGCAGCACTCCCTCAGTACAGCCCCTCTGACAGTGCGGCACTCCCTCAGTACGGCCCCTCCGACAGTGCGGCACTCCCTCAGTACTGCCCCTCCGACAGTGCGGAGCTCCCTCAGTACTGACCCTCCGACAGTGCGGTACTCCCTCAGTACTGCCCCTCTGACAGTGCAGTGCTCCCACAGTACTGCCCCTCCGACAGTGCAGCACTCCCTCAGTACTGACCCTCCGACAGTGCGACGCTCCCTCAGTACTGCCCCTCCGACAGTGCAGCACTCCGTCAGTACTGACCCTCCGACAGTGCGGCGCTCCCTCAGTACTGCCCCTCCGACAGTGCGGCACACCCTCAGTACTGTCCCTCCGACAGTGCAGCGCTCCCTCAGTACGGCCCCTCTGACAGTGCAGCGCACCCTCAGTACTGCCCCTCCGACAGTGCGGCGCTCCCTCAGTACGGCCCCTCTGACAGTGCAGCGCACCCTCAATACAGCCCCTCCGACAGTGCAGCGCTCACTCAGCACTGCCCCTCCGACAGTGCAGCGCTCCCTCAGTACTGACCCTCCGACAGTGCGGTACTCCCTCAGTACGGCCCCTCCGACAGTGCGGCACTCCCTCAGTACTGACCCTCCGACAGTGCGGCGCTCCCTCAGTACTGCCCCTCCGACAGTGCAGCACTCCCTCAGTACCGACCCTCCGGCAGTGCGACGCTCCCTCAGTACTGCCCCTCCAACAGTGCGGCACACCCTCAGTACTGTCCCTCCGACAGTGCAGCGCTCCCTCAGTACGGCCCCTCTGACAGTGCAGCGCACCCTCAGTACTGCCCCTCCGACAGTGCGGCCCTCCCTCAGTACGGCCCCTCTGACAGTGCAGCGCTCCCTCAGTACTGACCCTCCAACAGTGCTGTACTCCCTCAGTACAGCCCCTCTCACAGTGCGGTACTCCCTCAGTACTGCCCCTCCGACAGTGTGGCACTCCCTCAGTACTGACCTTCCGACAGTGCGGCACTCCCTCAGTACTGCCCCTCTGACAGTGCGGTACTCCCTCAGTACTGACCCCCTGACAGTGCGGCACTCCCTCAGTACTGCCCCTCCGACAGTGTGGCGCTCCCTCAGTACAGCCCCTCCGACAGTGCAGCAGTCCCTCAGTACTGTCACTCCGACAGTGCAGCACTCCCTCAGTACTGTCCCCCCGACAGTGCAGCACTCCCTCAGTACTGCCCCTCCGACAGTGTGGCACTCCCTCAGTACTGACCCCCTGACTGTGCGGCACTCCCTCATTACTGCCCCTCCGACAGTGCGGCATTCCCTCAGTACTGCCCCTCTGACACTGCAGCACTCCCTCAGTACTGCCCCTCCGACAGTGCGGCGCTCCCTCAGTACTGCCCCTCCAACAGTGCGACGCTCCCTCAGTACTGCCCGTCCGACAGTGCGGCACTCCCTCAGTACTGCCCCTCTGACAGTGCAGCGCTCCCTCAGCACTGCCCCTCTGACAGTGCAGCACTCCCTCAGTACTGCCCCTCCGACAGTGCGGCGCTCCCTCAGTACAGCCCCTCCGACAGGGCAGCGCTCCCTCAGTACTGCCCCTCCGATAGTGCAGTGCACCCTCAGTACGGCCCCTCCGACAGCGCGGCAGTCCCTCAGTACTGCCCCTCCGACAGTGCGGCGCTCCCTCAGTACAGCCCCTCCGACAGTGCAGCTCTCCCTCAGTACTGCCCCTCCAACAGTGCAGCGCTCCCTCAGTACTGCCCCTCCGACAGTGCAGCGCTCCCTCAGTACAGCCCCTCCGACAGTGCAGCGCTCCCTCAGTACTGCCCCTCCGACAGTGCAGCGCTCCCTCAGTACAGCCCCTCCGACAGTGCAGCGCTCCCTCAGTACTGCCCCTCCGACAGTGCAGCGCTCCTTCAGTACTGCCCCTCTGACAGTGCAGCGCTCCCTCAGTACTGCACCTCCGACAGTGCGGCACTCCCTCAGTACTGCCTCTCTGACAGTGCGGCACTCCCTCAGTACTGCCCCTCCGACAGTGCGGCACTCCCTCAGTACTGCCCCTCTGACAGTGCGGCACTCCCTCAGTACTGCCCCTCTGACAGTGCGGCACTCCCTCAGTACTGCCCCTCCGACAGTGCAGCGCTCCCTCGGTACTGCCCCCTGACAGTGCAGCGCACCGTCAGTACTGCCCCTCCGACAGTGCGGCGCTCCCTCAGTACTGCCCCTCCGACAGTGCAGCGCTCCCTCAGTACAGCCCCTCCAACAGTGCAGCTCTCCCTCAGTACTGCCCCTCCGACAGTGCAGCGCTCCTTCAGTACTGCCCCTCTGACAGTGCAGCGCTCCCTCAGTACTGCACCTCTGACAGTGCGGTACTCCCTCAGTACTGCCTCTCTGACAGTGCGGCACTCCCTCAGTACTGCCCCTCCGACAGTGCGGCACTCCCTCAGTAGTGCCCCTCTGACAGTGCGGCACTCCCTCAGTACTGCCCCTCTGACAGTGCGGCACTCCCTCAGTACTGCCCCTCCGACAGTGCAGCGCTCCCTCGGTACTGCCCCCTGACAGTGCAGCGCACCGTCAGTACTGCCCCTCCGACAGTGCGGCGCTCCCTCAGTACGGCCCCTCTGACAGTGCAGCACTCCCTCAGTACGGCCCCTCCGACAGTGCGGCACTCCTTCAGTACTGCCCCCTGACAGTGCAGCGCTCCCTCAGTACTGACCCTCCGACAGTGCGGTACTCCCTCAGTACTGCCCCTCTGACAGTGCGGTACTCCCTCAGTACTGCCCCTCTGACAGTGCGGCACTCCCTTAGCACTGCACTGGAGTGTCAGCGTATGCTCCAACCTTGAAGTGAACACTTTTTCAGCTGTGACTCAGTGATTAGCACGCTCGCCTACTTGAAGGAGAAAAAATTGCAGAGATATCGGAAAGATATTTATTCAATTCCCTTTTGAAAGTTACTATTGAATCTGTTTGCACCACCCTATCAGGCAGCGCGTTTCAGATCACTACAACTCGCTGTGTAAAAAGTTTTTCCTCATCTCGCCGCTGGTTCATTTGCCAATCACCTTAAATCTCTGCCCTCTGGTTACCGAAACTGCACTGGAAACAGTTTCTCCTTATTTATTCAATCATAACGGTTCATGATTTTGAACACTTCTATCAAATCAGTTATCTCATTTCTTGTTCTTTTTAGAACAACTAAGGGTTACACGTGAACAGATGCTGGCTGACCTCCTAAGTGTTTCCAGCAGTTTCCCTTCTTGTTTTAGATTTCCGTCATCCGCAATACTTTGCTTCCAGTTACTCTATGACAAACTGGGCTTCCAGGACAGGAATGCTGCCAGACAGGGTTGATGAGGATGTTGATTGATATCCTGGAGTATGGCTCCATTATATCACAGAGACAGAGAAAGTACACAGAGAATTGGGAGAGTGCGTAACGGGATAATGGGAAAATGGGAGAGGGGATAATGGGATAATGGGAAAATGGGAGAGGGGATAATGAGATAATGGGAAAATGGGAGAGGGGATAATGCGATAATGGGAGAGGGAATAATGGGATAATGGGATATTGGGTTAATGGGATATTGGGATATTTGGATAATGGGAGAGTAGGATGATTGGGATATTGGGATAATAGGATATTGGGATATTTGGATAATGGGATATTGGGATAATAGGATATTCGGATAATGGGATATTGGGATAATGGGATATTGGAATATTCAGATAATGGGATAATGGGAGAGCGGGATATTGGAATAATAGGATATTGGGATATTCGGATAATGGGATATTCAGATAATGGGATATTGGTATATTCAGACAATTGGATATGGAAGAGTGGGATAATGGGATTTGGGGATAATAGGATATTGGGATATTTGGATAATGGTATATTGGGATATTGGGATAATTGGATATTGGTTATTGGGATATTTGGTTAATGGTATATTGGGATAGTGGGATAATAGGATATTGGATATTGGGATATTTGGATAATGGTATATTGGGATATTGGGATAATTGGATATTGGATATTGGGATATTTGGTTAATGGTATATTGGGATAGTGGGATAATAGGATATTGGATATTGGGATATTTGGATAATGGTATATTGGGATATTGGGATAATTGGATATTGGATATTGGGATATTTGGATATTCAGATAATGGGATAATGGGAGAATGGGATAATGGGATAATGGGAGAGTGGGAAAATGAGATAATGGGATATTGTGATAATAGGACATTGGAATATTCAGATAATGAGATATTGGGATAATGGGATATTGGAATATTGGGATAGGCAGATAATGGGATAATGGGAGTAGGATAATGGGATAATGGGAGTGTGAAAGCAAATAATGGGATAATGGGAGTGGGATAATGGGATAATGCGATAATGGGATAATGGGAGAGTGAGATAATGGGATATTGGGATATTCATATAATGGGATAATGGGATAATGGGATAATGGGAGACTGTGAAAGAAGATAATGAGATAATGGGAAAATGGGAGAGCAGATAATGGAATTTTGGGATAATAGGATATTAGGATATTGGGATAATGGGATATTGGGATATTCATATAATGGGATAATGGGAGAGTGGGATAATGGGATAATGGGAGACTGTGAAAGAAGATAATGAGATAATGGGAAAATGGGAGAGCAGATAATGGAATATTGGGATAATAGGATATTGGGATATTCATATAATGGGCTATTGGGATATTGGATAATGGGATATTGGGATAATGGGATATTGGGATATTTGGATAATGGGATAATGGGAGAGTGGGTGTAAGAGCCATAAAAGCTTAAGAAAATACTTTAAAATAGTGGCTAAATGGCATAATACAGTTAATTTACCTGACCGACTTATTGTATTAAGAAACCCCCTATTTTCTTGCTCCAGTAGTATAGTCCGACACCCCCTTCATTCTTGCCACAATGGAACAGTCCTTAAGCCACACCTGGGTGCAGCCATTTTACAGTTTAAACTGCACGTGGTCGAAAGAGGCAGAAGCTGTGAGGTTTGGAGCAGTACAGTTTTTGACCGTGTTCGTTTATACGTGTTTGCTTTGTAATTCCGTTTGTTAAGTGTTATAGTAAACAGTTTAAAAGACAAAGCTACGTTTGGGAACGTTTTATTTCGACACGCGTCTACTCGTTGTTAAAAACCCCACAGCTCAGTGGCCTGCCTGTTTGGAAACTAAGAAGCGCCACTACATTAGTCAAAAACTCGCTCCCTAAGAAGGAAGGGACGGAATCGTCGGCGAACGTATACATGAATGGTCACGGAGCCAGACGACAATATAAGAAAGCGAAGGTACAGTGACTGTTACTTGCTTTGTTCATTCTATTGAGAAGCTAAATAAGAGCTGCGGGTAAAATGGCCGAGGCCTTGCGGAGCCAGGAGCTTCCCTCAGCCAGAAGGATTGCTAGCCAAAAGAGGGAAATAAAGCTCACCCCAAAGGCAATGGAAGAGAAGTTACATAGAAGCATAGGTGCAAGGAAGGCTAAATTAGCTCAGATAACTGGAAAAATGAAGATAATTGATCGCCTCATGGAAGATAATGTTAATATTAAGAAAGCTGAAGACATAATGTATTACGATTTCTCCAAGCTGCATGAAGAATTTAATGTACTCAATGAAGATGTATTAGCACTTCTGCCTGAAGAAGATGGAAACGATGATCAGCACAACTGGTTTGATCTTAAATCAACCAGCATTAAGGACTATATCAAGGCCACGGAACAGTGGATTTTAAAGATTCGTCAAGATGCTGATACAGCAGAGAAAGATAAAGTTGACGATGAAGTCGGACCAGACGATAGCATTTCAGAGACTTCCGCCAGACCGAGCAAAAATCGAAAAGAAGGTAGCTCTGTTTCTGGACGCAGGTCAGTCGCTTCCACCACAAGCTCGTCGCGACGCATGAGAGCGGAGGCTGAACGGGCGGCGTTGATGGCGCGCGCAGCATCTTTAGCGGAGAAGCAAGCTCTTGAATGGGAAGAGGCCCGACTGCAGGTCCAAGAGGCCCAACTGCAGGCCCAACAGGCCCAAGTGCAGGCCCAACGGGCCCAGGTGCAGGCAAAGAAAGAACAGCTGGAGATAAAAACAGCTATCGAGGTCTCAGACGCCAGGTTGAGTGTGTACGAAGATTATGAAGGCTCACGGGATGGCGGGAGCCACTGCCAGTCAACGTTGTCACATAGAGTTGGATCCAGGGCACCTTCAAGAGTTACAACAGAGCCCGAAGGCAATCCCCTGGCATTACAGCGTGGAAGAGTGGCCTCTCCACTAACAGGAGCACGTGATGCTACCCCAGACGTCAGACGGTCTAGACTAGACCCTGCTGATGACCACCAGAGGCCTGAAGACACAGGGAGAAGCCTATACCGAGTGATGCAACGTCAGAACGAAATTACAGAGATGCTTGTAAAACAACAGAATCTGTTTCGACTCCCTCAAAGAGACATACCAGTGTTCCAAGGCGACCCACTCAAGTATAAGCCCTTCATCAGATCCTTTGAACAAGCCATTGACTCCAAAACAGAGAGCAGCAGTGATAAGTTGTACTACCTGGGACAGTACACCAGTGGTAAACCACAAGACCTGGTCAGAAGCTGTGAACACATGAGACCGGACCGGGGATACGTAGAAGCCAGGAAGTTGCTGCAGGAGCACTATGGTAATGAGCTGAAGATAGCCACTGCATATATTGAAAAGGCTACCAAGTGGCCACAGATCAGATCGGAGGACGGAGAGGCATTGAACGCATACGTTCTTTTCCTCATAGGATGTCGCAACACCATGGAGGATGTTGAATTCATGGAAGAGATGGACAATCCTACGACTATGAGAATCATCATCTCTAAGCTTCCTTACAGGATGAGAGAACAATGGAGAAGAACAGCCTTTGAGATAATGGAGAGACGGAAAAGTAGAGCCAGGTTTGCAGACTTAGTGAATTTCATAGACAAACAGGCTAAAATTGCTAGGGACCCATTGTTTGGAAACATCCAGGATGTCAGCCCGACTACTGATGGAAGAGTGAAAGCCAAGCCTGTTGAATCAAAGACTCTCAGGAAAGGTGGTTCCAGGGGAAGCAGCTTTGCAACTATCGTCACTCAGGCCGAGGAAGAAAGGCCCCAGAACTCCTCTACCAAAAGGAGCAGCACAGGGACGTCTGCTGATGCCTTTCAGAAGCCATGCTTATTCTGCCAGAAGAATCATACATTGGATTTCTGCAGCGACATCAAAGCACAGCCACATAAGGACAGAATCGAATTCCTGAAGTGCAACGGCCTATGTTTTGGATGTCTCTCTCAGGGGCACCTGAGTAGAAACTGTAAGCAAAGAACAACATGCAGAGAGTGCACTCGGAAACATCCCAGTCTGCTGCATATCCATAAAGAAGAACAAGTCCCTAAGAAGAGTGAAGAAAACAATACCGACGAGACGGTTGTTTCAAGTGCTCTGGTGTCGCTAGAACCAGAGACTTGTGGACTTACTGGGGCCGGTGACAGTGATTGTATTCTCGCCATCGTACCAGTAAGGATCAAGTCTAAGAGGAGTGAGAAGGTTGTGGAGACTTACGCCTTCATGGATCCAGGTAGTTCAGCAACGTTCTGCACAGAATCACTCATGCGACAGCTGAACGTTAGAGGCAGAAGAACAGAAATCCTATTACGCACCATGGGTCATGAGAAGGCAATGCAAAGTTATATCCTGTCAGACCTAGAAGTGTGTGGACTTGAAGAGAAGGACTTCATAGACCTGCCTAATGTTTTCACACAGAGGGAGATTCCTGTTAGAATAGGGAACCTAGCCCTGCAGAAGGATGTGGATAGATGGCCTTACCTAGAAAAGGTGCGTCTCCCATACATTGAAGCAGAAATTGGCCTATTAATTGGAACCAATGCCTACAAAACTATGGAGCCATGGCAGGTGATAAACAGCAAGGATGACGGACCCTACGCCGTCAGGACAGCCCTTGGATGGGTAGTCAATGGACCGGTAAGGAGAGATGATGGCAACAAGTCGAACAAGGAGGAACGACAAAATGTCACAGTTAATCGCATCTCGATCGCAAGCATTGAAGAGCTGTTGATACAGCAGTTCAACGCAGACTTCTCAGAACGCAGCTGTGAGGAAAAGACAGAGATGTCACAAGAAGACCATCAGTTCATGGATTTGATGACAAGGTCTACACAGTTCATTGATGGCCACTATCACATTGGTTTGCCACTGAGAAGACAGACCGCGAAGATGCCGAACAATCGCTGCATAGCAGAGCAACGCGCCATCAGTCTAAAGAGAAAGCTGAACAAGAACCCCGACTTTCACGAAGACTACAAAGACTTCATGAGAAACATCATAGCGAAAGGCTATGCTGTAAAAGTGCCTGAAGAACAGTTGAACAGAGACGATGGAAGGGTCTGGTACATTCCTCATCACGGGGTGTATCACCCAAAGAAGAAAAAGATCCGTGTAGTGTTTGACTGCGCCGCCTCATTCAGAGGAACTTCACTGAATGATCAGCTGCTTCAAGGTCCTGATCTTACTAATACCCTCATTGGCGTCTTGACTAGGTTTAGACAAGAGCTCGTTGCCATGATGGCAGACATAGAATCAATGTTCTACCAAGTCAGAATCCCTGATGAAGATGCTGATCTTCTGCGTTTCCTTTGGTGGCCAGATGGCGACGTTAGTCAAGCGATGGTGGAATGTAGAATGGCCGTACACTTGTTTGGAGCCACATCATCTCCCAGCTGTGCAAGCTACGCTCTCAGAAAAACTGCAGAAGATGGCAAAGGCAAAGCACCATCAGAGGCCGTGGAGACAATCTTCAGAAACTTTTATGTCGATGACTGTCTGAAGTCCGTGTCAACAGAAGACGATGCCATCGCACTGTCAAGAGACCTTAGAACTCTGTGTTCGAATGGAGGATTCCATCTGACTAAGTGGATAAGCAACAGCAGAGCAGTTCTAGCTTCTATCCCAGAAAAGGAAAGAGCCACTGAAGTCAAAGATCTGGACCTGAGCCACGATGTCCTTCCTATCGAGAGAGCTCTTGGTGTACAATGGTGCATCGAGTCAGACACGTTCAACTTCAGGATAATGGTGAACGAAAGACCATCCACAAGACGAGGGATTCTCTCCGTGGTCAGTTCCATCTACGACCCTCTCGGATTCCTGGCACCACTCATTCTGCCAGTGAAGCTGATGCTACGAGAGCTGTGTAGAGACAAGAGAGGATGGGATGAAGATATCCCAGAAGGTCAAGCTCAGAGATGGCACAGATGGCTGACAGATTTGCAACAACTTTCTAGCTTCAACGTCAGTAGATGCATCAAGCCCGCGAGTTTTGGAGTTACAAGGACGGCTCAACTACATCATTTCTCGGACGCCAGTGAGGACGGCTATGGCACGGCTACTTACCTCTTGCTGACAAATCAACAGGGCCAGAAACATTGTGCCTTCCTCATGGGGAAATCCAGGGTGGCTCCGCTGAAGCAGGTCACCATCCCGAGACTGGAATTGACGGCAGCGGTTGTTGCAGTTAAAGTTGACCAGGTGATGCGTAAAGAGTTACAGCTCCCATTAGAAGAATCTGTCTTCTGGACGGATAGCACGACGGTGCTGAAGTATATAGAGAACGAGAAGATACGCTTCAAGACCTTCGTAGCAAACAGAATCTCATCCATTAGAGAAGCTACACAACCATCTCAATGGAGGTATGTAAACACCTCATTAAACCCAGCAGATCAAGCCTCACGGGGATTGAAGGCTGAAAACTTCATGAGGAGCGAAACTTGGATACAAGGCCCAAGTTATCTGCTGGAAACAGAGAGATCATGGCCAGAAAGACCAGATATGCCAAGTCAGATTGCTGAAGACGACGTCGAAGTCAAGAGATCAGTCACAGTAAATCTCATAAATACGAAAGAGAACTTCGACACAGTGAACAAGCTTGTTAACCATTTCTCAGGATGGCACCAGTTGAGGAAAGCAGTTGCATGGTTTCTAAGGTTGAAAGAGTTGCTGCTACACCGGAGCGGTAAGAGAAAAGAGTACCGAGCCACTATCAGTCAGTCTGAAAGTAACCCTGATAAGCAGAGAATGCTTCTACAGCAGTACATGCATCAGCACAAGACCACATTGGGCAAGAATTCACTGACCGTGGAGGATTTGGCCAAGGCTGAGAAGGAGATAGTTCGCTTCAGTCAAAGACAAAGATACCCAGAAGAAATCGAAGCTCTACAGCGAAATACTCCAATCAAGAAAGGTAGTCATATCTACAAGCTGGACCCTACACTGCAAGATGGAGTACTGAGGGTGGGAGGGAGACTAAACAAATCTGCTATGCCAGAGGAGGCCAAGCATCCTTCTATCCTTTCTAAGGACCTCCGGGTTGCTACTCTCATTCTTCAGCATATACACCAGAGTATTGGACACAGTGGGAGGAATCACGTGCTTGCGAAGCTAAGACAAAGATACTGGATTCCAGGAGCTAATTCCGTAATAAGAAAAATACTCTCTGAATGCATTGTTTGCAGACGGTTACACGCTAGAGCTGGGGAGCAGAAAATGGCAGACCTGCCTGAAGACCGTTTGTTACCAGACAAGCCCCCATTTACAAACGTAGGGGTGGACTATTTCGGGCCTTTCGAGGTAAAGCGAGGACTGAGCCTTGTCAAGAGATATGGTGTGCTTTTCACTTGTTTGACCATCAGAGCTGTTCATATTGAGGTGGCACACACGCTTGACATTGATTCCTGTATTAACGCCTTGCGGCGCTTTGTCTGTAGAAGAGGACAGGTGTCCATTATGCGTTCTGATAATGGCACCAATCTCGTCGGAGCGGAGAGAGAACTACGGGAAGCTATTGAAGGTTGGAATCGGCTTAAAATACAGGAAGCCATGATGCAAACAGGAATTAAGTGGATCTTCAATCCTCCGGCTGCATCCCACCATGGAGGTGTCTGGGAAAGACAGATACGCACCGTAAGAAAACTACTCAGTTCTGTACTGAAGCAGCAAGCGCTTGACGACGAGGGACTCCAAACCGTTCTGTGCGAGGTCGAAGCCATCATTAATGACCGACCGATAACTAAGACATCAGATGATCCCAATGACCTCGAAGCCCTGACTCCGAACCACCTGTTGTTGTTGAAAACACAGCCAGCCATGCCCCCGGGAGTCTTCAAAAAGGAAGATCTGTATGCCCGTCGGAAGTGGAGGCAAGTTCAGTATATGTCAGACCTTTTCTGGACCAGATGGACAAGAGAATACTTACCCCTGCTACAGGAGCGTCAAAAATGGTCCAAAACAAAGAGGAACTTCATTGTCGGAGACATTGTCTTAATCGTGGATGATTCAGCCCCTAGAAATTCTTGGTTGATGGGAAAAATAATTAAGACCATGCCAGACTCCAGAGGCGTCGTTCGTCGCGTTTGTTTGCAAACCAAGACCAGTACCCTGGAAAGACCGATCACAAAGCTCTGCCTGCTACAAGAAGCAGCGTGAAAGGTTCCTGAACGAAAAAAGTGGACATTTATATTGTAAATACGTTGAACTCATTAGTTTATGACTCTTAAGAATGTTTGAGTAATTGATATGCTTCAGGTGCCTAGTCAATTAGGGGCCGGAATGTAAGAGCCATAAAAGCTTAAGAAAATACTTTAAAATAGTGGCTAAATGGCATAATACAGTTAATTTACCTGACCGACTTATTGTATTAAGAAACCCCCTATTTTCTTGCTCCAGTAGTATAGTCCGACACCCCCTTCATTCTTGCCACAATGGAACAGTCCTTAAGCCACACCTGGGTGCAGCCATTTTACAGTTTAAACTGCACGTGGTCGAAAGAGGCAGAAGCTGTGAGGTTTGGAGCAGTACAGTTTTTGACCGTGTTCGTTTATACGTGTTTGCTTTGTAATTCCGTTTGTTAAGTGTTATAGTAAACAGTTTAAAAGACAAAGCTACGTTTGGGAACGTTTTATTTCGACACGCGTCTACTCGTTGTTAAAGGCCCCACAGCTCAGTGGCCTGCCTGTTTGGAAACTAAGAAGCGCCACTACAGTGGGATAATGGGATAATGGAAGAGTGTGAAAGCAGGCAGTGGGATAATGGGAGTGGGACAATGGGATAATGTGATATTCAGATAATGGGATGTTCAGATATTCGGATAATGGGATATTCTGATATTCGGATAATGGGATATTGTGATAATGGGATAAAGGGAGAGTGGGATAATGGGATGATGGGATAATGAGAGAGGGGATAATGGGAGTGGGATAATGGAATAATGTGATAATGGGATATTGGGATAATGGGATATTGGGATAATAGGAGAGTGGAATAATGGGATAATCAGATAATGGGAGAATGGGATAATGGGCTATTGGGATAATGGAAGACTGTGAAAGCGGATAATGGGATAATGGGAGTGGGATAATGGGATATTGGGATAATGGAATAATGGAAGAGAGGGAAAGCAGATAATGGGATAATGGGAGAGTGTGGATAATTGCAATGTGAGTGTGGAGGTTGAGATTGGGGGAATCAAAGTCTGACTGTCTTGCAGTTACATTTCCCGATCCCAGTGCCCATATTATCAATCCTGTATCTTTGTGATTACCCTTCTCCTCCCCCCGAGTGTTTGCGCCTGTAAGTCACTGATTGCATAACAGGGACTTTCCTACAACAGTGGAAATCAAAACCATTCACTCCCTCGCAGTCTGTGCTGCAGAAACAAAACGAAACCTAGTGCAGTTCCAGATCCAGATCATAGCCTCGCTATCCACACATGGTGTAACGACACAGTGAAAAACAGAACACACTGAGGCCAGGGAGCTTCTGCTACCAATAAACTGTCTCTCGGGTGCCCGAACACTCATTCAGCAGGAACCGCTTGCAATTTCTCGATGCGTGTTTCTTAGCCAGACAACTGGGGCAACGGAAGGGGTTGAAACATGCTGGTTGTTCATTTTCTGCAATAGAAGTTTTGCAAAAAAAAATTCTCCTCATCTCTGTTTTGGTCCTTTTCCCTATCACATTAAATCTGTGCCCTACATCCTAGGGTTTTGAAAGAGGTGACTATAGAGATAGTGGGTGTATTGGTTGTCATTTTCCAAAATTCCATAGATACTAGAACGGTTCCCGCAGATTGGAAAGTAGCAAATGTAACCCCACTATTTAAGAAAGGAGGGAGGGAGAAAATGGGGAACTACAGACCAGTTAGCCTGACATCAGTAGTAGGGAAAATGCTAGAATCTATTATTAAGGACGTGGTAACAGTGCACTTAGAAAATAATAATAGGATTGGGCAAAGTCAACACGGATTTATGAAAGGGAAATCGTGTTTGACAAATCTGTTGGAGTTTTTTGAGGTTGTAACTAACAGAATAGATAAGGGGGAACCAGTGGATGTGTATTTGGATTTTCAGAAGGCATTCGAGAAGGTGCCACACAATAGGTTATTAAACAAAATTAGGGCTCGTGGGATTGGGGGTAATATACTAACATGGATTGAGGATTGGTTAACAGACAGAAAACAGAGAGTAGGAATAAACGGGTCATTTCCGGGTTGGCAGGCTGTAACTAGAGGAGTACCACAA